>NW_006921686.1:5218520-5220932 GCF_000298275.1 Orycteropus afer afer | reverse complement strand
GAGGGATGGACACAGGGAAGAGGTAACTATGGGGAGGAAGTGGGAGGGGAGCTATTGCATTGTGGGAAATTGTAGTCAATGTCATGAGACAAAGTGTATGTGAACTGCTGTATGGCAAGTGAATTTGCTCTGTGAATTTTCACCCAAATCACACACACAAAAAAAGATTAAAGCCAGGAAAATCCCACAGAGCAGTAACACACAGAGTCTCCTGAATCGAGTCAACCACAAAAACAATAGTAAAATTGATACATTGGGCATCTGCTCTGGAGACAAATCAAGCTGGCAAGGGGGCTGGGGGTGGTGGGTGGGGGATGGACGCTATTGTTTAACCCTTTCAAAGTCAAGTTATATTCTGCTTTGAACCTTTTGTTGAAACCATGTGCTTTCAGTAATGGAAGGCATTTTGAATGCCATGAAAAACATTTTTTTGAGGTAACATGGATTTGGATACAATTAGTAGGACATATATGTCCCAAGAGGTCTCTGATGGGGGTTTGGTGTGATGAGACCTGTTTCTTCAGATTCACTCAGTTGTACAGGGCCAGAGCACGACCATGAGCATATCCCACCTGAATTTAGAGACCATCTCAAGGACAGATTTGACACATTGAATACTAATGACCGAAGACCAGATGAGTTGTGGAATGACATCAAGGACATCATCATCCATGAAGAAAGCAAAATGTCATTACAAAGACAGGAAAGAAAAATAAGACCAAAACAGATGTCAGAACAGACTCTGAAACTTGCTCTTTAATGTACAGAAGCTAAAGCAAATGAAAGAAATGATGAAATAAAAAAGCTGAACAGACGATTTCAAAGGGCAGCTCGAGAAGACAAAGTATAGTATTATAATGAAATGTGAAAAGACTGGGAGTTAGGAAACCAAAAGGGAAAAACTTGCTTGGCATTTGTCAAGCTGAAAGAACTGGAGACAAAATTCAAGGCTTGAGTTGAAATATTGAAAGATTCTATGTGTAAAATATTAAACGATACAGGAAGCATGAACAGAAGATGGACAGAATGCCCAGTGACTGGGCCAAAAAGAATTAGTTGACATTCAACCATTTCAAGGGGTAGCACATGATCAAGAGCTGATGGTAGCAAAGGAAGACATTCAAGCTTCGCTGAGGCATTGGTGAAAACCAAGGCCTCGGGAATTGACAGGATACCCATTGAGATGTTTCAACAAACAGATACAGGGCTGGAGGCGCTCACTAGTCTATGCCAAGAAATTTGGAAGAAAGCTACCTGGCCAAACGAACTGGAAGAGTTTCTTATTTGTACCCATTCCAAAGAAAGGTGATCCAGTGGAATGTGGAAGTTATTGAACAATATCATTAAGATCACATGCAAGTAAAATTTTGCTGAAGGTAATGCAAAAATAGTTCTTGCATCAATAGGGAACTGCCAGAAATTCCAGCCAGATTCAGAAGAGGACGTGAAATAAGGGATATCATTGCTGGTGTCAGATGGCTTTCTGCTGAAAACAGAGAATACCACAAAGATATTTATCTGTGTTCTGTTGACTATGCAAAGGCTTTTGACTGTGTGGATCATAACAAATTATAGATAACATTGCAAAGAATGGGCATTCCAGAACACTTAATTGTGCTCATAAGGAACCTGTACATAGACCAGAAGGCTTTCGTTCAAATAGAGAACAAGGGGATAGTGAATGGTTTAAAATCAGGAAGGGTGTGCATCAAGGTTGTATCCTTTCACCATGTTTATTCAATCTGTATGCTGAGCAAATAATCCAGGAAGCTGGCCTATTTGGAGAAAAACACAGCATCAGGATTGCAGGAAGACTCATTAACAACCTGCAATATGCAGGTGAGACAACCTTGTTTGCTAAAAGTGAAAAGAACAAGAACGTAAAGTACTTGCTGATGAAGATCAAAGACTACAGGCTTAAGTATGGATTAAAGGAAATAAAAATCCTCACAAGTGGACCAATGAGTAACATCATGATAAGTGGAGAAGGATTGCAATTGTCAAGGATTTCATTTTACCTGGACCCACAATCAATGTCCATGGAAGCAGCAGTCAAGAAATCAGACATGAATTATCACAGTGGACAAATATGCTGCAAAAGACTTCTTTCAATTGTTAAAAAGCAAAGGTGTCGCTGACTAAAATGAGCCTGACCCAAGCCGTGGTATTTTCAATCACCTCACATGTATGTGAAAGCCGGACAATGAATAAGACAGACCGAAGAACTGATGCCTTTGAATTATGGTGTTGGCGAAGAATATTGAATGTACCATGGACTTCCAGAAGAACTAACACATCTGTCTTGGAAGAAGTACAACCAGAAAGCTCTTTAGAAGCTGGGACGGTGAGACTGCATCTCATGGACTTTGGACATGCTATCAGGATGGACCACTCCTTGGAGAAAGGCATCAT
>NW_006921686.1:5215559-5217810 GCF_000298275.1 Orycteropus afer afer | reverse complement strand
CCACAGGGTCTCCAAGGCTGTCAATCTTCAGGGAAGCAGGGTACCTCATCTTTCTCCCGCCAAGCCACAAGTAGGTTCGAATCCACCTACCTTTTGATGAGTAGCTGATTGCTTCAAGCACTACACTACCAGAACTCCTTCCACCCTGCAGACTTGGACTCAAATCATAGCTGGGCACCTGTTGAGAATCAACTTGAAGTCACACAACAGTAACAAGGTTGATTTTTAAATGTCAAGCATTTATATTTATATGTTACATATCTTTTTTTAAAAAATAAAGAAAATAAGTTTGAGTTAAAAAAAATAAAAAGTTTGATTTAAAAAATTTTGGCTTCCTTATACGACCATGAGATGGGAGGAACTAGATGGTGCCCAACTACCACTGTCAGGCACTCAGAGGGGATCTAGGTAGGAGACAGATCCTGGATAGGGTGGGAGAACAATGTGGAACAAAACTCACAATCATAAAAAAGAAAAAAGAAAAAGACCAGGTTTACTGTTCTATAGTCTGGTGAGACCTCTGAGACTATGGCCCGTAGTTACCCATCAGGTCTGGAACTGAACTTACTCCTGGGGCTTCCAGCCAAACAACAGACAATATGGGGTGAACATTTATGTCAGGTAGATACATTTCTTAGAGCCATCATCAGATCAGTCAATCGTGGAAGAACAGAAGGGCAGTGTTTGCACAGTGAGATACCTGGGGGTGGAGGGCAGGAGTGCATGGGAAAGAAGGACACAGGGAAGAGGTAACCACAGAGAGGAAGTGAGGAGAGAGCTGTCACATTGTGGGGAATTGCAGTCAATGTCATGAAACAACATGTGTATGAACTGCTCCAGTTTTGGAAAATGAATTTGCTCTGTAAACATTCACCCGAATCATAACAAAAATTAAAAAAAAAAAAAAACTTGGCTTCCTTTTCCCCTGGCTGGCTGTGTAACCTTGAACAAACTCCCTAACCTCTCTGTGCCTTGGGTGAAGGAGAGAGATGGGAAAGAGGGACTGCACTCCCAATTGGGCTCTGAGGTCTCAGGTCTCACTGCAGGAAACATGCAAATAAATGTTTACAAAGCAGAGGTCTTTATGAGCCTTTAGGGTGGAACCCCAGGCGGCTGACAAGGGCCCTTGTGTCTCAAGGAGGCCAGGTCCCCGGCTGAGCCCTTACCTGCATCTCTTTGAACTGTGGGGCACTCCTTTGTTGACCTGGAAAAGTAGAGCATCCCTGACCCAGAGGGATGGCATGGGACAGGTCACAATTCAGAACACTGAAACCTGTTCAGCAGTCAGATGGCTTGACAGTCCCCCGTCCTGGGGTGTCTATTATTCTAGGTGCACAAAGCAGAGACAGCCTCATGCTTGCCCTCACAGGCCCGTCCCCAGACAGATGTCCTAGAGCAGCTGGGGCTGGGGTAGGGGAGCCCAAGCGGGCACCCAGCCCAGCATGGTGAGAGAAATTCTGGAGGGCTTCCTGGAGGAAAGGCTGTCAGTGCTGAGGCCTGCTATGCGTTATTGAGCACTTTCTGCACGGCTTGTTTGAAGGAGCTCTGGTGGCACGACGGTTAAGCGCTCAGCTGTTAACAGAAAGATTGGGAGTTCAAATCTACCCAACTGCTGTGTGGGAGAGAGACCTGGAGTGACCTCCCGCTGTCAAGATTACAGCCCTGGAAATCCTATTAAAAAAAAAACTCACTGACATCAAGTCTATTCCGACTCATAGTGACACCCCCCGCCCCATTGAGTTTTGGAGGCAGTCACTCTTTACAGAAGTAGATTGCCCCATCTTCCTTCTGCAGAGCAGCTGGTGGATTTGAACCAGCAACCTTCTGATTAGCAGCCAAATGCCTTACCACTTTGCCACCAGAGCTCCCTAAGAAATCCTATGGAGCAGTTCTACTCTGTCCTCGAGGGGTGCTGGGAGTTAGAATTGACTTGTTAGCATCTAACACTATGTCTTGCTGAAGACCTCAGGGGAAGAAGCAGATTTGAGGGCCAAGCGGAAGAGGTGTCATTGGGCAGGGTGGGGGGCGAGACCAGTGTCAGGAGACGGGGTATGGATGGGGGCAGGGAAGTGGGAGATAAGCAGGAGTGAGGTGAGGCCAGGTGTGGGGCCTGGAGCCTGGACTTTCTTCCACAGACTCTGGGCTGAGGCAGCTTCGTCAGGACCCCTCTGCGTGGGCAGGGAGGGCAGGACCAGAGGAGGCCAGGAGGGCCCAGGCTGGGGTAGAAGGGAGGCCATGGGAGGGAAGGACT
>NW_006921686.1:5212071-5213654 GCF_000298275.1 Orycteropus afer afer | reverse complement strand
TCAACCTTGGGGCTTCTCAGCCTCAGCAGCCAGCAGCTGTCTGAGTGAAGAAATGCCTCTAGCTCCAGTGGGCCGGAAGCAGGAGGCGGAGCTGGACCCCAAGGTTGAGGGGCTTTCCCCCAGCCCCTAGAGTCTGGCACTTTGAACTTGGACTTAAAGCCTCCAAACTGTAAGAATAAACTCCTGTTTGTTAAAATCATCCTATTTGTGGTACATATTCCTGTCAGAGCGGCACTAGGGAACCAGAACACACCCCTTGGAGCAGTCAGCCATGGGGCACCAGAGGGGCAGCATCCACACGGAGGGAAAGCTGGACAGACAGGAGTGCATGACTAAGAAGGGCACAGGGACGGGGGTCACAGGGAAGGGAGAGGAGGAGAGTGGGTTAGGGTTGTTGTTGTTATGTGCCATCGAGTCAGACCTGACTCAGAGCGACCCCTCCTTGGGTTTCCGAGGCAGTATCACTACGGAAGTAGATTGCCCTGTCTTCCTTCTGAGGAGTGGCTGGTGGGTTTGAACCTCCAGCCTTCTGGTTAGCAGTCAAATGCCTTAGGCACTAGGCTACCAGAGCTCCTAGGTTAGAGTTGGGGATGGTGATTGGGGAGTGAAATGAAATATAGAGGAACTGTTGAATGTAAAACAAATTCTGCTCTGTAAATTCACACCCAAAGCACAATAAACGCCAAACGCACTGCCATCGAGTTGGACCCGACTCATAGCGACCCCTCCCTGGGTTTCCAAGGCGGTATCACTACAGAAGTAGACTGGCCAACCTTCCTTCCGAGGAGTGGCTGGTGGGTTTGAACTGCCAGTCTTCTGGTTAGCAGTCACATGGCTTAGGCAATATGCCACCAGAGCTTCCCAAAGCACAATAAATTTAAAAAAAAAAATTGTAGTGCCAAAAAAAAGATGTACAGTGTTGCAAACCTGGTGCAGTTCCACTCTGTCCTCTAGGGGCGCTGTGAGTCGGAATCCACTCCATGGCAGTGGGGTTGGTTTGGGCTTTGCTTCCATAAAGATTGACAGCCTTGGAAACCTTCTGGTGCAGTTCCACTCTGTCCTCTAGGGGTGCTGTGAGTCGGAATCCACTCCACGGCAGTGGGTTTTTTTAGGTGGCGTTCACATGTACAATTCAGCGACAGGAATACATTCATCATGTTGTTGAGCCATCAACAAATATTCTGATATTTCTTAAGTTCTACTACTCTTTGCCCCTACAGTTCTCTGATGGCAGGTTTCTTTGATCCTGAGGTTCTAGCATTCATTCTTTCAGTACATGTTTACTGAGCCTTTTATTCCAGAAGTCCCTGGAAGGTGCAAGCAATCTGCCCTCAGCTGGTAACAGGGAACGTCCAGAAATTCAAGCCAGCTTCAGAGGAGGATGCAGAATGAGAGATAACATCACTGATGTCAGATGGATCCTGGCTGAAAGCAGAGTACATGAGGAAGCTGTTGACCTGTGTTTTATTGACTCTGCAAAGGCATTCGATGGTGTGGATCATAATAAATTACGCAAAGCACTGCAAAGAATGAGAATTTCAGAGTACTTCATTGTACTCATAAGGAACCTGTACATAGACCAA
>NW_006921686.1:5206426-5211176 GCF_000298275.1 Orycteropus afer afer | reverse complement strand
CAGCTGAGTAGCTGCCTTTGGGATGTGGTCTACTTCCTGTCTATAAGGAGAAGCCTTGGGAATGGCCTCTAGCCTATGGCACACTTGGACCCTGCATGTAGCCATGTTGTTGCTCAGCAGCCTGCCATGCTCTGCCGACCTTGGGACTTACAATGGACTTAAGTTAATGGGCTGCCGTGTGGTTTGGTAACATCAGCACTGTGCCTTTTTACTTGTTAACCTTGGATTTGTCCGCCTTAGCAGCCAGCAGCTGTCTGAGTGAAGAAACGCCTCTAGCTCCAGTGGGCCAGGAGCAGGAGGCAGAACTGGACCCCAAGTTGAGGGGCTTTCCCCCAGCCCCTAGAGCCTGGCACTTTGAACTTGGACTTAAAGCCTCCAAACTGTAAGAGAATAACCTCCTGTTTGTGAAGGCCATCCCATTGTGGTATATTCTTGTCAGAGTGGCACCAGGGAGCCAGAACACTTGGTAAAGTGGAGGGTCGGCCAAAAAGGGGAAGACGCTCAACGAGATGGACTGACACAGCGGCTGCAATAGTGGGCTCAGGTGTAAAGATTGTGAGGACGGTGCAGGACCCGGAAGGGTTTTGTTGTACTGAGCATGCGGTCGGAGCTAACTCGAAAGCACTTAATCACAAGTAACACGAAGTTTGGTGGTTTGAATTCCCCCAATGGCATCACCAAAGACAGGCCTCGTGACGTAAAAGTACAGCCATTTAAACCCTCCTCTGACACACAGTGGGCTTGTCATGAGTCAGAACCGACTCGATGGCAAATGGTGTTAGGTGCCATCCAGTGAGTTCCAACTCACAGCGACCTCTGTACAACAGAAACACTGCCAGGTGCTGCACCAATGTCCCATCACTGCCGTGTTTGAACCCACTGTTGCAGCCACTGTGTTAGTCCATCTCATTGACGGTCTTCCTCCTGTTTGCCAATCTTCTACTTTACGAAGTATGACATCCTTCTCCTGGGATCCCTCCTGATACATGACGAAGGCTCTCTATCCTTGCTTCCAAGGAGAATTCTGGCCGTACTTCTCCCAAGACAGACTTGTTCCTTCTTCTGGCAGTCCATGCGATGTTCGCTATTCTTTGCCAACACCCTAATTCGAAGGCCTCAACTCTTCTGCGGTCTTCCTTATTCACTGTGCAGCTTTGGCACACAGAGGAGGCAATTGAAGACACCATGGTTTGGGTCAAGTGTGCTCTGCTCTTCAAAGTAGCAGCTTTCCTTTTTAACACTTTAAAGAGGTCTTTGCAGCAGATTTGCCCAGGGCCACACACTGTTTGATTTCTTGACCGCTGCTTCCATGGGCACTGATTGTAAATGATTGTGGACATTGCAATAGGGCAGTCTATTCTCGGTGCCAAGGATACAGGGGAGAAAACATGGATGAGATTCCTGCCTTCAGGAAAAGCACGATTTCAAGCTCTGTATCTGCCAGGCTCTAGTCCAAACACATGCTGTGTCACTAAGTTATGTGTCAACTAATCTGGGCCTGGTTTTGAGTGACTAGGCAGCTGAATGTAGTTATTCCCCATGATGAGACTGGTAATCAACACTATGGTGGAATCTACTGGAGCAGCTGAGTAGCTGCCTTAGGGTTGTGGTCTGCTTCCCGTATGTAAGAAAAGTCTCTGACTATGAGACCAGAAGAACTAGATGGTGCCCGGCTACCACTGTCATCCACTCAGAGGGGGATCTATGGAGGAGATCCTGGATAGAGAGGGAGAACAATGTGGAACAAAACTTTTTCGGAGGAAAAAAAAAAAAGGTGGGGACCGAGTTTGCTGGTCCTTAGAGCCTGGTGGAACCACTGAGACTACGGCCCCTAGCTGCCCTTCAGGTCTGGAATTGAACCCACACATGTGGTTTCCAGCCAAACAAAAGACAGGCATAGGAGTTGAACATTTACCTGAGATAGATACACTCCTTGGAGAGAACAATCATGGGAGAAAGAAGGGCTGCTTATGCACAGGGAGACAGCGCAGGGGGCAGGAGTGCATGGAGGGATGGACACTGGGAAGAGGTAACTATGGGGAGGAAGTGGGAGGGGAGCTGCTGCATTGTGGTAAACTGTGGCCAATGACATGAGACAAAGTATATGTGAACTGCTGTATGGAAATTGAATTTGCTCTGTAAATCTTCACCCAAGTTGCAATTAAAAAAAAGAAAGAAAAAAAAGAAAGAAAGAAAAGTCTCTGAGTTTTTTGGCATGCTTGGACCTTGCATTTGATTGAGTCATCAATGAGTGGCCAGCCATGCTGTCTGCCAGTCTTGGGACTGTCTCTGGACTTGAACTAGTGGCCTGCCATATTGTTTGATACAACCTTGGGACTATGCCATTTTATTTGTCGACTTCGGGTTTGTCAGCTTCAGCAGCCAGCAGCTGCTTGAGTTAAGAGAAGCTTCCAGCAAGAGGCAGAGCTGAAGAGCCAAGGTCCATGGGCCTTAACTCAACCCCTAGAGCTTGGCTCTTTGAACTAGGACTTCTAGCCTCCTAGACTGTAAGAGAATCAATTCCTGTTTGTTAAAGCCACCCAGTTGTGGTGTTTTCTGTTAGTTGTTGTTGTTATGTGCCGTTGAGTCAGACCTGACTCATAGCGACCCCTCCTTGGGTTTCCAAAGCAATATCACTATGTAAGTAGATTGTCCCATCTTCCTTCCGAGGAGTGGCTGGTGGGTTTGAACCACCAGCCTTCTGGTTAGCAGTCAAGTGCCTTAGCTACTATGCTACCAGAGCTCAAGTGGCACTAAAAAAGCAGTGAAACCAAACTCACTGCCACGGAGTCAATTCCAACTCATAGCAAACCCCACTGAGTTTCCGAGGCAGTAAATCTTTACAGAAGTTGATTGCCCAGTCTTCCTTCCATGGAGTGGCTGGTGGGTTTGAACTGCCAACTTTCTGGTTAGCAGTCAAATGCCTTAGGCACTACGCCACCAAAGTGGCACTAATGCATTGCTGTCGAGTCGGACCTAATTCACAGCAACCCCTCCTTGGATTTCCGAGATGGTATCACTATGGAAGTAGATTGCCCAACCTCCCTTCCAAGGAGTGCCCGGTGGGTTTAAACCTCCAGCCTTCTGATTAGCAGTCAAATGCCTTAGGCACTATGCCACCAGAGCTCCTAGAGTGGCACTGCTGTTGTTGTTGTTATTTGCCATCAAGTCGGCCCTGACTCATAGCGACCCCTCCTTGGGTTTCTAGAGGTAACCAAAACACACGGCTATAACTTGTTCAATGCTCTTAGCTACCCTATGAGTTAGATTGCAGATTTCAAGGCTTTTAATAAATGCAACATGCAGCTGAAGCACAGTGTGGTAGTTAAGTCTGTGTGTCAACTTGGTGCCTGGTTGAGTGGCTGGGCAGCTGGATGTAGTATTCCCCATGATGAGACTGGCAATCAGCTCCATGGTGGAATCTACTGGGAGCAGCTGAGTAGCTGCGTTAGGGATGTGGTCTGCTTCCTGTATATAAGGAGAAGCCTTGGGGAACAGTCTCTAGCTTATGGCACTCTTGGACCCTGCATGTAGCCATGTCCTTGTTCAGCAGCCTGCCATGCTCTGCCGACCTTGGGACTTTCAATGGACTTGAATTAATGGCCTGCCGTGTGGTTTGGTAACATCAGGACTGTGTCTTATTACTTGTCAACCTTGGGCTTGTCAGCCTCAGCAGCCAGCAGCTGAGTGAAGAAAAGCCTCTAGCCTCAGTGGGCTGGGAGCAGGAGACAGAGCTGAAGCCCAAGGTTGAGGGGCTTTCACCCAGCCCCTAGAGCCTGGCACTTTGAACTCAGACTTAAAGCCTCTAAACTGTGAGAGAATAAACTCCTGTTTGTTCAAGCCCCCTTTTGTGGTGTATTCCTGTCAGAGCAGCACCAGGGAACCTGAACATGGAGTGCACACTGAGCATCTACAATCAGTTAGTACTCAGCTCCTAACTGAAAGTTTGCAGCTTTGAGTCCACCCAGAGGCCAAGGGTCAGAGGAAGAGGGGAGACAACAGTTGTAGGGAGATGAACAGGTGAACACGGGGCACTTTTTAGGGCAGTGAAACGTTCTGTGTGATGCTGCAATGGTATGCACCTGATATCATGCATTTGTCAAAACCCACAGGATTGCAGCCGTTTATTGACAGAGAACTTCCAGAAATGCAAACTGGATTCAGAAGAGAACGTAGAATGAGAAATATCATTGCTGATGTCAGATGAATCTTAGCTGAAAGCAAAGAATACCAGAGAAATGTTTACTTGTGTTTTATTGACTGTGCAAAAGCATTCAATTGTGTGGATCATAGCAAACTATGGATAACATCAAGAAGAATGGAAATTCCAGAACACTTAATTGTGCCAACAAGGAACCTGTACATAGACCAGGAGGCTGTTGTTTGAATGAAACAAGGGGTTGCTGCATGGTTTAAAATAGGGAAGAGAGTGCATCAGGGTTGTATCCTTTCCCCATACTTATTCAATCTGTATGCTGAGCAAATAACCCGAGAAGCTGAACTATATGAAGAAGAACGTGGCATCAGGATTGGAGGAAGACTCGTTAACAACCTGCGATATCCAGATGACACAACTTTGCTTGCTGAAAGTGAGGATGACTTGAAACACTTCTTGATGAAGATTAAAGACTACAGTCTGCAGTATGGATTACATCTCACCATAAAGAAAAACAAAAATCCTTACAACTGGACCAATAAGCAGCATCATGATAAATGGAGAAAAGATTGAAGTTGTCAAAGATTTCATATT
>NW_006921686.1:5197936-5205941 GCF_000298275.1 Orycteropus afer afer | reverse complement strand
GAATAAGGAAGACTAAAGAAGAGCTGATACTTTTCAGTTGTGGTGTTGGCAAAGAATGCTGAGAGTACCGGGGACTGGCAGAAGAATGAACAAATCTGTCCTGGAGGAAGTGCAGCCAGAATGCTTCTTGGAAATGAGAATGGCCAGACTTCGTCTCACCTACTTTGGTCATGTTGTCAGAAGGGACCATTCCCTGGAGAAGGACGTCATGCTTGGGAAGGTGAAGGGTGAACGAAGGAGGGGAAGGCCCTCAACACGATGGATTGACACAGTGGCTGTGACGATGGGCTCAGGTGCAGCAAGGATCGTGGGGCTGGTGCAGGACCAGGCGGTGTTTCATTGTGTTGCACATAAGGTCTCTATGAGTCGGAGCCAACTCGATGGCACCTAACAACAACAACATAGGACTGTATGACACAGCACGGACCCTGATGTAAACCATGGACTGTGTAGTTAATAGTGAGTCAAGGGGTCGTGCAAACAGTTAAGGCACTTGGCTGCTGATTGAAAGGTTGGCAGTTTGAGTCCAGCCAGAGGTGCCTCTTGTACTTGACTGCTAACCAGAAGGCTGGCGGTTCAAACCCACGAGCCACTCCTCGGAAGGAAGGTGAGGCAATCTACTTCCATAGTGATACCGCCTCAGAAACCCAAGGAGGGGTCACTATGAGTTGGGTCCGACTCGACGGCACATAACAACAACAACAGCAGCTATAGAGTAGATTCCAATTCACAGCGCCCCTAGAGGACAGAGTGGAACTGCCCCAGAAGGTTTCCAAGGCTGTCTTTATCATCTTTCCTCCACCGGCAGCTGGTAGATTCGAAGAGATGAACCTACCAGCTTTTGGTTAGCAGTGAAATGGTTTAACCACTACGCCACCAGGGCTCTACCTGTGCAGTCTTAGAGATAGCTAATTCAGGTAGAAGCCGTGTAGTCATTGTCAGGGATCCTAAGCTAATGGAGGGGGAAGGATGTCCTGCACACAGCCCAGGAGTGCCTGCGTGAATGGGGAGCACGGCCCCACCTCAGGGACCTCCCGGTCCAATGGCCCTCCCCTCCACCAACACCCTGAAGCCTTCTCTCTTTCTCACCGTCCCTTCTCTCTTGTTGGCTGAATGAACAGGGCAGGGGGCTTCCCCTCCCCTCTTTCCATGGTGAATCCTAGAATCAGGGAACTTCTGTGACAGGACTCCACGGTTTCCCAACCCTGGGACTTCCCTTTTTCTGTCAGCCCAAGACTAGGGCCTCACTGGCGGCCAGACACACCCTGCAGGCATGCTTACCTACCAACCTTGACCCAGCCCCAGCCTCTGTCCTGACCCCACCTGATTGTGCCCTGGTGTGCCAGGCTCCACCCCAGGGGCTTTCCATCCCTGACCTCACCAGTGCCCTAACCTGTCCCCATCTCCCAGACAAGGCTCAGAGGGCAAGGCATTCAAGGCAGCTGGACCAGACAGAGCAGAGCGAACGGGGAAACGGACTGGCCCTGGTTCCCCGTGGGCCGCGATGAGGCAGCTACGTGGAGCCCTCACTCTGTGCCAGGTAGCTGGACCGAGAGCTTTCTGGCTGACTCACTGGGTGCTCCCAGCCACTGTGTCATTATACTCATGACTCAAAGGGGGAAACTGAGGCCCAGCAAGCTCGGCTCCTCCTCCAAAGACAGCTGGGAGCACGTGGCAGAGCCAGATACTCTCGATCAGCCCGTCTGACTCCAAAGCTTATTGCCACAGGTTAGGTCCTCAGCAAGAGACGCCGAGGTGGAGTTAGGAATGCAGAAGTCTTATGGGAGGAACACCTGAAACAGGAAAGGGGAAGAAACAGGTGGGGCCCTCAGACTGCGATGCCAGCCCAGCGGGGAGCCCCAGAGCAAAGACAGCCCCTTAGAGGAGTCAACATGGGGCAGAGAAGTGCAGACCCTCAGGCTCCTACTGGGTTCAGTCACTGGCTGGAGGTTGACCGTGCCGTGCCCTTCACTGGCAACCCACGTGGGCTTGTGGCAGCTGGGCCACAAGTCCTCTCTTGAAAGGGGATCTGAGCGCGCAGCTCCGTGGCTGCCACTCCCATACACCACGTTAATAATAACAATCGTTTAAAAAGAGCATCTTCCATTTACTTAGAGCTTACTTGGTGCCAAGCCTGCCTGCGCCAACATGTACTAATTCATTTGACCTTCGCAACAACCCCACAAGGAAGGCATGGGTTTTGCCTTCCTTTTATAGATTAGAAAACTTTTATTACATTAGAAAACTAAGGTTCAGAGAGGGTAGGTCATTTGTCCAAGGCACACAGCTGGCAAGTGGCAGAGCAGGGATTTGAACTCAGACGATGAGATAGGTTGTTGTTATGTGCCATCGAGTCGGCTCCAACTCATAGCGACCCCTCCTTGGGTTTCCGAGGCAGCATCACTATGGATGTAGATTGCCCAACCTTCCTTCCGAGGAATGGCTGGTGGGTTTGAACCGCCAGCCTTCTGGTTCGCAGTCAAGTGCCTTAGCCACTATGCTACCCCTGTCTGATTGTAGATGAGGACACTGAAGCCCTGTGCTGCCTCACTATTGTCACCTTCCTGGGACTCCTCTGCCCCATACCAGACTTTCCCAGGTACCCCTGGGGGCAGATGCTGGTCCCCCTTCCCTTGAGTCACCCCTGTCTCATGATGGGGGAAGGGCAGGGGAGGGAAGAGAGACTGTTGCAATCTTCTGACTCAGCGTCGTGCGTGCAGACCCAGCAGAATGAAGAAAGGGGAAGATTAAGTCTTGGCCTAGCTCCCAGATGGGCTGGGCCCACTCGATGCCTGGAGATCTGGCAACCGCCAAGGCCCCAGGGTGGGAAGGAACCAGGAGGTACATGTGGGCCAGGGTCCCAGGAAGCTGGCCTGCATTCACCCCTGGGGATGTGGGAGGGCAGTTTCTGGGAGCTGAGAGGTGGGCAGTCCTAGGGTAGACTTCCAGCCAGAGCCCAGTCAGAAGGCTGTGTACCTTGGGCAACTGCTTCCCCATCCGGGCTCAAGAGCCTCCGTTGTCCTCTGTCTGCAGAGTTCACCTGCCCTCCCTGAGCTCCGCCCCCCACCACCTCCACCATCGCCCTGAAGTCTAACTCTACTCCTTCCTGCTGCAATGGGACCCTCTGTCCACCTGCTCACTGCAGGCAGCAGAGCAAAGCTACAGGAAGAATGCAGACCGTTCTAATCCGTGCAGGTGCCCATGAGCGCTTGACTTGACCTCTGTGCCTCAGTTTCCCCACTTGCACTGTTCCCACTGAGCCACAAAACAATTACTGCTGAGTCAGTTCCAACTCGCGGCGACCTCAATGTGCCAGCCTAGAACTGTGCTCCATTAAGGTTTTCTTTTTTGGGGGGGCATTTAAAAAATATATTTATTATTTCACTTAATAATAACGTTTTTCTTGAAGAGTAATTTTTTTCCAAAACTAAAAGCAAAATAAAAGATTCACAAGAGAGGTATTGGTTTAAACGTGTGCATATCTTTTTACAGTGTGGCTCAACAGAAGACAGGTGGATTCTCCAATTGGCGTCTGCATTCATTCTGTGACAAACTATTGTTTTACTTTCTATAAGATTTTCAGTGGCTGACTTTCAAAATAGATCCCTACTCAGGCCCCTCTTCTGAGGCATCTCTGGGTGACTCAAACCCCCAACCTTTCATTTAGAATTAGGGCCAGGAGAGATGATAGCCTGTGGTCTCTGGGACTAATGACCACCCCTCCCAGGCTGAAGGGTTGGAACTCTGGTGCAAGGATCACACAGGCCTGGCTTCAAATCTCGAATTCTCCAGTTCTCGGCTGTGTGACCCTGGACAGTGATTTCAGTTTTCCGTGCCTCAGTTGCCCCCTCTGCAAATGGGGGTTTTAGGGACCTGTGTGAATTCATCTTCAAGGTGTTGAGAGGATTTAGTGAAAACAATTCGTAGCTCAGCCCACCCAGGGCTAATGGGCCCAGCTTGTCTTATCTCTGGGGGGGAGAGTGACAAGGAGGCTCTGGCCTGAAAAATAGGGTAAGGGTTAAGGAGGTGGGGTGGAGACAGGAACAGACACGATTCATTCATTCATTCTGCAAAATTCTCAGTTAATCTGCTCAGCAACCCTGCATGACCTGTCAGCATCACCAGCTATTGAAGGCAGAAGGAAGGCACAGATAGGGAGAGCCACCTTGCCCAAGGTCACACAGCAGAACTAAAACTAAACCAAACCCGCAGCCATCAAGTCAATTCCAACTCATAGCACCTCTATAGGACAGAAGAGAACTGCTCCATATGGTCTCCAAGGCTTTACAGAAGCAGACTCCCTCACCCTTCTCCCACAGAGCAGCTGGCGGGTTCAAACTGCCAACCTCGTGGTTATCAGCCAAGCACTTAACAGTTATGCTACCAGGTCTCCTAGGACATGGCTGAACCAGGGCTCAAATCCATGTGTCGAAACCCAATATGGTGAATACCATTTCCTCAGTGAAAGGGGTCCTGCTGCTAAGAATGGGTTAATTGACATGAGGATGATACTCGTCACAGGAATAAGAGCAGCTATATTGTATTCATTGGACCCCGTAGGACGGAAGCATGTTTTCTCAATTTAGTCACTTTACATATGAGGAAACTGAGGTTCCGTAAGGATAAGTAAGTAACTCCCTGGGAATTGCAGGCCCGGTGAGAGCAGGAGACAGGACTTGCACCCAGTTCTGTCTGAAGCAAGGCAGGATGCGGCCTGGGAACTGAGCCAGAGGAGAATTCAGGGTCTGATCAGTCCTACTGTCTCCTCTCAGAAGGGGAAACAGGTCCAGAGAAGAAAGCCCCGTAGCCTTCTCAAACCAAAGTCACTGCCATTGAGTCGATTCCGACTCATAGAGATCCCCATTGGATTTCCAAGGCTGTCAGTCTTTATGGAAGCAGACTGCCTCATCTTTCTCCCGCAGAGTGGCTTGTGGGTTTGACTCACCGCCCTTTTGGTTCGCAGCCAAATACCCGAACCATTGCACCACCACAGCCCCTTGTCAGCCTTCTTGGCAGGCAGGCCTTTATTACTTTCTCAAGACTGAGAACAGGTGAAATCGTGGCCCTTCCTCCCCCAAGGAGGGTCAGAGTAGGACTAGGGGACAAGAGGGACGTGGGAAGGAGGAGTGGACAGAAACAGGTAGAAAAGGGGAAGCCTGCGGACGGAAAGTGGCTAGACTCCAAGCAGGGCTTCCGAATCTTCTCTGGGAAGTTTCTGGGACTCCTCCAGGGGCTGTCCCCACTGGGAGGTGGGGGCTCCAGTGTGCGAAGCCCAGAGAGGGGAGACCCCAGCCCAGCGCATGGGGGGCGCAGGGAGTTGAGGAGGATTCTGCATCCTCCATTCCCGACACCAGAGGGAGGCGGCTGTGGGAGCCGGGACTTTCCTAAGCAGCAGAAGCTTCTGGGAAATTAGAGACAGCTGTGGGGCGGGGCTGACTCCCAGTCTCCCCTTCCTTCCCTCCCCCTGGTCCCTGCCAGTTCCCCAGGCACACCTCTCCTTCCCTCTGCCTCAAGGAGGCCGTCCTCAAAGTGCCCCTCCCCCCCACCAAGACCTCCACCCTCAGACCCTCAGGTCTTCTCCCTCCAAACTCACCTCCACCCTCAGACCCTCGTCAAATCGCCTCACCTCTCAGACGCCTCTTCTCATTTCTCTCCTCTTCCTTCAGAGTGCTTCCCCCTCAGTCCTTCTCCTCAGCCCCTCACCTCTTCCTTCAGACCGTCATTTCTTCTTTCAAACCCTTTCCCTCAGCCCCGTTCGCCTCCCTCAAACCCTGTCCCTGCCCCTCAGACCCTCACCTCCATCACACCCTCTCCGTCACCAAGGGCTAGTCCCCCTCTCTCAGACCCTCACCTCCTCCCTCAGATCCTTTCAACCTTCACCCCCTCCTTGGCCATCAGACTCTCAGCCATCAGCACCCTCTCTGCCAGCCCCTGAACGCCCCCTTTGGGCCAAGCGTGGACGCTCCTCTCCCCAGGCCTACAAGGGCCCAGACTCTGCATCACTGGCCACAGGTACCAGGGAGCAGGTAGCACTGGGGTGCCTTCCCGCCTACCTCCCAGGGTCACCACCTTCACTAGCCCTGCCCCCCTGAACCTCAGCTTCCCTTCCTCTACAGAGGACACACCACAGCCCTCCCCTGGGTTTAAGGGTCCCTCAGAGGAGAGGACCCGGTGGGCTGTGATGGTGGGCAGGGTGGTCCCTTGTTGTAGCCCCCACCAGGAGGTAGGGATACACTGGTCCCATTTTCCCTAAGAAAAACGGAGAGATAACAAGACAGGCAGGAGCTCTGGTGGCGTAGTGCCTAAGGCACTTGACTGCTAACCACAAGGCTGGTGGTTCAAACCCACCAGCCACTCCTTCCTATTTCTGTAGTGATACTGCCTTGGAAACCCAAGGAGGGGTCCTATGAGTTGGTCCGACTCCAGGGCACATAACATCAGCAGCTGAGGGGGAGGGTGGTCTCACTTTGTGTCTCTCGCCATCTCTCTGTCTCTGGGTTATCTCTCCCCCTAGGAGGCAATTCCGAGAGGCCCAGGAGTAGCTGTCCCCTCACATTTTCTCTGAACCAGGGATGGAGATGCGACTTGAGCCCAGTTGTTTCACCACCACAGGGCGCTGGGAGGGAGGCCTACGGAAACGGACGGCAGGAGAGAGCCTGCAAAGGGCGAGGCCTCTCGCTGCCAGCAGCTGCGCCTCCAACCCCCTGTTAACAATCCACTGGGGTGAGGTTCGTCCTGGCCAAAGTCCCTTCCCAGACACGGGGACCCACGCCCACTCTCAAGGTCCTGGAGGGACGCTTCCGGGACACCGAGACATGAGCAAGCAGGGATGTCAAAAAGAGGTGCCATTGGGTCGCAAGAGACAAAGAGCGACTCGGGCTGGGTGGGCTAGAGAGGGAACCTCCAGGGAGGCCAGGGCTGGAGGGGCAGAGTTAAGAGAAGTAGGGAGAGCCCCCCGCACGCTGCCTGAGCAGATCCCGGGTGCAGCGCCCACCCGCCCCCCTGGGTCCGCAAACCCTCCCCCTCAGCCTCCGGGGCCTCAGTGACCCGAACTCAACCCCAGCGGCGGCCCCGCCCCCAGGGAAATCCGGGAAAGCCCCCGCCGCCAAGCCCCTCCCCGGGGCGGGGCGAAGAGGAGGAAGAAAAGGGGAGGGGACAGGAGCGGGGACGAGGGAGGGGCTGGCTGTGTCCCCTCCCTCCCCGCCAGCTCCAGCGGGTCTGAGTCATGGCCCCCAACCCGCCTGGCCTGTTTCCCAAGCACCAACCCCTCCTCAGTGGGAGGGGAAAGTGCGCGGGGGGGCAGACTGCACCCCCTCCTGGGGCCCACGCCTTGGTTGCCTAGTCTCCAGCCTGCTGGTCTGTGTCTGGTT
The DNA here is from genome assembly GCF_000298275.1 of Orycteropus afer afer. Taxonomy (NCBI): domain Eukaryota; kingdom Metazoa; phylum Chordata; class Mammalia; order Tubulidentata; family Orycteropodidae; genus Orycteropus; species Orycteropus afer. The sequence goes on along the minus strand of NW_006921686.1, from coordinate 5,198,571 downwards.
AATCTCTGTCTGTCTCTCTCCTGTTCCTGTGTGTGTGCCCACAGGCTCCCAAGCCCCCAGCCTTTGTCCCACGGTGGGCTGGGCTGGGTGCAGGGCCCCGCACGTTTCTTTGTGCCCCCTCCCCCCCAACCCCAGTCACAGCTGGTGGGGCACGTGGGGGCTGCGGAGGCCGAGGGACCGTTCTAGGGTGCGCTTTTTCATTCCCACAAAGGAAGTGCCGCCTGGGAGAGGGCAGTGCCTGGTCAAGGTCACCCGGGGAGGAAGTGGGAGTAAGGATTCGAACCTGCATCTTAGCGACTCCAGGGCCTCTTGGAAATGCTTCCCAGGGGGGTGAGACAGAGACAGCAACCAAGAGACGGAGAGATGGTGACAGACACAAACAGACAAGAGAGAGAGAGCGCGCGAGATGCAGAGAAAGTACGAGACTCAGACTAAGATTGGCGAGAAGCAGAGCCTGGGAGAGACCGAGACCGAGAGAGACGCAAAGCCAGAGACAAAAACACACGGCCAGACTCTCTGCGAGGCGCGCAGCCACAGGGCTGGGGACCTTCCACCCCCGCCCCGGCCCTGACCCCAGCCCCGCCCCCCGCGAGGCAGAGCCGCCGGGACCCGGAGGGGGCGGGCGCGCAGCGCGC
>NW_006921686.1:5165149-5197766 GCF_000298275.1 Orycteropus afer afer | reverse complement strand
GGGGAGGCAGGCAGCCGGCACCGCCCCGGCGGACAAAAGTCCCTTCAGTTCAGCCGGCGGCAGGGGAAGTCCCGGCGCCCTGCTAAACCACCCTCCCGTGCCGCGCTCCGGCCGTCCGCTCGGCCGCCGTCGCCGGCGGCCCCATGCCCCGATGCCCCTCGGGGGCCATGGACGAGGGGCCCGTGGACCTGCGCACCCGGCCCAAGGCCGCGGGACCCCCGGGCGCCGCGCTGCCGCTCCGCAAGCGTCCGCTGCGCGCGTCCTCCCCGGACCCCGCTACCCCCCAAGCAGCCACGGGCCCCGGAGTCCCCACCGAGTCTCTATGCGGAGGCCCGGAGGCGCCGGTAGTCCCCGCACCCCCGCACGGCCTGCACCGGCCTGAGGCGCTTTACTACCCGGGTGAGTGGACCCTGCGAATAGGGGCTGGGTGAGGGCTACAAAGGGCTGAGGGTCCCCCAGAGCCGGGGACAGAGCTCAGGACAAGTATTGGAGTCCCAGGGACGGAATGCAAGGTCCCACGGACCCAGACATGGAGGTCCCAGGGAGATAGGGGGCAGAGCCTACCGTCCTGCCGCACAGATGTGGGGAACCAAGCGGCAGTGCTTAGCCATACGTATATGGGGGCTCATATCGGTGTCTTGGGGAGTCAGAAGGTAGAGGCTGGGGTCCTAGGACACAGATATGGGGGCCCCATAATTACAAGATTGCAAGGCTCATAATCTAGGGTTTTGAGGGTTCAGGGCCTGGACACAAGAAACTGGGGTTCCTGGGATCAGTATGTGGGGGCAGAAAGAATCAGGGGAACAGACTGGGGTTCTAAGCAGACAGACATTAGAGGTCCTGGGATGTCAACATCTCAGAACCGAGATATCAGAGGGCATAAGAAATTAGGAGAGCAGAGTGTGGGTTCTGAGTACTCCCTGGATGACAAGGGTCCAAGAAAACAGACCAGAGTTTCAGGGACTCAGAAACTGGGGGTCCCAGGGAGCCAGAGGAGCAGAAAAACAGGGCTCTGGGCACCCATTGATCACAGTGATCAGGGCCCCATCTGGGGCCCCCGAGGACCGGGCCTGGGGATGGAGGATGATAGGGATAGGGGGCTGGACTGGGGGATTCTGGGACTCAAGGATTTGGGGCCAGGATGAAGGATTCAGGGCCTCCAGGCAAAGGCCCCTGGGCCCTAAGGCCTGGCGTTGGATATGCAGGAACCCAGGAACCCGGAAATTTGAGGATCCATGAATGGATGGTCCCCAGGGGTAAAGGAATAGCAGAGGTCACACACCAGTCTCCCTGTCCCATCTCCGACTCTGATCTCAAGAAAGGGCATCTCCTACTGTGCCCACCTCCTCATCCCCAAGTGACCCCAAAAGCTGCAGGGAGCCCAGATTTCTTCCCTGCCCCCCAGACATTCACCTGGTTTTTTGCACCTTCCACTTCATCAGAGTGCAGCAGATGGAGGTTCAGGCTGGGCTTCAGGAAGCCTGCCACCTCCCCACCCTTTCCCATGTCCTGGGTGAGAACCTGGACCTCAGTTGTCCTCATCTGTGGGGTGGGTGAGCGTGAATTTGACTGCCACCGTGGATGAGTCGGAATGGACTCAATGGCAACAGGTTTGGGGTTTTTTTTTTGTTTTTTTTTATGGTCCTTTCCAACTGTTGTATCTGGACAGGCTTCCGATGCCGCTCCCTCTGACCCGACCCTCCTCCCAAACTCTCTACACATTTACCGTACACTCCTTACCTGGCTTTCCATCCATTCTTTTTTTTTATCAAATTTTTATTGTGATTTGGGTGAAAGTTGACAGAGCAAATTCATTTTCCGTACAGCAGTTCATACACATTTTGTTTCATGATATTGACTGCAGTTCCCACAATGGAACAGCTCTCTTCCCACTTCCTCCCTGCGGCTACCTCTTCCCTGTGTCCTTCTTTCCCATGCATTCCTGCCCCCTGAGCTGTCTCCCTGTGCAGACACCGCCCTTCTGTTCTCCCAGGATTGATCCCTCTGAGGAGTGTAGCTACCTGGTGTTAATTTCACCCTCTATGCTGGTCTGTTTGGTGTTGGTTGGCTAGGAGCCATCTCTATCCATCCTTCATCTCCCTTGGCCACAAATTCACTTAGCAGCTAGATCCTGGGATCCCCCTGCTGGATGATGTTGGGGTTCAGTCTGCACCCTTAAGGAATTCTTTGTCTAGCAGGAGACAGTGTTCAGTTAAGTGACAAAGAAGGTGACCAGTACTGGGGGCGGTGGGTAAGAGCCCAGAGGACTCCAGTGGGGAAAAGGGGTTTGTCTTGGCCTTGTCCTGGCCTTTGAGGCACCCACACATATGATATGCAGAGAAAGTGGGGACAAAGGACAGACTATACTGTAATAGCCAAGGCCAGGAGGTGGGGAATGGGTGAAGGGCCCCTGGGCCTGGCCTCACCCCTGTCCCTTCTCTGTCCTTCCTTCCCTAGGACATCTACTGTCCCTGTACCCCACTCCACCTCTGGGCACCCCCTATCCTCTGCTAAGCCTGCCTGCCCCTCTGTACCCAATCATGTGCTCGATGGAACACCCCCTGTCGGCTGACATCACCATGGCCACCCGTGCGGATGAGGACGGAGACACGTAAGTGAGAGTCCCTCACTAATGGAGGGTGGGTGAGGAGGCCAGGCCTTCACCCACCTCACCTAGCACCACACAGGGGCACTCAGCTTGGGCTTTTGTGTTACCAGGACCCGAGTTAGAATCCTGTCTCTACTGCTGGCTGGGTGACATGGGTGCCCTGAGAAGAGTTCCTTCCTAGGACTATTTTCAGAGCCAGAGGCTTCCAGTTTTTGATCACAATTTATAGTGAAAAATACATTTTACTCTAATCCTATCCGGCTTCTAGCACTGGCCTGGCCTGGTTTTTGTAAATGCTCAATGTTGTTGTGAGTTGCCATCAAGTCAGTTCCGACTCCTGGCAACCCCAGGAGTCAAAGTAGAGCTCCTCCAGAGGGTTTTCAAGGAACCCGACTGTCATCAGGCTTGTCTTCTGAGATGCCTTTGGGTGGGTTCGAACCACCAACCTTTGGGCTGGTAGACCAGCGCTTAACTATGTGCATGGTCCTGGACTTCCTTGAGTACTTAGTGGGGTTTCTTATTCTCACTACTATTTTATATCTAATCCAGCGTGCACATACACCACCTCCCCACATGTACCTGGAGTAAAAATGGCCCACAAAAAAATCTTCATTAACGACACAGGATCTACTTGGATCTCTCTATTCTGGTGTATTTCATTTTTTTTTTTTTTTTCCCCTGCTGGCCACAATCCACTGAATTAATTTGAAGACCCCCCCCAAACTGATTTCACAGCCCCCATGGTTTATCGAAAGGAGCTCTGGTAGCACAGTGCCTAGGGCATCTGACTGCTAACCAAAAAGTTGGTGTTTCAAACCCACCAGCCACTCCACAGAAGCAAGACTGGGCGATCTACTTCTGTAGAGATTTACCGCCTTGGAAATCCAAATGGGGGTGGCTATGAATAGGAATCAACTTGACAGCAGTGGGTTTGTTTGGTTTTTTTTAATGGCTATCTAAGGAGCTCTGGTGGCATGGTGCCTAAGGCATTTGACTGCTAACCAGAAGGTTAGTGGTTCAAACCCACCGCCTGTATGAAACCATGCTAGTTCTCACGAAGCTGCTGGGAAATCCTGCAGGGAGGGTTTAGCCTCATATTATCAATACACTTGACCATCACAATTATTATTATTGAATCTAGCAAGGTTTGACTTTCAGCTGGTTACTTTCTCTCCCCTCTGTGCCTCCGTTTCCCCCGCTGCCAAAAAAAAAAGGGGGGGGAGAACCCAAAGTGTGTGAGGGTCTCTGTGAGGAAGAAATGAGATGAGATTATTTCTAGAAAGGGCCTGCCTGGGAATTGGTGTCGAAGACTGGAAACCACAGATAAGGATGGACAGGGCTCTATCACTGGCCCACTGAGTGACTTCACCTCCCTGTGCCTCAGTTTCCCATCTGGAAATTGGGGCTTTTAACAGTCCTACCATAATTAGGGTTCCATGCAATGATGTCCCTTTGTGGTGCAAAAAACAGGGCCTGCACACAGTAGGAGCTCAAAACACAGGAGTGGGGGGTGTTTGAACAGAGAACCCCAGCAGGAGAAAGTACCACAGATTCTGAGCCCAACGGCCTCCATACCTCTGGGGCTCTGGGGTCATCCGTAGAGTGGGCTTCATGTGTACGTGTCCTTAGGGGTGACTTGTTTTGGACTTGTTTGCAGCCCGTGAATGCAGACTCCAGCCCTCGCCTGCGCCCCACCCGTCTTCCCCCCCCCAATGCAAACACTTCTGCCTCAGCTGCCTGTGGGGGAAATCCCTACCCGCTGAACTTGACCGCAGCCCAGCTGCTCTGCCTCCCCCCCCACGTCAGCAGCCCGTCACTCACTCGCAGCCTCCCCCTCTTGGCGCTCCCTCTAACCTTAACCCCTTCCGCTGGGGCCTAGACTTTACCGGAATGGGTGGCTGTCCCAGCCCCATTCTATGTGCGTCTCAGCTCCACTTCACGCTTGGGGGGATGGCGGGGGAGGAGAGGGCTGGGACCTTGTCTGGGCCCCCAAAGAAGCAAAGAAGGGTTGGGAGGCTGGACTTCTAGGTCTTCAAGGGAATAAGAGTCTCAGGGCATCTGAACACACACACACCCTTCAGAGGTCAGACACTGGGGGACTGGAGAAGTTGGGGACATGTTCTGAATCTCAGAGGCAGAGGTTGGGGTGCTGTATTCCTTGATCCCCAAGGGGGCAAGAAATGTGAGGAGGGCCTCAGAGGGGGCCTATGCACAGGACCAGCTATTTAATTTGTGGGGCTTGGTGCAAAATGATAATGTAGGGTCCCTTGTTCAAAAAGTAAGAATTGAGTGAGCCATCAGCAGATCATTAAAGCAAGCATGGGCCACGTGCAGCTGTGGTCGTTCTGCTGTGGAGGTGGCCCTGCGAGGGGCCTGGAAGTCTGTGCCCCCGAAGGGACAAGGATTGGGGCACTGGATTCCTGGCCAGGAACAGGGTAAGGGGACAGCTTGGGAACACAGCGCTCAGAGGGGTTTGCGTCTCAAGTCCCCATCCCCAAAGAAGAGTTGGGGTGTTGTACTCCTGGGTCTCGAGAGATTTTGGGGGATGCCAGGATATGGGAGATAAAGAGCCAGTCTGAATCCTGAGGGTTGGGGTTCCAGAGGGGCCTAAGGATGGAGGATTGAGGTTTTCTTCCCCAGGGGAGCCGTATCTCCTCGCCCTGGGCTCCTCCCTCCCTCCCATTCGGGGGTGTAAACCGGGGTGCCCGAGGTAACCGGGGTCGCTCTCCGGCGGACAGGCTTCCCTCCCCGGGGAGCAGGAAGCGGAGCCCCGCCCCGCAGACCTGTTACTGGAAGTCCGAGGGCTGGTCCGCCCCTCCCGTCCCCACTTCCTCCAGCCCCGCCCCACCCCCTGCGGCCCGCGCGTTTATGGGAACTCGGGCCTGGACCGTTTCTCTGAAATCATTTTCCCTCTGCCCTCACTTAACCCCACCCGCCCCGGGAGGGACCCAGGCCGGGCGTCGTGGGAGATGCCGGGAGGAGAGGGAGTCCTTCCTAGGGACCCCACCCCCACCCCGCCCAGGTCCGGGTCTTCCCCCAGCATTTCCTTTGTGCGTTTGGTTTTCACCAGTCAGGATCCAGGTTCCTTGTTTCACTTGCCATAATCTTTCAGGGGAGGTGGACGCTATTGTGGGCTATACTTTAACTAAAAACAAAACAACATCCATTGCCGTGGAGTCAGTTCCCACTCATGGCGACCCCATGTAGCACAGTAGACTCCATAGGGTTCTCTTGGGGAGACGATCGCCAGGCCTTTCTTCAGCAGCACAGCCCAGCAGATTCTCACTATCAACCCGAAAGGTTCAGCGCAAACCATTTTCACCACCTACCCACCCACTCCCTGCCCGCGAGTCGGAGCCAACTGATAGCGACCCCTCCTTGGGTTTCTGAGGCGATATCACTATGGAAGTAGATTGCACCATCTTCCTTCCGAGGACTGACTGGTGGGTTTGAACCGCCAGCCTTCTGGTTAGAAGTCAAGTGCCTTAGGCACTATGCCACACCTAGGGGCTACATCTTAACCGAGGAGGAAACTGAGGTTCCAAAGGACCCCCTGACTTTGCCCCATTTGAAACCCTGGTCCACTTGCCCCCAGGCGCCCTCTGGCCTGCAGGATATCTGAGGTTCCATCAGAATCATCTAGGGAACTGGTTTAAAATGTAGATTCGAAAGCTGGACAATTTTAAGAACCAACAAAGCAGCTGATGTAGTAACTTTCCGAACTTTAAAGCAAAGCTTTTTGCTGCGAGCCATCATCAGTGTGGAGCTCTGGTAGCATAGTGCCTAAGGCACTTGACTGCTAACCAGAAGGCTGGTGGTTCAAATCCTCCAGCCACTCCTTGGAAGGAAGGTTGGGCAACCTACTTCCATAAGTGATACTGCCTTGGAAACCCAAGGAGGGGTCGTTAAGAGTCGGGTTGACTCGATGGCAAACAACAACATCATCAGTGTGGTGCCGTGGCCTCTGAGGTCCTGGCCCACGTGCACGCGTGTCCATGCACACACGCGCTCATGAACACATACAATCATCCCAGATTGCCTTAGGCTTGGAATGACTGTTTGGAGGGAGGTTGGGGTCTCTGGGAGGCCAGCAGAAAGTTACACAGAGAACCCTGAAGGAGGGATGGCCTTCAGAGTTGGGGCCTGGCCGCCTGGGGCCTTATGTACCCATATTAGCTGTGGGTGCTGCTGCCCACCCCGCCTTGGGGCGTGGCCTTGGCCAAGCTGCTCTCATTTCAAAAGCTGAGGCCGCGAGTCCTTCAGTTCTGATGGGGGATCTGGGCTGAGCAGCCCAGGGGTCATAACCATGCCGCATCTCAGTCCCCAGCTCCCTTTCAAGCACTCTGTCCACACACATAGTCAGTCCTTGGGTCTCTCGAGTGGAAGCTGAGACCATGAAAGTGGGTAGTTCATCCCCGTTCATTTCACAGATGAGAAAATTGGTCCAGAGATGGGTAGGCTCATGGCCACCGGCCACAGTGATCGCTGGGATGGAAAAACTTCTCTAGCACGTGTTCAGGGAGCACCTATACAGTGGGTGCCAGAGGAGCTCTGGTGGTGTAGTGGTTAAGGCATTTGGCTGCTAAACAAAAAGTTGGTGGTTCGAACCCACCAGCCACCCCACGGGAAGAAGATGTGGCAGTCTGCTTCCATAAAGATTGACAGCCTTGAACTGCTGTATTTGCTCTGTAAATTTTCACCCAAATCACAATTTAAAAAGTATATAATAAAAAGATTGGCAGCCTTGGAAGCCCTCTGGGGAAGTTCCACTCTGGTCCTCTAGGGGCGCTGTGAGTCAGAATTGACTCCACAGCAGTGGGTTTGGTTTGAGCTTTGCTTCTGTGAAGATTGACAGCCTTGGAAACTCTCTGGAGCAGTTCTACTCTGTCCTCTAGGGGCGCTGTGAGTTGGAATCTATTAGATGGCAATGGGTTTGGTTTGGGCTTTGCTTCTGCAAAGACTGACAGCAGTGAAACCCGATGGGCCAGTTCTACCCTGTCCTGTAGGGGTCTCTAAGTCGGAATTGACTGGATGGCACTGGCAGGCGCTGTCCTAGGCACTGAGTAGCAAACCAAGTATGACCCAACCCTCTGCCCTGGTGGAACTGACATTCTACTAGGGGAGCTTCAGACAGGAAATAAGTAAATGATACAATGCCAGGCAATAATGTGAGGGGAAAATCAAGCCAGGTAAGGGGGGAGGGGAAGTGAACTGCTGTCAGAACATTTTAACAGAGACCTGAGTTAGGAGAACAAAACACAGTAAAAACTGGTTGCCTAGAGTCAATTCTGACTCGTGCTGTCACAGAGTAGTGCTGCTCCATGGGGTTTCCTGGGCTGAAACCTTTAAAGAATCCGATCACTGGGACTTTTCTTCCACGGTGCCCCTGGATGGGTTCAAACCACCAACCTTTAGGTTAGCTGTCAAGTACAAACCGTTTGCCCCACCCGGGGGCCTCTTGAGGAGAATAAACCCTGCAGATATGTGGGGGACGACTGTTCCAGGTACAGGGAACAGCCAGTGCAAAGGCCCGAGGAGGCAGGCACGCTTGGTGTGTTTCAGGAACCCAAGGAGGCCACAGCCACTCACAGTTCTTCACAGAAGAGAGATATGGCCTGAGTTTTAAAAGGGTCCTTCTGACAGTGTAGCGAACAGACCAAGGCAGGGGTGAAAGCAGGGAGCCCAGTGAGGAGGGGGGTGGAATAGCCCAGGAAGAAGACAATGGCTGCTCCACCAGGATGGAGGGCACGGGGAGAAGTGGTTGGAGTCTGCTAATATTTCCAAAGAAGCCAACATATCTTGGACTCCACAAGAGATTAACTCCAGCCCCTGACACCTGTGATTCTTTCCCCTCCAGGCCTCTCCACATTGCGGTGGTGCAGGGCAACCTACCAGCTGTGCAACGGCTGGTCAGCCTCTTGCAGCATGGGGGACGAGAGCTAGACATCTATAACAACCTACGACAGGTAAGCCTAGGAGCTGGGGGCCTGGACTCCTGGGTCCTGAGAGAACAGTGCAGGGGGCCCAGACTCCTGGCTCTGAGGGAGGTGGGGGCTGGGAGTGGACTGCTAGGTCCAAGAGAGGAGGCAGAAGGGGAACCAGAATCCGGGCTGTGGGGTAAGACTTCTGGTTCCGGTTGCGGGGGATCAGAATTTGGCGATTCTGAGGTAGGCGGGACTGGAGCTCAGGGCAGGACAGGGGTCCCTCACAGTCGTTATCCCCTAGACCCCGCTTCACCTGGCATTGATTACCACGCTGCCACCCATGGTTCAGCTGTTGGTGATGGCCGGCGCCAGCCCCATGGCGCTGGACCGCTACGGTCAGACGGCGGTCCACCTGGCTTGTGAACATCGCAGTCCCAGCTGCCTGCGGACCCTGCTGGACAGTGCGGCCCCGGGCACCGTGGACCTGGAGGCCCGCAATTACGACGGTGAGTACGGGGCGCGAGAGGAGTGGGGGCTGTAGCCAGGACTTTGAGCCCATGTGGGACCGACTTAGACTGAGGCTCCCTCGCCCTCAGGCCTCACCGCCCTGCACGTGGCTGTGAACTCCGAGTGCCACGAAGCCGTGCTGCTGCTCCTGGAGCGCGGCGCAGACATCGACGCGATGGTGAGCATGCACGGACTGGGGCGGAGCCAAGAAGAGCAGGGGGTGGGGCTTTACTACGAAAGGGGGCGGGTCGTGGGCGGAGCCTGGGTGGGAGCGCGCCTGGGTGGGGCGGGGCTTGAAGGACCTAAAAGGACGCGGGCTGGACCAGATGGGCGGGTTGCCAGCCGCCGGCGGAACTTGAAGCGGCTCAAAGATCTTTGCTACCTGCCACAGGACATTAAGAGCGGCCGCTCCCCGCTCATCCACGCCGTGGAAAACAACAGCCACAGTATGGTGCAGCTGCTACTACAGGTGGGCACTCCTCCTCCTTGGCCTCTCGCCCACCCTCCTTTGGCCCAGCCCCTGGCTAGTTCTTCGGCTCATGACTGCTTCTCAGTTCCAAGCCTTCCTTCAGGCCTCGTCCCCTCACTCCCTGAATTCACTCCCTTAACTGCGACCTTGTGACCCCACCACGCCCCACAGGCCCCTCCCAGCGATGGCCTTGCTGATCCTATCTGCAGGCTTTGACCTTGTCCCGGCGCTGCCTTCCGGGATCATGAACCCATCCCTTCTCCTACCGCCCCTACTTCGGCCAAGTCCGCCAGCTCCTGCCCTGATTGGTTCAGCACCGCTGGACCAATCCGATGTGGCCAGTCCTTAGTTCTAGGGGCCACCTTCTAGGACCCCGCCCCGACCCTGTCTGGCTCCGCCTAGTTCTGGCGTCCGCCCCTTGCTCAGGTCACGCCCTTCTGCAACTCGTCGTACATCTAACCACGCCCCTGCTTGAGCCACGCCCCCGGCCCGCCCCTCCTACAGGTCCCGCCCACTGAGCCGCGTTCCATCCACCCAGCTGTTCCTCGGGTCTGGCCGGGTCGTGCGTATTCTGGCCTTTTCTGACCCGCCCTTTCCGCCCCGCAGCACGGCGCCAACGTGAACGCACAGATGTACTCCGGCAATTCGGCGCTGCACTCGGCGTCGGGTCGCGGGCTCCTCCCGCTCGTACGCACGCTGGTCCGCAGCGGCGCCGACAGCGGCCTCAAGAACTGCCACAACGACACTCCGCTCATGGTGGCAGGCAGCCGCCGGGTGAGTGCGCGCTGGGGGTTGGCCGGGTCATGTAGGGAGAGGCGTTGGCCTAGGAGGAGCCTGTGGGAGTGAGAGTGTGCGAGGGTGCGTGTGCACCCGTATGCACCCGTGTGTCTGCCGGAGGACAGGTGAGTGGGCATGCGTGTGCAGAAGTGTGCGTGAAAGTGTGTATCGGGCTGGTACGTGGAGGGTAACGAGGAGGCGTACGTGGCCGAGTGGCGCAAACGGCAAAGCACTCACCTAGCCCAAAGGCTGTTAGTTTGACCCACCCAGGGTGCCTTACAAGACAGTCCTGGGTCTGAAAGACCACACACAGCCTTGAAAACCCTCTAGAGCGGTTCTACTCTGCACACATGGGGTCGAGATGAATTGGAATTAAACTCTATGATCACTGTCAACAACGTCACCCAGTGGGCCTATGAGTTTGTGGGCCTGAAGGCACTCCTGCCAGTATGAGATTTAGAAATGACAAGATAGTCACAAAGGAAGGAAGTGACTTTCTCATGTCACACACACAGAAAGAGAGGTCCTCACATGCAGGACAAGGTCACTGACAGACCCCATCAGCAAAGAGACATGAAAGGGTTTGTGGGCAGGGGTGAGCTCCTGGTGACACTCCACACACACGCCCGCCCACAGGTTGTTGACGTCCTGAGGGGGAAGGCCACGCGGCCAGCTGCCCCAGCACCACCAGAGCCCTTCGCTGAGCGGAGTGCCAACACCTCCCCTGAGAGCGGCAGCCACCTCAGCTCCAATGGTGAGAGCCACACTCCCAGTCCCCTGGCCTCTGCTCTTTGTGCTTCAGACCCAGGAGGCCTACCCCTGGCCTCTTCCTCCCTTGGACCCAGGAGTCCCAGCCCTGAGCCCCCTCCTCCCTCAGGCCCACCACCCACCCAGAGTGCAGGCCCCCTGCTTCTTCCTGCCTTCTTCTTGTTATGTCCCATCCAGTTAGCTCCGACTCATAGCGACCCCTCCTTGGGTTTCTGAGGCAGCATCACTATGGAAGTAGATTGCCCAACCTTCCTTCTGAGGAGTGGCTGGTGGGTTTGGACCGCCAGCCTTCTGGTTAGCAGTCAAATGCCTTAGGCACTGTGCCACCAGAGCTCCCAGCCCTGAGTCCCATTCTCCCTCACCCAGGGCCCCAGCCCCTCCTGTCTGGGCCCAGTCTCTCACTGCCTCCCCAACCTCTCCCCTTTGCTCCCCACAGGTCTTCTTTCTACATCACCATCTTCCTCGCCTTCCCAGTCTCCTCCCAAGGACCCCCCTGGATTTCCCATGGTCCCCTCCAATTTCTTTCTTCCTCCCTCATCTCCACCTGCCTTCCTGCCCTTCTCTGGAGTCCTCCGAGCTCCCGGCCGGCCCGTGGCCCCCTCCCCAGCTCCAGGAGGCAGCTGAGAGGGACGGGGGGGCAGATCTCGGACTCAAGAGGTGGAGCCTCCCTGACTGTGGGGTCGGCCCTCCTGGAAACTGTGAACATCTCACTCTGCCCCCCCCCCCCAATCTTTGGGACCAGGATTTGCACAGACACATAGAAACCTACCCATAAGCCCCTTCTTCTGACACCAGCTGTCCCCTCATCTCATCCCCCGACCCAGGACTCTGACCCCCTGTTATTCTCAGGCACCAGGCCCCTGCCTGGAATTCCACCCAGATGTTCACTCCTGGTCCTCCCAGAGCTGGTGGAACCAGGAACACAGCTCCTCTCCACTTAGATGGACAAGGAGAGGTGGGCCATAGGGGGCACCAATAGCAATGTAAATTATTAGGCATTTTGGTTGAATTTCTTTTGTAATAAACTATTTTTGTACCATGTCGCTTGTTTGGCCGGGCCTCTTGGAGGAGGTCCGCGGGGAGCATGTTTAGGTGGGTGCATGGCTGTATGCTGTAGCCAGCTGACTCAGTGAGTGACTTTGTGAGTCTCATACTGCAAAGAGAGGGACCAGTCCCCAAGACTGCCTTCACGTCTGACATCGCTTGTAAGTTCAGGGGTCCTCCAGGTCACCCCAGTTTCAGTCATTTGCAAGAAGGAGTCACAGAACTCACCAAAAGCTGTTCTCCCAAAAAAATAACCAGTTGGGTCAAATGGATTCCAACTCAGGACAACCCCCTGTGGGTCAGAGTAGAACTGTGCCCCATAGCATTTTCAGTGGCTGGATTTTGGGGAGCAGTTTGCCAGGCTTTTCTTGTGAGGTGCCTCTGGGTGGATTTGAAATGCCACCCTTTCGGTTAGTAGCTGAGCAGTTAACCGTTTGCCCCCTGGGGACTCCTGTTACACACTCCCAATTTAGTCCTATGAAAGGATACAGGTTAAAATTGGCCAAGGGAAGAGGTGCAGAGGGCAGAGTGCAGGAAAGGTCCACACACACAGCTTCCGGTGGTCCTGGCCCATGGGGTCACAGATAGTGCTGCCCTTTCCACAAGGATGTGGAAAAACAGTGGGGCCTGGCAGCAGCCAGTGACCTCTGACTTCACAGATGGGAGGAAGGTCAAGACCAACAGCCCAAGGCTGATCCCTACGAGGCAGAGGTCAGATGTCAGATGTGCCGCTGTCCTCCAACGTTTTTATCAATTCTGATAGCAACCGTCCCTCCAGCACGCTCTACTTCTCTGCTGGGTTCACTAATTCATTGCAAGGGCCGCATGCAGCTCACACACTATTCATGATTGTGGGGTTTATTGGGAAGTAATAGGTAATAGTAATAGGTATGAGGAGCAAGGATGTCTCCTTGAGGACTAAGGTGCGCCTGACACAAGCCATGGTATTTTCAATCGCCTCGTATGCATGTGAGAGCTGGACAATGAATAAGGAAGACCGAAGAAGAGTTGATGCTTTTGAGTTGTGGTGCTGGCGAAAAATGCTGAAAGTACCGTGGACTGCCACAAGAACTAACAGGTCTGTCCTGGAGGAAGTGCAGCCGAAATGCTCCTAGGAAGCGAGAATGGCCAGACTTCATCTCACCTACTTTGGTCATGTTGTCAGAGGGGACCATTCCCTGGAGAAGGATGTCATGCTTGGTAAGGTGGAGGGTCAACGAAAGAGGGGAAGGCTTTCGATGAGATGGATTGACACGGTGGCTGTGATGATGGGCTCAATTATAGCAGGGATCACGGAGCTGGCGTGGGATCAGGCGGTATTTCGTTCTGCTGTACACGGGGTTGCTATGAGTCGGAAATGACTCTATGGCACCTAACAGCAACAACAAATAGGTTACGATTCAGGTTCAGAAATACTCCAGATACAATTCTTCTATCAGGACAGCCTCTTCGCGGCAGTGCCTCTCTGCCCCTCGGCCTCGGCCCAGCTCGGGCAAGTGTTACAGAGCTCTTTAGCTCTGCCAGTGAGTGCCCCACGTACCCCACTCTGCCAGTCAACCTTGGCCCAGAGACCCCCAGCCTCCTTTGTCCGTGGGTCCAAAAGCCAACTGTGCTGTCTCCTGCCAGGTCAGCTACCACCATTTCTCTGCTGCTGCCTCTGCCCGTCTCCACGGTGTTATGCTCACTGTCTGTCTCCTGAGTCGAGGAAGTTCATTGCAGGGATATCGTGTCCATGGACCCACTCCTGGCTCATTCTCGATGGTAGTAAGATCCTGTTTCCATCTCAGGTGGCTCATCTTAAGCCTAGTGGGTGACAGAACTGACCAATCCCCACATTAGGGTTAGGGTTTCAGATGTGAGTGTGGTCCCACCCCTGCAAGGCTGCCATGCCCCTTATTTGCATTTTCAGCAGGTTGCCCAATCCCCTTGGTGGACCACATGGACCTCATTTGCATAGCCCCACCCAGGCATTTAGTGGGCGTTACAAACACTGGAGGGAACGGAAGGACCATGTTAAGTAATTCACACTGGCAATCAGGGAAGCTCACCTGAGCTCTGGCATCGAGAGGTTTCTTTGAAACTGGGTCAGATGGACAGGGCTGACTGACCACACGGCTGACCTTTAGTCTCCAGCTCCTCTGGAGGCAGAGCAGATAACTGCGTGGCCCAGGGCCCCTACTATCAGTCATATGGTTAGACTACGTGTGGCCCAAAGCCTCTAGGTAAAGACACTTAACAGGCTGATGCTTCAAGGGCTTACTTCACTCCCCAATAACCAAGGGCCGAGGCCGGCCTTCTCCTTGTCGTAGTTGGTAGCAGCCACTGAGTTGGAGCTCTACTCAATAGAGATCCCGTGCACAACAGAATGAAACACTGCTCAGTCCTGGGCCCTTCCGTGATGGGTGCACAGCGACCATTGTGACCCATAGGGTTTTCATTGGCTGATTGTCTGTTGATGGCCAGGCCCTCCTTCCTAGTCCATCACAGTCTAGAAGCTTCACTGACACACCTGTTGAGCATCACAGGCATACACAGGCCTCCACTGACAGACAGGTGTTGGCTGCACTTGAGGTGCACTGGCCAGGAACCGAACCCAGGGCTCTTGCATAAAACCAAAAAAACCAAACACGCTGCCATTGAGTCAAGTCTGACTCATAGTAACCCCCATTGGGTTTCCAAGGCAGAAAATCTTTACAGAAGTAGAGTGCCCCATCTTCCTTCCACAGAGTGGCTGGGGGGTTTGAACTGCCAACCTTCTGGTTAGCAGTCAAATGCCTTAGGGACCATGCCACCAGAGTTCCTTGGGTCTCTGGCATGGAAAATGAGAACTCTCCCATTGAACCGCCATGTGCCCCGCTCTCTCAGATGAGGTCAGTTCTTTACCACACAGACTCGTGACCACGTGGCCGCGTGTGACTCCAGGCCTCCGAGTGTTTGTCACTGTGTCACTGTGTCTCGGGGAGATTTGGTGTGTGCCATCTTTCCAGAGGACCCAGCTGGACCCCAGAGGGACTCTCGGGTCCTCTGTGTGTGTGTGTGTAAGGGCTTCTGTGGTTTGTGAGCCTCTGTGTTACCAAGGGTCCCTGGGTGGCACAGTGATAAATGCGCTCGGCCGCTGAGGGAAGGGGTGGCGGTTCAGGTCCAACCAGAGCACCTCAGAAAGTCCTGGTGATCTGTTTCCCAAACAGCCAGTAAAAACCCGTGGAGCACAGCTGCATTGTGACACGGACGGTCGCCACAAGTCAGTCAGGAATCAGTGGCAACTGTGGAAAAGAAAAAAACTTCTTTCATTGTTGGTGCTGAGAATGTGCACAGACCATCGACGGAAACACACACCGTTCTCCACGTACAATTCAGTGCCATGGGTTGCACGGCTGAGTTGTGTAACCGTTCTGTCCTGTACTGAGTTTTCCCCTCTAGTAACAAACTCACTGCCCCTAAGTTTCCTGTCTAACCTTTCGAGTTGCTGTTGTCACTTTGATCCCATACAGATAGTTCTTAAAAGTATATCACCCTACTCAAGGCAGGCATACTGTACTGTTGTTGTTGTTATGTGCCGTCAAGTCGGACCGGACTCACAGCGACCCCTCTTTGGGTTTCCGAGGCAGTATCACTACAGAAGTAGATTGCCCAACCTTCCTTCTGAGGAGTGGCTGGTGGGTTTGAACCGCTAGCCTTCTGGTTAGCAGTCAAGTGCCTTAGGCACTATGTTACCAGAGCTCCCATTCTGTACTAGTTAAGCTTAAAATTGTTTGGTTTTAAGAGACTCCAAGGGTGTTCTGGTTCCCTAGTGACATTCTGACAGGAATATACCACCAATGGAATGGCTTGAACAAACAGCAGTTTATTCTCTTATGCTGTTGAAGGCTTTAAGTCCTGAGTTCAGGTGCCGGGCTTTAGGGGCTGGGTGAAAGCCCCTCAACTTTGGGCTTCACCTCTGCCTCCTGCTCCCAGCCCACTGAAGCTGGAGGCATTTCTTCACTCAGACAGCTGCTGGCTGCTGAGGCTGACAAGCCCAGGGTTGACAAGTAAAAAGGCACAGTCTCAATGTTACCAAACAACATGGCAGGCCACTAATTCAAGTCCAGGTGAAGTCCCAAGATCGGCAGTGCACGGCAAGCTTTTGAACAACGACTTGGCTACATGCAGGGTTCAAGTGTGCCTAAACGCTAGAGACCAATCCCAAAGCTTCTCCTTATGTATGGGAAGCAGACCACATCTCTAAAGCAGCTGCTTGCGGCAGATTCCACTGTGGAATTGATTGCCAGTCTCATCATGGGGAATAACTTCCTTCAGCTGCCTAGCCACTCAAGCAGGCCCAGCCACATTGACAACAACCTTAACTACCACAATTGGATATGTTTGTTTAAGGTTTAAAGATTAGCTCAGGGCAATAGTTTCAGGCGTTCATCCTGCCTCCTTGGCTCCAGGAAGTCTGGATTCTACTAGAAGGTGAGATTCTGTTCTACATTTTCCCCCTTTTGATCAGGATTCTTCTATGGAATCTTTGATCAAAATATTCAGTAATTGTACCAGGCACCATCCAAGTTCTTCTGGTCTCATGACAAAGGATTCTTGGAGGCAATTCTCCACAGATTCCATATCCTCCTCCTATGCTCTCCTTCCTCCACTGGTCCAGATGAATTAGACACCAATTATTATGCCTTGCAAGGCTGTTTGCAAGCTTTTAAGACCTCAAGCAGCAATGGTATTTAATCAATGTTACTAAAACTGACCACCACGTGGCTGCAACTTGGGTGTCTGTGTGTAACATTTTTGAGTGGGTCCTCATGGGGTAGTTTCTTTTTCTTTTTTTTAATTGTGATTTGGGTGAAAATGTACAGAGCAAATTCACTTTCCATGCAGCAGCTCACACACACTTTGCCTCATGACATTGACTACAATTTCCCACAATGCAACAGCTCCCTTCCTACTTCCTCCCAACAGTCACCTCTTCCCTGTGTCCATCCCTCCATGCACTCCTGCCCCCTGAGCTGTCTCTCTGTGCAGACACAGCCCTTCTTTCTCCCATAATTGTTCTCTCCAAGGAGCGTATCTCCTTGTGTTCAACTCCTATGCCTGTCTTTTGCTTGGCTGGAAGCCACAGGTGTGGGTTCAATTCTCATGGGGTAGTTTTTGTAGGATGGCATGACTGGGTGTCACATTTTGTGTGGCATTTGTCACAGTATGTCCTTTTCTCTCAGTGTCTCCATGGACCTCTGTGAGTGACGGTCTGTGTTTTCACTCTGTGATAACTGCCAATCCGTCGGTTTGTGTTGGTTTATTACCGCTACAACAAATCACCACAAACACTGTGGTTGACATTTTTAGGCCCTGACTGCTCTGGAGGTCAGAAGTCTGAAATCAGTGCCACTGGGGTGAAGTCAAGTTATCAGCAGGGAAATGAATTTGCTCTTGTAAATTCACCCAAACTACAATAAAAAATAAAATTAAAAAAAAAAAAAACCATTGCCAGAATCTATTGCTTCACGTTTTTCTGCTTCTAGAGGCCACCTGCATGCCTTGGCTCACAGGCCTCTCCTTGCATCCTTCCAACCTCCAGTCTCTGCCGTCACATCTACTTCTTAGGCCAAACCTCCTTCTTATAAGGATACGTGTGATTGCGTTTAGGGCCCACCTGGATGATCCCGACTTAGCTCCCCCCTTACAATCCTTCATCCCATCTGCAAAGTCCCTTTGGCGCTCCAGTGTGTAGTGGTTAAAGCATTTGGGTGCTAACCAAAAGGTCAGTAGTTTGAACCCACTAGCTGCTCCGTGGAACAAAGATGGGACAGTCTGCTTCTTTAAAGATTTACAGCCTTGGAAACCCAACGGGTGTCACTATGAGTCGGAATTGACTCAATGGTATGAGTTTGCTGTTCCAGTTAGTTTCCAGGGATCAACAGTTACTCTCCAATCAGTTCTAACTCATGATGACGCCATGTGTCAGAGTAGAACTGTGCTCCAAACGGTTTCAATGGCTGATTTTTCTTAATTTTTTTTATTGTGATTTGGGTGAAAGTTGACAGAGCAAATTCATTTTCCGTACAGCAGTTCATACACATTTTGTTTCATGACATTGACTACAATTCCCCACAATGTAACAGCTCTCTTCCCACTTCCTCCCTGTGGTTACCTCTTCCCTGTGTCCTTCTTGCCCATGCACTCCTGCCCCGGAGCTGTCTCCCTGTGCAGACACTGGCCTTCTCTTCTCCCAGGATTGATCTCTCCAGGGAGTGTTTCTACCTGATGTCAATGTTCACCCCAGATGCCTGTCTGTTGTTTGGCTGGAAGCCACAGGAGTGAGTTCAGTTCCAGACCTGAAGGGGAACTAGGGGCCATAGTCTTAGGGGTCTCTCCAGGCTCTATGAGACCAGTCAGCCTGGTCGTTTTGATGATTCTGAGTTCTGTTCCACACTGTTTCCCCACTCTGTCCAGGGCCTCCTGCAGCGATCCCCCTCCAAGTGGGTGGCAGTGGTTCAATGGCTGATTTTCAAAAACAGATTGCTAGGCCCTTCTTCCAAGGTGCCTCTGGTGGGTTCGAACTGCCAACCTTTTGGTTAGCAGACAACACAACAGGTGCAACTGTCGTGCCAGCGCTCTGGCACCAAATGGTTATGTGACCCTGGTTGGATGGCTTCAACTGCCCGAGCGTCAGTTTCCCGTCAGTTTCATCGTCTGTAAGAGGAGAATAACAGCGTTAAGGCGTGTGGGCGTGGAGCTCTCCGCACAGGTCCCAGCCCCCATCAGCCTGGAGTGTGTTGGGAGCCTCTTTGCACCTTTGGGTCCAGGCTGTGGACCGTCGGGTGTGCTGGGTAGCTCTTTGTGTGTGTGAAACTGTCCCCAGGTTAGAGAACTGAACTCAGCAGTGACCCCAGTAAAGATACTTCCCTAAAGCAGAGCCTCTGTCTTCCCGACACACGGAAATCCCCTCTCGCCCTTTGAGACCATGAGACTGGGCGAGTGTCCTTCCACACCCACCCCTTCTCCTGGGAGAAGAACAGACTCCAACGGGGAGAGGTCCACAGAGAGGGACCCCTGGCACTCAGCCCTCACCGAGTTCAGCCCCTGCCTCTAAGCCACCACCACTCTTACAGTGCCAAGCAGTGACGGTCCTAGCATCAACCCTAAAGCCGGAAGTCATGCTTTGGATATATTGGTCCTGCTGCAATGTTTAACTGTTGCAGTGTTTCACTTAACTGAGTTAAGAATAACTCAGATGCTCAGAGAAGTCTCCTTCAGATGCATGGGTGAAACCTGCCTCTCAAAGTAGGGGATATTGCACAGAGTGATTCTGAGCTTAAGAGCTAACTGAGGCACACAGGCTGGCTAGGTGTGTTTGCAGAGCCATTTTACAGGAAAGGAAACTGAAGTCCAGAGAGTGAAGGAACAACCGGTGAGCCTGTGGGTCTGAGATTCCATGAGTTTATGAGTCTAGGCTTCACTTCAACCCAGTGAGCGAATGCATCACCAGTAATGTGACAATCGGCACCCGTGCCTCCTGATACCATGCACTGAGGACACGCCATCACCTCTGCCATATTCCTGCCACCTCAATCCAGTCAAAGAGCTCTCTCTGGTGGTGCAGTATGTAAGGCGTGTGACTGCTAACCAGAAGGTTGCCGGTTCAAACCCACCAGCTGCTCCACAGAAGGAAGACAAGACAGTCTACTCCCTAAAGATTTACCACCTCTGGAATTGAACCCACATGTGTGGCTTCCAGCCAAACAAAACACAGGCATATGAGTTGAGCATTTACCTGAGGTACATACACTCCTAGGAGAGAACAATCATGGGAGAAAGAAGGGCTGTGTATACACAAGGAGACAGCTCAGGGGGCAGGAGGGCATGGAGGGATGGACACAGGGAAGAGGTAACTATCGGGAGGAATTGATTGCCCCATCTGCCTTCCCAGGAGTGGCTGGTGGGTTTGAACTCCTAGCCTTCTGGTTAGCAGTCAAATAAATGCCTTAGGGGTGTGGGTAAGGTCTAGAGGTAGGGCCAGGACTGTAGGGGTGTGGCCAGGGCCTCAGAGGCGTGGCCAGAACCTGCAGGCTTGGCTAGAGACACTCCAGTCCCAAGAGAGGTGGTAATGATGTACCCAGCACGCCCTCTAGTGACTGTTCCAGTGTCTGGCCTCATCTGGTAGCATTATCATCCACTCTCTGTTCTTTTAACAGCTTTATTGATCCACTCCTAGGAAGGAAGATTGGGCAATCTACTTCCATAGTGATACCGCCTCGGAAGCCCAAGGAGGGGTCGTTATGAGTCAGGGCTGACTGGATGGCACATAACAACAACGAAGTGTCCACCATACAATTCATCTATTTAAAGTGTACAATTCAATGGTTCTAGTTCTCAGAATCATGCAAACATCACCACAATCAGTTTTAGAACATTTTTATCACCCCCGGAAGAAACCTGTACCTATTAGCAGTCACCCCCCAGGCACCCGTAGTCCCCTAGTCCTTGTTGGTTGGTGTGGAATCGGACGCGTGGCACCCCCATGAGTTACAGAGCAGAACTGCTCCATAGGGTTTTCTTGGCTGTCATCTTCAGGGTCACGATGAGTCGGAATCAACGGGACGGCACAAAACAACAATCTTATGGAAGGTGATTACCAGACCTTTCTTCCGTGGTACCAGCTGAGTGGTCAAACCCCCAACCTTAGGTCAGTAATCCACTGCATGCCATTCTCCCCACTAACAAACCTCTCCCGCAGTCTGTTGTTCTTAGGTCCTGTCCAGTTAATTTTGATTCACAGCAACCCCCCTGACAGAATAGAACTGCTCCATAGGGTTTCTCTAGGTTGAAATCTTTAGGGAACCACTAACCAACTTTCTTTTCCTTTTCTTTCTTTCTTTTTTTTTTTAAAAGGAATTATTTAGGTAGCACCTACACTACTCTGCAGACTTTCCTGGGTAGAATAAATAGTTAAGCTGAGATGTTGGCGGGTAGACCCCATCAACCAATTGGAAGACAGATCCAGCTGCTTTCAAAAGGTCATAACCTTGAAAATCCTATGGAGCTGTTCTATTCTGCACACATGGGGTCACCGTGAGTTGGAATAGAGCTGACAGCAGCTGACACCACCCTGCCGTGTGCTGAGTCTCCCAGCTACTTGCCTGCCAACTACTTTCTGTCCACATCACTTTGCCTATTCTGCACACCTCATATAAACATGTGGTCTTTTATAACTGGCTCCTTTCACTTAGCATAATATTTCAAGGTTAAAACCACATGGTAGTATGTATCAGAAATTCGGGCCTACCCAACGCTAAAGAGCAACGGTGAATCTGTGAAACATCTCCTAACATGGGTGAACCCGGAGGACGTTATGCTGAGTGAGATGAGTCAAGCACAAATATTGTATGAGACCACTATTGTTAAAAGTAAAGAAAATGTTTTCACACAAAGAAATACTCTTTGATGGTTACCAGGGGAGCATAAATCACCAACTAGAAGGTCTAAAATATAAACCAAATCCACTGCTAGACTCACAGCGCCCCTAAAGGACAGAGTGGAACTGCACCACAGGGTTTCCAAGGCTGGCAATCTTTACAGAAGCAGAGCCCAAACCAAACCCAGTACTGTGGAGTCGATTCTGACTCACTGTGCCCCTAGAGGACAGAGTGGAACTGCCCCCAGGGTCTCCAAGGCTGTCAATCTTTACAGAAGCAAAGCCCAAACCAAACCCACTGCCCTGGAGTTGATTCTAACTCACAGCGCCCCTAGAGGACAGAAGAGAACTGCACCACAGGGTTTCCAAGGCTGTCAGTCTTTTATGGGAGCAGACTGCCTCACCTTTCTTCCACGGAGCAGCTGGTGCCTTAACCTCTGCACCACTAGAGCTCCTTAATATAGCACATATTATTCAGTAATTTATCAGTTGATGGATATTTTGGTTGTTTCCACTTTTTGGCTATTTTGAATAATGCTGCTATGAACATTTGTACACAAGCTTTTGTGTGGAGATAGGTTTTTCAATTCTCTCAGGTATACACATAGGAAAGAAACTGCTGGGTCATATGGGAACTCTGTTTTTAACATTTTGAAGAACTACTGAACTATTTTCAAAAGCAGCTGTACCTGCAGAGAAATCATTGGTCCCAAGGACTAATGGAGCGTGGGAACCACAACATCCACAAGCCTGAGACCAGAAGGAACTAGATGGTGCCTGGCTCCCACTGCTGGCGGCTCTGAAAGGGATCAGCGGAGACCCTGGATAGAGTGGGTGGAAAAACTCAAAATCATACAAAAAAATCAAAACTCAAAATCATACAAAAAGTCCAGGCTGACTGGTCTGATAGAGCCTGGTGAGACCCCGAGACTATGGCCCCTAGTTACCCTTCAGGTCTGGAACTGAACTCACTCCTGTGGCTTCCAGCCAAACAATGGACAGGCATGTGGGGTGAACATTGACATCAGGTAGATACACTCCTCAGAGTGATCAATCATGGGAGAACAGAAGGGCAGTGTTTGCACAGGGAGACAGCTCAGAGGGTGGGGGCAGTAGTGCATAGGAAAGAAGGACACAGGGAAGAGGTAACCACAGGGAGGAAGTGGGCAGAGAGCTGTTACATTGTGGGGAATTGGAGTCAATGTCATAAAACAAAATGTGTATGAATTGCTGTATGGAAAATGGATTTGCTCTGTAAACTTTCACCCAAATCACAGTAAAAATTAAAAACAAGAAAAACTCAAAATCATGGGGAAAAAAAAAAAAAACAGGCTTACTGGTCTGATGGAGACTGATGGAACCCCCAAGTCTATGGGCCTTAGTCACCCTGGAAATGAACTCATACCCCCTACCCCACCACCACCACCTCAACTTTCAGACCAATGATAGGTGCACAGGCCTATAAGGTGAACAGTAACACCAGGTGCAAACCCATCCAGTCAACCATTCCAGGGCAGCGTGTGCCCAGAGACAAAGCTCAGAAGGCAGGACTGACGGATGGGGAAGAAGGCTGGAAAGGAAATGGCAGACACAGGGAGGAAGGGGGGAGAGAGCTGTTACACTGGGGGGAACTGCAAGCCGTGTCGCCGATCAAAATGTATAATGAGTCATTGAACGGAAAGCCAATTTGCTCTGTAAAGTTTCACCCAAATCACAATTAAAAAAAAAAAAAAGGCAGGGGCACCATTTTACATTCCCACTGGCAGTGTACAAGGGTTCCAATTTCTCCGCATCCTTGCCAACACTTGTTATTGTCTATATAGCTATCTAGCCACCCTAGCGGGTGGGAGAAGAGCTCTGGTGGCAGGATGGTTAAAACATTGAGCTGCTAACCAAAAGGTCACTGGTTCGAACCCACCAGCTGCTCCTTGGGAGAAAAACAAGGCAGTCTGGTTGTGTAAAGATTGACAGCCTTGGAAACCCTCTGGGGCAGTTCTACTCTGTCTGCTAGGAGCACTATGAGTCAGAATTGACTCATTGGCAGTGGACTGGGTTTGGACTTTACTTCCATAAAGATTGACAGCCTTGGAAACCATCTGGTGGGGCAGTTCCACTCTGCCCTTTCAGTCTGCAGCTAAGTGCTTGACCACTGTCCCACCAGGGCTCCTCCTCCATCAATTAGATCCCGAGAATCCTGAATTATAGAACTCTTGACCGTGCATCTTAGCTACGTGTCTTTGCAGACAGATGGCTGTTGCATCCCAGTTACTTGTGTTCCTGTCGTTTTAAACTTTGGTGTAAATGATATTGTGCTGCACTCATCACTTTGCACCTGTCTGTCTGTCCGTTGACTCATCATTGTTTCTTAGGTTCGTGTATATTGGCATGCGGATGTGGTACAGTGAATTACTTGGTACAGCTTTTCTGGCCAGTCTTTCTGACTCCCACCAGATAACTGGGTGGGAACATGCAAATGAGGTGTATGGAACTAACGTGCGGATTGGTTAGTTTTGTCATTCTACTGGGCTTAAAATGAGCCTTCCTAAGAGGCAGAAAGGAGATCTCACTGCCATCAAGAGCGAAGAGCCGGAGGTGGAGTGGAGCAGAGCGCATCCTTAGACCCGAGACCCCTGCACTGGACCTCATTGGGAGATGCTAGGCAGAGACGCCTGGCTGAGAGATGGCAACGTGGCACCAAGAGGAGCAAAACAGAGCGGCAGGCTTGCCGGCCCACAGAGTGTGAAAGCTGAGTGCCCTTGGGCAGGCTTGCTGGCTGAGGGGAGCACACCGAGGAGTCCTTGTCGGCAGAGCTAACAGAGCCTTGTAACACTTGCCAGAGGCAGGGCAGAGGCCAGGCCGAGAGGCCAAGGGCCAGAGATGCATGCCTGAGGGCACAGCTGAGGGAAGACCGTCCTGATCCAAGAACTGTATCCTGAGCACATTCCTGAACGCGAATTGTACCATCACTTCCTTAATAAACCCCATAACTGTGAGTATTGTCCGAGTTCTGCGTGGCCATCGCAATGAATTATCAAACCCAGCAGAGGAGTAGTGAGTGCCGTGGGAGGGGCGGCTGGTATCAGAGCTGGTAAAAGGCTGGAGGCTGGCGGCATGTCTGGTCTCATAGGAACCAGCCTTGGGCTGCTGATGGTGCCTCTGTTTCCCCCTTGTGAGGTTGGAGGAGGTGAGAACAGGATGCCGCCTCCCCGTCCTTTTTGCAGCGGGTCCAGTTCATTCATCTTAGCTGTTGTGTGTGAGAACACCCCACAGTTTACGTATCCCTCTTCCTGGTGGTAGACTCTTGCCTTGTTTCCAGTCTTCTCGGTTGCCACAAGGCTGCAATTAACATCCCTGAGCACTTCCCTCAGAATTTCTCAGGACAGGATGTTTCAGATTGCCCAACCAGATCCATTAGTGGGTTATGAAATCAACTTAGTGGGTTACAAACAAAATTTTTCCTTTAATGAAATGGAATGAAATAAAAGATACTGGAGCGCATTGCATGACATGAAGGAAGCATTGTCCTGGGAACTATTTGTTTCAGCTTAAAAAAAAAAAAAAAGTTACCATCCAGTCCATTCGGATGCATGGCAACCCGATGTGTGTCAGAGTGGGGCTACGCTCCATAAGGCTTTCCTGGCGGTGATCTTTCTGATGCTGGTCATCTGGCCTTTCTTCCAACGTGCCTTTGGGTAGTGTCTTAGTTCTCTAGTGCTGCTATAACAAGTACCACAAGGGGGTGCTCTAACAAACAGATTTCTTTTCTCACAGTGTCGGAGGCTGGAAGTCTGAATTCAGGCCGCCAGCTCCAGGGGGAGCCTTTCTCCCTCTGTCGGCTCTGGGGGAAGATCCCTTTTCCTTGGTCCCCCTGGTGATCTCCATGTGGCGTGGCATGTGTCTTTCCCCCTCTCCACGTGCTCCCTTATTTAATCTCTTTTATATCTCACAAGAGATTGATTTAAGACACACCCTATGCTAATCCTGCCTAATTAGCATAACAAAGAAACACAGTCCCAAATGGGGCTGTAACCACTACTGGGGTTAGGATTTATAATACATATTTTTTTTTGAGGGGGGGACACAATTCAATCCATAACAGGTTGGTTTGAACCACCAGCCTTTCAGCCAGTAGGCCAACTCTCTATTCTTTGTGCACCAGGACCCCTCTTTTATAAAAAAAGATTGTTGTTCTTGTGTGAGTCAGTTCTGACTCATAGGACAGCCACATCTTTCTCCCTCGGGATGGTTGCTGAGTTGAAACACTCACCTTTCATAAGCAGCCAAGGGTTTAACCACTGGACCACCGAGGCTCCTTAAGCTAAGGTTACAGCCATTGAAAACCCTCCAGAGCCCAGTTCTACAGTGACACAAATGAGGTCGCCAGGGGTGGGACTTGATGGCAACGGTTTTCTTTTTCTTTTAAGCAATGACGTGTGGAGGCTGAGAATGGGCAGGGGTGCAGCGGGGGGGTCACCACCCCTCAGCTCTCATCCTAAACCTCCTCCCAACTCTGTTTCTATCTCAAAGGATTTTTGATGATTCAGAGGAAAAAAAATGTTTGTAAAGCCTGATACAGCGAGGGCTAGATAGATGTTAGCGACCACTATTAGCCTCTGATTCTAAATTCTCTAAGTTTGTGCTTATTTTGGATCTTGACTTGACTTGCCTTGGCCGCATGGGGGCGTGGCCTGGATGCCCCCGGGCGGAGGCATATTCCGGACCACAGCGCCTCCTGGTGGCGGCTTCCTAAAGCGCAGCCCAGGCTGGCCTGATGCTACACGTTCTGCAGGTTCGGCAGAACACGCCTCGCATGTCGGGCACCCACAGGTCAAGCCCTGGCAGTAGCGTCATAGGGTGGGTGTTATCCGGAGCGGTACCTTACGGTGTCACCACCCCATGGGCGGGGCCAGCCGGCAAACCACCCCCTCGTGGGCGGAGCGCCCTCCCCCCAGTGATACCACTGAGCCATGGCCCCATTATTGAACCCTGTCTTCATCGTTGCTCATTTGGGGCCCAGGAGTCGGCCTCCTTGGTAAATCCGGGTATTTCAACGCCAGCCTGATTTTCCTCAGGCGCTACGCCACGGGACCTAGGAATCCTGTCGCCAAATTCCTGCCACCTCAGACTTCTTCCTCCCAAGCACTGCTCCTAAGAGACCCAGGGATCTGGTCACGCTGTTCTTTCCTTCTCGGGGCCAAAGGGCAAGCATTGCTCTCTGACCCTTAATCCTGAGTGCCACGTGCCAGCGCCGCCTCCCGGAAGGAGTTAAGTTCCCAGCCCTACTTTAAAAAAAAAAAAAAAAAAAAAACCTCACTGCCATGGAGTCGTTTCCAACTCATAGCGCCCCCTCGTGGATTTTCCGAGGTGGTATCTCTACAGAAGTAGATTGCGCAGTCTTCCAAGGAGTGGCTGGTGGGTTTGAACCGCCAGCCTTCTGGTTAGCAGTCAAGTGTTTTGGGCACTACGTCATCAGAGCTCCCACTACCCCTAAAGAAGTCCCAGGTGCCCGCCCCACCCCACCCCCGTCTCCCCACTGCAACCTCGGCGCTAGCCCTTTGCTCCTCGCTGAACGGGCCTGGACGTCCCACCTGCAGTCCCCACCCTCCTATCGCCACCTACAGGCGCCACCTTATCCTGCTCTCTGTTGGCAATCAGAATTCCAAGCCCCACCTCTAGGGGGACCCAGGTGCCCCGAGCCCTCGCCTCTGCTCCCTCTGGAGACACAGGTCCCAGGATGCCCTCTCCGGCTCTCCACGGCCCGCCCCGGCCCGCCCTCACCCTGGACCGCGCCCTTCCCCGCCGCGCCCGTCCCTTCCAGGGCACCCGAGTGACCATGGCTGCGGCGAAGGCGGCTGCCCCTCGGAGTCGGCAGTCGGGGCAGCAGCGAGCGCTGGACCGGGCGGTGAAGCTGCTGGAACGCCTGGAAGCGCAATGCGGGGACCCCCGGCTAGCCTCGAGTCCCCCGTCTCTGCGGGACCTGCTGCCCCGCACAGCGCAGCTGCTGCGCCAGGTGGCCAAGGCCCGGCAGGTGGCAGGCAGCAGCGGTCCTGAGGGGCCCGGCGGCTCCTGGGACTTCCTCGTCGTCTACCTGGCCAACCTGGAGGCCAAAAGCAGGAAGGTGGCTGTGCTGCTATCTCCGCCGGGCCGAACCGGGGCGGAGGACGAGCTCTTCCGGGAGGGCTCCAGGCTCCGGTGAGTGACACCAGGCCCCGGGACCTAGGTAAGAGCCGGAAGGAGGCTCAGGCCACGCCCCCAGGCCCCTCCTCCCGCAGACCCTGGAGTCCCGATGCCCAGCCCCCTCCTCGCAGACGCTGGAGTCAGGTCTCGGCCCCCTCTCCCCTCAGACCCAGGAAACCAGGCCCCCAGCTCCCTCCCCTTCAGACCCAGGAGTGAAGAGAGGCACCCCAGACCCTCCTCCCTGAGAAAACCTGGCAGACGGGGTTACCCAGCATTTTCCTTCCTTGGAAATTCAGCCCTTCTTTCTTGGTCCCCCAGCAGCGTCTACCCAGCTGTCCTAGCGACCCTCTGTGGCTTCTCGCCCGGCAGAGGGGAGGAGTCACACACCTGGAGACTGTGATCTTGAAGCCCCATTAAGGCCCCTGCCTGAGGGGTCCCGCCCATCCCTGCCCACCGCAGCACGCAACACCCTATCTGACTCTCTTTTGGGAATCAAAGTTCCAAACTCAAACTGCCCCTCTAGGAGGAGTCAGGAACCAGAGACCCCCAGGCCCTGCTCTCTTTGGAGAGGCATGAACCGGCCTCCCCTCTGTGGCTCTCCAGGGCCTTGGTCTGTAGTTCTTGAGAAGCAACTAGTTCAGGGCCCAGGGCTTGTCTGTAGGCTGCCCCCTCTGGGGGACAATAGAACTCTGGAGGTGTGGCTGATGAGTGATGGACAGGAGCCCGGAACACAGAGCGAGCTCTAGAACAGAGAGTGTTCTCGACTTTCTCAGGCCCCACACCACTTCTTGACAGCGATTGAACCGTTCAGATGTTCTAAATGGTTTGAGCTTGGCTGCTCACGTAATGGTCAGTGGTTCAAACCCACTCAGGAGTGCTGCGTCTGTAAAAATAACAGCCAAGAAAACCCGTGGACCAGTTCTACTCTGCAACACACAGGGGTGCCGTGAGTTGGGGTGCAACTCCTTGACGGCCAGTGACATCTTGGATCTTGGCCATCACCTATGCTCCTCTTAAAGATAAGGGCAGTGAAGGCCAGAGAGGGGAGGTGGCAGACAGGACTGGAATAGGCCGATTGTTGGGGAGCAGGGGATCACGTGTCCCTGTGGGACTGCCCCATGGGTAGACGGAAGTTGGGGGGAGCCCCAAGATCCAGCCCAGGTCCTGAGAGCCGCTCTTCACAGGTGCCACCTGGCCAAGCTATCCCTTATCTTCAGTCACATGCTAGCAGAGCTTGGGGCGCTCTTCCCCGGGGGTCAATACTGTGGACATGTGTACCAGCTCTCCAAGGCGCCAGCCCACACCTTCTGGAGGGAGTGCTGCGGGGTGAGGTGAGTGAGCCCCGCTCTCAGAGCCTTCAGCCCCCAGAGCCCCCTCCTCCCCCTGAAGGGACCCAGGATCCTGGATCCCCAGTTTCCTCGTCCTTCAGACCTAAGCGTCCAGGCCTCAGCCCTTCCTTCCCAGAGACCCTCCTGTCCTAGTCTCCCATTAAAAAAAAAACAAAAAAACACTGCTGTCAAGTCAGATCTGACTCATAGCGACCCCTCCTTGGGCTTCAGAGGAGGTATCAATACGGAAGTGGATTGCCTAATCTTTACCCCTCACCAGGTGCCTGCTGCCCTGGGCAGAGTTTGAGTCCCTCTTGGGCACCTGCCACCCCATGGAGTCAGGCTCCACGGCCCTGGCCTTGCGCTCCACCATCGACCTCACCTGCAGTGGTCATGTGTCCATCTTCGAGTTTGACATCTTCACCAGGCTCTTCCAGGTCAGACAACGTCAGGGCTGGGGTTTGAGGGAGGAGGGGGCTGGGGGCCTGGACTCCTGGGTCAGAGGGAGGAAAGATTAGGGGTCTGGACTCCTGGGTCCTGGGGGAGGAGGGGCCAGAGTCTTCTGTGTAAAGAGACATTCCTAGCCCCTCTTCGGATGCGAGTGAGCTGGCTGGCATCGTGGACCCTGGAGGCACCAGAGGTCTGGGCTGCTTCCCAAAGCCCGCCCTGACCACGCCCTTCCCCACCCCAGCCATGGCCCACACTGCTCACGAACTGGGAGCTTCTGGCCCTCAACCACCCTGGCTACATGGCCTTCCTCACCTATGACGAGGTCCACGCACGCCTACAGGCCTGCAGGGACAAGCCAGGCAGGTAAGAGGGTCCAGGCTTAGAGGGGTGAGGCTGCCGGGGGCTTTGTGCCAGGGCCCTGGGCCTATGGGTGGTGAAAGCCCCGATTTTCTCGGGGGCATGTGAGGAGTAAAAGGCCAGGCCAAGGTCTCTGGGACTCCAGAGAGTTGATGATCCGGAAGCCTGGTGCCTCTGCGACCCCTCTTTCTCTCCCTGGACCTCCAGGGAGATGGCAGGGGACAGTCCAGCAACCGAACGGGCTGCCTGGCCTCTAGCAGAGGTCCTGAGAATGCTGTCCCGGGTTGAGGTTTGCTCTGATAACATCCTCCGTGCTGCCCAAACTGCACTGTCAGTCACATCTTTGTAATATGACACCTCTCTGGTGGCATAGGAGACTGGGAAACCAGACACCTGAGTGTTTCAAACTGGGAGTTTTAAGCTGTTGGGTCCCCCAGAGAGTTAAGCATTGAGGGACTGAGGTCCCTGAAACCCAACAGAATTAAGGTAATAGGTGATCAGATTCCTGTGTTCCTGCAAGGCTACGGGGTCCCCAGGTAGGTGAGTGTATTATCACTTGGCTAATACCCTTCAAAATGACTTAACAAGGGGGAGAGGGGCATGGAAATAAATTAATTCCCAGAACCCAAAAGACCATACAGTGTGGGTTTCAGGCATAGCTGGATCCAGGTACCCAAGTGATAGTCAGGAATTGGTTCCTATTCACCCTTTATCTGCTTCCCCTGTGTTGGCCTCATTCCCAGTTTCCTTGTGGTGTCAAAATGGCTTTGGAAGGCCCACCTGATATCTTTAGCCTCCTCCATAGAAATGGGTACCTTGTTCCTGATCCTCTCATCAAAATCCTCAGGGCAGACTCCCATCACTGTGGTCAAGGGTACTGACATGTGCTGATGGGCCAAGTAGGAATCAGCCTTGTCTAAACCCCAGTGAAGGAGAGAGAGGTGCCCTAAAGAAACCTGGGCTACTGCTATAGGAAGGGGAGAACAACAGATATATCCTTTATAGTGGTGGAAGAGGGTCAAGCACTATGTTGCAAAAAAAAAATAAGCCCCACTCCCATAGAGTCCATTCTGTCTCACAGTGACCCTATAGGACAGAGTAGAACTGTCCCCTGGGATTTCTAAGATTTCAATCATTAAGGAAGCAGACTGCTCCATCTTTCTCCCACAGAGCAGCTGGTGGGTTCGAACCACTGACCTTGTGATTAGCAGCTGAATGCTTTAACCTCTGCACCACCAGATCTCTTTGTATTGCCCAATGGATAGGGAATTGGGTCTGTAAAGGAATGACAGTTTAGACACTTGGAGACCCAACAGGGTGGAGGGCTGGGAGGCCCGTGAAGGGACAGTGATGACCACCCCCTGACCCCAGCCCGCCTACCTCTTCTTCCAGCTACATCTTCCGCCCCAGCTGTACTCACTTGGGACAGTGGGCCATTGGGTACGTGAGCTCAGATGGCAGCATCGTACAGACCATCCCTCCCAGCAGACCCCTGTTCCAGGTGCTCCTGGAAGGACAAAGAAAAGGCTTGTGAGTCCCCATCCTGGCAAGGGGAAGGTGTCTGCACGACCCAGTGCGCAAGGCTGTGCGTGCTTGGTACTGTCCAAGAACCATGCCTGGAGCGTAAATTTGTAATACCACAATAGTCCAGCAGGTGGCAGTCAAAGGCCTTGAGGAAGTGGTTCTATTTTCTCCCTCACACAAAGCTGCCCTATGGGCTGCAGCAGCTCTGAGAGGTGTGTGGGGAGTTGGGTACAACACCAGGGGCTTCATTCCTTGATGTTGGGCTCAGGAGCTTTTGGTTCTAGATTTTCATATTCTGTTCTAGAATCTAGTCAGTTAGGACAAGAAGAGAACTGGGCAATCAGTTTTTGTTGTTACCTGCGGTCAAGTTGAAACAAAACTGCCCGGTCCAAAACATCCCCACAATTGGTTATGGATCAGACCACGTGATCCATAGGTTAATTTATTTTATTATTATTTGTTGTTGTTGTTGAAAATATACACAGCGAACAGACACCTATTCAACCATTTCTCCACGTACATTCAGTGATACTGATTGCATTCTTTAAGTTATGCAACCATTTCTCACCCTCCTTTTCTGAGCTGTTCCTCCCCCATTGACATAAACTCACTTCCCTACAGTTTTCTATCTAATCTTTCAGGTTGCTGTTGTCAGTTTGATCCCATACAGATAATTCTTAAAAGAGCAAAACCCTCAAGGCAGACTTCCTTCACTAGTTAAGCCAAACTACTGATTGGGTTTTAAGAAGACTTTAAGGGATATTTTTGGTTGAAGGTTGAAAGATGATCTCAGGGCAAGAGCTTTGGGGGTTCATCGAGCCTCCACGACTCCAGAAAGTCTAGATTCCCTTAGAATTCAAAATTCTGTTCCACATTTTCCCCCTTTTGATCAAAGCTTTATCTATAGAATCTTTGATCAAAAGGTTCGGTAGTGGTAGCCAAACACCATCCAGTTTTGGTCTCATGGCAAAGCAGGATCCATAAGGTTTTCATTGACTGATTTTTGAAAGGAGGTAGCCAGGCCTTCCTTCCCAGTCCATCTTGGTCTGGAAGTGCCACTGAAATGGGTTCACTGTCACAGAAACATGCAAGCCTCCTCTGACTGATAGGAGGTGGCGACTCCTGAGGTGCATTGGCCAGGAATGGAACTCAGGTCTCTCACACCGGAGGGGAGAGTTCTATCAGTGAACCACCACTGCCTCTGGGGGACGAGCTTGGCTGGAGCTCTTCAACCAAGGACCTTGGCTGCCCCAGGGCCCCTCTCTCAGGAGCTGCCATGGATAG
>NW_006921686.1:5162728-5164004 GCF_000298275.1 Orycteropus afer afer | reverse complement strand
GTCCTGGGTCACTATCAGTAAAGCAGGACGTGGTGTGGGGGGCCTCAGAGGGTCCTTCCAGCCCCATGGTCACCCTCTGTGACCCCAAGACACCTGTCTGCTCAGACCTGAAGAATCTGTGAAGGGGGAGGTTCTGGGAGCAGGGTCCCGAGATTTTGATGGGTTCTGGTTCCGCTTCAAGCTGGTCTCTGATTCCCAGAATCACATGGGTTTGTTACGTTCTTCTTTGGGGGTCTGAGGGGATGATACAACCTCTCTGAAGGCTGAGAGGGACTGGTCCCAAGATGGGGGTGTGAGAGGGACACAGGCCCATCCTCGGGTCTGAGGGAGACATGGTCCCACGCTGGGGTCGGAAGGGGGATGACCTGCCCTGAGGTCTGGGGGGAAGCACCCTGCCCTGGAGTCTGAGGGGACATGATTCTGCTCTGGGGGCCTGAGGGGACACGGCCCTACCCTAGGTCGAAGAGGACATGAGCCCTTCTGGAGTCTGAGGGGACACAGCCCTGACGTGGGGGTCTGAGGGGACAGCCCTGACCTGGGGGTCCGAGGGGACATAGCCTGACCTGCATAATTCCAGTCTGAGGAGAAAAAACCCAAACCAAACTCACTGTCATCCAGTCAGTTCCAACTCATAGCAACTCCCACAGGATTTGCAAGCCTGTAAATCTTTACAGAAGCAGACTGCCTCATATTTCACCCACTGAGCGGCTGGTGGATTCAAACCACTGACCTTTTGGTTAGCAGCCCAATGCCTTAACCACAGCGCCACCAGAGCTCCCTCCTGAGGAGGGAGAAGGGAAAATGTTGCCCAGGCCAGCAATGGGTTTGGGATGGATCCTCATCCCACGTGGGTCCCCCGGTGGGGCAGAGAGGCTTGTCAGTCTGAACAGCCATGACTCATGTCCCCCTCAGCACCCTCTCCTCCCTGCCCCCAGCTACCTCTACCCAGACAGGAAGAACCAGAACCCGGACCTGACTGAACTCATCCAGAGGGAGCCCCACCAGCACATGCACGTGTCTGAGGTGAGACCATCCTGTGCCCGTGGTCCTGCTCACGGCTCCTCCACACAGTTTGCTCCAACTCAGGACTCCTCCCCACGGCCTCAGGCCCTGGACTCACCAAGGCCTTGTCTTGGAGTGCTGGCTAGGCAGCTGTGTGGCTTTGAGCAAATCACTTTCCCTCTCTGAGCCTCAGCTCATCGCCTAGAGAATACGATTCCTCCTTCCCAGGGGTTATCATGGGGCAAAAACAAGGAACCATTGCTGGACCATCAGA
>NW_006921686.1:5154695-5161077 GCF_000298275.1 Orycteropus afer afer | reverse complement strand
GCACTGGGTTTGGTTTGGGCTTTGCTTCTGTGAAGGTAGGAGCTCTGGTAGTGTAGCGCTTAAGGCACTTGACTGCTAACCAGAAGACTGGCGGTTCAAACCCACCAGCCACTCCTTGGAAGGAAGATGGGGCAATCTACTTGCATAATGATACTGCCTCGGAAACCCAAGGAGGGGTCGCTATGAGTTGGGTCCGACTCAACAGCACATAACAACAGTAACAACAATAGCTTTACAGAAGCAGGTGCCAGGCCTTTCTTCCTCACCACCGTTGGCTGGGTTCAAACCATCAGCCTTCAGGTTAGCAGACAGCCTGCATCACTCATCAACCTTCTTATACTATACTTATACTAAAAGTGTATCTATCTATCTGTCTGTCTATCTATCTATATATAATCCTTATACTAAAAGATTTGTTCATCGTTGATGTAAAATTCAGATTGACCTGGGCATCCTGTATGATTTGCTAAATCTAGCAAACCGGTGTTCCAGAGACAGCATTGCATAACAAGATGTGAAGACATGTATGCAGGAGGCTGTTGGACATGAGGCCATGAGCGTGGCAGGAGCTCTGCTCTGCAGCTGGGCTCTGGGCCTCGCTCCCTTGGCCCCATTGCGTTCCCGTGCTTGGCACCCTGCTTCTCTCCTCCTTCTGTCTTCTTGCCACCAGGAGCAACTGCAGCTCTACTGGGCCATGGACTCCACCTTTGAGCTCTGCAAAATCTGTGCTGACAGCAACAAGGACGTGAAGATCAAGCCGTGTGGGCACCTGCTCTGCAGCCACTGCCTGGCTGCCTGGCAGGTGGGTGTGGCCGTGCCCTGTCGCCCCATCTCTGTGGGGGCGGGCCTCAGTTAGTGTTCACTGCTGTGGGGTTGCCTCTGCCTCCTGGCGGCCCTGTGTGTGCACAGCGGAACTGCTCTGCAGCTTCTCACGGCCATGACCTTTCAGCGGCACCTCTGGCTGGGTTCACCTGTCAGCTGGGAGTTGACGGCTCAGCCATCTGCTCCTCCTGGGGACCCAGAGGAGGCCCACGGGCCTCCTTGATCATATGAGGAAACTGAGGCCCAGGAAAGCAGAGGCTTTCCCAGGAGTGAGGGCAGAGCCTAGCTGTCTGTGTCCGTACCCCCCCTCCATCTTGCTCTGTGTCCGTTGCTCCGTCTCTCCATCTCCAGCTCCATTATCAGTGGAAAGGGCTCCATGTGCCCTTCGCTGGGTCATCCGGGGTGATGGCTTCACGTCTCGGCGCCAGAGGTCCTTGTCTAGAGAGTGGGCTGGGGACATGAACCTCCCAGGGGATGTAGTGAGGATTTGAGCCTGGGAGTCACTCGGCAAAGGCCTGACCCAGAGAGGCCCCTGGGAGCCGGGCACTGTTGCCCCTGGCTCCGTGGGGCTCTGTCTGTGTGCATCTCTCTGGACCTCACTCCCATCCAGTCCCGCCCCCCCCCCTGTCTCTCTCTCTTTCTCTCCCCTTCTCTGTCCGTCCCCCTCCATCCCTCAGTTTGGGATGGGAGCCCCTGACCCTCCCCTCTCACCTCCCCCAGCACTTGGACAGCCAGACCTGTCCCTTCTGCCGCTGTGAGATCAAGGGCCAAGAGCCCGTGAGTGTCCTTCAGTTCCCAGAGAGGCCAGCGGGGGCCAGGTCCGCTGCCGCTGCCACCGAGGACCCAGAGGACAGCAGTGACCTGGAAGACAGGGAGGAGGAGACAGGGCAGGTAGGCAGGCCCAGCAGGAGCTGGGTCTGGAATTGCTGGGGCTTGATGAAAACGGGGTGCCTAGGGGCCTGGAGTGCTGGGTCCGAGGATAGAGGGAGCTGGGGCCTGGACTCCTGGGTCTGAGGGAGGAGGGGACTGGGGACAGGAGTCTTGGGTCCTGGGAGCCTGAACTTTGGATTCCCCGGGGGTCCGAGGCCTTCTCCGGTTGCAGTCCCCCTGAGAGTGAGGACGTGGTCTTATTTCCCATTCTGTCTCCCAGTGGAGAACAGTTTGGGAATGCCAGGACCCCAGGCAACAGGATGCAGAGTTGAGAGGAAAATGGCAGCCTACACCCCTTCCCCACCCTCTGTCCCCCCAGGTGACCCTCTCAGCACCCCCTCTGCCCCCTCAGCTAGACGTATCCCCAACAAGACCCAGGAGTGGAGGTCGACTGAAGGTGGTGAGTCGGGTGTTGGGCTGGGGTGGGCAGCTGGGGTCTCCCTCAGTCCCGGTGTCTCCCATCTGATTGGCCCCCCGGGGGATCCAGGCCAGGCTATGCCCCCTTTGCCCCCATTTACCAGCCCCTGCGCACTTGGGCCCACCCCCGTGACCTCACTTATTTATCACCTGCCTCCCTGGCTTGTCTTTTTTTTTTTTTTTTTTTTAATTGTGATTTGGGTGAAAGTTTACAGAGCAAATTCATTTCCCACACAGCAGTTCATGCACATTTTGTTTCATGACATTGATCGAGGTCCCCACAGTGTAACAGCTCTCTTCCCACTTCCTCTCTGTGGTTACCTCTTCCTGTCTCCTTCTTTCCTGTGCATTCCTGCCCCCCTGAGCTGTCTCCCTGTGCAGACACTGCCCTTCTGTTCTCCCATGGTTGACCGTTCTAAAGAGTGTATCTACCTGATGTCAATGTTCACCCCATACGCCAGTCTGTTGTTTGGCTGGAAGCCACAGGAGTGAGTTCAGTTCCAGACCTGAAGGGTAACTAGGGGCCGTAGTCTTGGGGATCTCACCAGGTTCTATCAGCCCAGCAAACCTGTTGGTTTTTGGGTTTTTTTTTTTATGATTTTGAGTTTTGTTCCACATTGTTCTCCCACTCTACCCAGGATCTCCTATCCTGATCCCTTTCTAAGTGGTTGCCAGTGGTAGCTGGGCACCATCTAGTTCTTCTGGTCTCATAGTCATATACGCTGAGGATCACATGGTGTACCAGTGCCTTGGACTAATTGTTTCCATGCATTTATGGTTTTCTTCATTCTTCTTTTCCCTGGACATCATTGTGTCTAGATGGCTGCTTGTAACCCTTTAAGACCCCAGTCACTATTCACCAAAGTAGGATGTAGAACAGCGTTGTTGTGGAATATGTTATACCAGTTGAGCTTGATGTCCCCTGCAGCCGTGGTCCCGAGCTCACAGGTCCAACCCCTCAGTCCCTCGGGACCTCCTCGGATTTCTTTCTCATCCTCCAGCCACTCAGGCACATTGCACCTCAGGGCCTTTGCACTGGCTGTTCCCTCTACCTGGATCTCCTCTCCCCCAGGTTCACTTTCTCACCCCACCCTCAGGGAGGGCTTCTCTAACCACCCCACTGAAAATAGTACCCTCACTTCTCCATCCCCTGGCACCACGGTATTTTCACAGCTCTTCCACTACCTGAGTGTGGCTTTGTGGTTAAGCATTTGGCTGCTAGCGGAAAGACCTGTGGTGCAAAGCCACCAGCCACTCTGCGGGAGAGTCTGCTTCCGTAAAGATTGTTATTGTTGTTGTTCGGTGCTGTCAAGTCAGCTCTGACCCGTAGCGACCCTGCATACAACAGAGCACAACACCGCCAGGTCATGCACCATGTTCACAGTCATTGCTGTGTTTGAGCCCAATGTTGCGGCCACTCTGTCAATCCATCTCTTTGGGGTTCTTGTTCTTTTTCACCCTCTACATCTACCATACTGCAGTGTAGTAAATTACCTGGTATGGCTTTTCTAGCCATAAGTCTTTGTAAACTCCATGGTGGAATTTGCTGTGAGAAACTGAGTAGCTTCTGATTGATAAAGTCATCCACGTGGGGTATTTCTGTTGGGAGCAGCGCAAAGTAACATTCTGGGAAGTTTGTGCTCTCTCTCAGGTATATAGAATTCTGATGTTGGATTGGTTGGTTCAGCCTCAAAAGGAGCCCTCATAGAGGCAGAAGTCCTTCTCTGACTACTGCCAAAGGGGCAAGGAGGCCGCATCTTCTGACCTCCTGTAACCCCACAAGAGGAAGACAGAATCACCATCAGTAGCCCAAGGCCTATCCCTGTGAGGCCAGACATGCTGCCTCCCTCCAGCCGTTTCACCAACCCTGACACCAGCCGTTCCTCCCGCAGCACCCACCTCCTCTCCACTGGATTCAATAATTCACTGCAGTGGCCACACAGAACTCACAGATTATGGGGTTTATTAGGGAAGCACCAGGCTACAATTCAAGTTCAGGAAAAAAAAACATTCATTCTCTCTGAGCCTGCCGTGTCTCGTGTCTCAGCCAACAGTCTGCCTCTGACTGCTGGCTGAGAAGGACATGCTACCGAGGGAAACGTGCTCCTGAAAGACCCGGGCTCCTGAGAGACGCTCGCCACTGGCAAAGAGGTGCAAGAGACACGCATTGCTGAAAGAGACACCGAGAGACACGCATTGCTGGGAAAGTGGCTGAGAGATGTTGGCTGAGAGGCGGCGGGGCTGAGAGAGACTGGGCAGTTTTTTTTTCCTGAACTTGAATTGTAGCCTGGGGCTTCCCTAATAAACCCCATGGTCTGTGAGTTCTGTGTGGCCACTGCAGCCAATTTTCAAACCCAGCAGAGAGGAGGTGGGTGCTGTGGGAGGAATGGTTGGTGTCAGGGTTGGTGAAAGGGCTGGAGGGAGGCAGCATGTCTGGCCTCACAGGGATAGCCTTTGGGGCAGTTCTACTCTGCACATGTGGGGTCTCCAGGAGTTAGAGTGGACTTGATGGTAATTAATAGCCACAGGCAAAGGCCTAATGGTCTAGAGGTTACAAGATGCTGATGGTGATACTCACTGCAGTGTTGACTCTGGCTCACAGCGCCTCTAGAGGACAGCGTAGAACTCCTCCATAGGGTTTCCAAGGCTGTGAATGTTTATGGAGGAGCTCTGATGGCATAGTGCCTAAGGGACTTGACTGCTAACCAGAAGGCTGGCGGTTCAAACCCACCAGCCATTCCTCCAAAGGAACATTAGGCAGTCTACTTCCGTAGTGATACCGCCTCGGAAACCCAAGGAGGGGTCGCTATGAGTCAGGCCCTATTCTATGGCACATAGCAACAACAAATGTTTATGGAAACAACAGATGTTTATGGACGTAAAGCCTAAACCAAACCTCCTGCCAATGGAGTTGATTCCAGTTCACAGCACCCCTAGAGGACAGAGTAGAACTGCACCATAGGGTTTCCAACGCCATGGCACAGTGCCTAAGGCATTTGAGTGCTAACCAGAAGGTTAATGGTTCAAACCCCCAGCTACTCCACAGCAAGAAGATGGTGCTACCTACTTCTGTAAAGATTTATTGCCACAGAAACCCAACGGGGGGGGGTCACTATGAGTCAGAATCGACTTGATGGCATTTTTTATTTTTTTAATCTTTACAGAAGCAAAGCTCACTGTCGTGGAGTTGATTTTGACTCATAGTGACCCCTTTTTGGGTTTCCAAGACAGTCTCTCTAGGGAAGTAGATTGCCCAGTCTGCCTTCTGCTGGTGGGTTTGAACCACCAGCCTTCTGGTTAGCAGTCAAATGCCTTAAGCACTATGCCACCAGAGCTCAAAGCCCCAACCGAACCCATTGTTGTCAAGTCTATTGTGGCTCACAGCGCCCCTAGAGGACAGAATAGAATTGCACCATAGGGTTTCCAAGGCTGTAAACATTTATGGATGCAAAGCCCAAACTCAACCCACTTTGGTCAAGTCAATTCTGACTCACAGCGCCCCTAGTGGACAGAATAGAACTGCCCCACAGAGTTTCCAAAGATGGACTCTTTACTGAAACCAACTGACTGCCCATCTTTCTCCCTCAGAGCGGCTGGAGGGTTTGAACCACTGTCCTTTCAGTTCGCAGCCCATTGCTTAACTCCTGTGCCGTCAGGTCTCCTCTGGGGGACTTAAGAGCCACCCAAACCTTCTGCTTTAATCTTAAGCAGGTGCATAAGCCAGCCAGAGCCCCAGTCTTGCTTTCTCCACCCCCACACCCTCCTCACACCTCCCCAGGATTTTTTGAGACCCCTGGTCCTGCACCGGGGAGGGGCAGGTCTCCATGGGCATGATTAAATCAATACTGCACTGGCTTCAAACAAA
Source organism: Orycteropus afer afer (assembly GCF_000298275.1). Lineage (NCBI taxonomy): Eukaryota > Metazoa > Chordata > Mammalia > Tubulidentata > Orycteropodidae > Orycteropus > Orycteropus afer. Next base: position 5,155,043 of record NW_006921686.1, on the reverse strand, counting down.
CAGCTCAGGAAGTCCGGGAACATTATTCTGACCACAGCAAACAAAAAAGCCAGCAGGAAGGGGGGGGGTGGCAGGGGGACTAGCCAGCAAAGCTAAAAACAGATCCAACCCGCAGCCAAACACAAATGGAGACATTAGGAGGCACTCAGCTGACTCCCTGAGGACCTGAGGGGCACAGCCGGCACGGCTGGCTGATGGGCACCGCCCGGGGCAGATGGTGCCACCTTTGCCTGGGCTCTCCACACGGTCCGCCTCTGTCTTCTCCCCAGACCCCGCCTGATTCCAAATGCATCCACCTTCCTCCTCTAACCTTCCAAACATGCTGTACAAGAGGCAGCCCAGAGGACA
>NW_006921686.1:5152196-5153930 GCF_000298275.1 Orycteropus afer afer | reverse complement strand
TGCAACTATGGTCCTGAGCCCACAGGTTCAACTACTCACTCCCTCTGGGTAGCTGGCTGTGCCCATGAAGTGACTACAACCTTGCCCCTTGTCAGCTCTACTATACACCTGGGAATTCAGATCATACACATACACTTATAGGACGGTTGTCTGCCAACCCTATTCATGGTCTTGGGTACACTCCCAGTGGTAGAAGTCTTGCCTTGCATGCAGGGGACCCAGGTTCGCGTCCCAGCCAGTCCACCTCGTGCAGCCACCACTCATTGTCAGTGGAGGCTTGTGAGTTGATAGGATGCTAAATGGGTTTCAGCGGAGTTTCCAGACTAAGATGGGCTAGGATTCTTCGGTCTGGCGGCCTGCTTCTGAAGATCCATCAGGGAAAACTGACCTGACAGGCTGATCCACACCCGGTCACCAGGTTGGCCCAGGCTGCAGGACCAGGCAGTGTTTTGTTCTCTGGTGCGTGGAGTCCCCGTGGGTCAGAGGCCAGACTCAACTGCAGCTCACGACAATAACCCACGCCCGGCTCTGCTATAATATACATTTCATTACCGCGCCAGCCCAGTGAGTTAGGCACCATTACGATCGCAGTATCCGGAGGGGGGCACTGAAGCTCGCAGATCCGAAAGTCCTTTAGGTCACAGGTGGGGGAGCCAGTCGGGACTGGAACCCAGGCTCCTGGCTCCAGACCCCAAAGCTCATACTCCATTTTCTCTGTAGGCCTCAATCACCTCATCTATGAAATGGGCACGATGCCACGTGGGGCTGTTGAGAGGACGGGATGTCAGGGCCCCGGTGAGGACTCTGTTAATGGTCAGGGTGACTGTGGTTGTGATTTGCACACACCAGTCCCTCGGCTGGGAAAGCTCTGTGAACGCTGCCGTTCTCTGAGAAACCCCCCTCTAGGGGGCGACATCATCAGTTGATGGGACCCTGGCTTAAATCTCAGCGCCTCCACTCCTGCTGGGGAGCTCTCTGTGCCTCAGTGTCCTCATATAATGAATTAGGGACAAGCATGACACAAGCCTCCCAGCTTTGGGGATGACAGTGAAATTTGCCTGATTTGGCGAGTTCTGGTGGCACGGTGGTTAAGCCATTCGGCTGAGAACCAGTTCAAACCCATTTGCTCCACAGGAGTAAGATGAGATAACTTGCTTCCTACAGAACACAGCCTTGGAAACCCTACGGGGCGGTTCTACTCTGTCCTAAAGGGTTGCTATAAGTTAGAATTGACTAGAGGGCAGTAGGTTTGTTTTCGTTTTAGCTTGAGTTGCCACACCAGCTCCCCAGGGCTCCAAGAATTAAAGCCAAAGTCCCTTCCACAGCCCACAAGGCCTGTGGGTCTGAGTGCGGATCTGAACCCTCCGCACCCCAATCTCCTGTGGCCCAGAGCCTTCCTGCACTGATGTTTCTGTTCAGTTGTCCCCTCCTCAGAGAGGCCCCCCATCCCTGGTCACCCCCACTCTCCCCATGCACGACTGCTGTTCTCCAAGAGCACGTGACACTCGGAATGGCTCCTTGCTTGTGCATTGATTGCTTACAGTAAGTCTCCAGCTGAGCCGAACGTCAGCACCACGAGGACAGAGGTTTTTGTCTTTATGGCTTTGCCTTCAGAGCCAACTGAGAATAATGAGTGCTCAGGAAATATTTATGGAGTGAATGAATGACTAGATGGAGGGGTGGGTAGGTGGATGAGTAGGTAGGTGGATGGATGGATGGATAGATGGGTGTGTG
>NW_006921686.1:5140804-5151525 GCF_000298275.1 Orycteropus afer afer | reverse complement strand
TGGATGGATAAGTACATGGATGAATGGATGGATAGGTATGTGGATGGATGGATGGATAGGTAGGTGGACAGACAGATGGATGAGTGGATGGATGAACAAACAACTTAAAGCTCTTCCTACTCAAGGCAGAGGTGCAAGGGAAATAGCAGCATGGACTGGGGACAAGGCCCCCATCACTGTCTGGGTCTGTGAAATAGAATACCAAGCCCATGGCCACAGCCCGGCTGCCACTTCTCCATCTCCTCCCTTCCAGGCACCTCCGGCCGTCCCCAGACTTCGAGCTCCTTTCCCCCTGACGAAAATCGGACTGTGGCCTCGGTCCCACGGAGGGTCAACTCCAGCCCCCAGGCCAGGGCGGGGCACACAGGGTATGTAAAGGGGCAACCTGGAGCTGTGGAAAGGGTTGGGGGGTAAGGGGCAGGGTGAAGCAATAGACCCCAGGAAGCCAACAGCCCCCTTCCAACTCTCTCCGCTGCAGAAACTCCTAAAGGGAAAGTGCAGCCTCCCAGCTACCCCGACCTGCCCAGGCCTGGGGGCTAGGTGAGTCTCCCCCTTTGTCCAGGTTCTCTCGCCTGGTCTAGCCCCATCGTACCTCACTCCACCCTGCCTAAGCTGAAGTGAAACGGTCTAACCCACTGCTCTTCCCGCCTCACAGGATATCAAGACAAGATGCTTGGTCTGGAAGGGGGTTTGTGAAGCAGAAATAAAGTGCCAAGTCCATCTGTTGTCTGGCGTGTGGCGAGAGAGTGCTACCCACCGCCAGGGGGCAGCTTGGCATTGGAAATGAGCCATCTCGGAGGCCTAATTCCCCACTGGACCAACCTAGCAGTCTGGGCGTCTGAAGAGCCAGGAGTGGGGGACCCAGCTCCTCTGGGCTCAGGAGTCTGAGCCCCTAGTCCCCTCCTCCCTCAGACCTTCAAGTGGAGTCTGCTTCCCTCCCCCAGCCTCCTCCCTCCCCTCCGACTTTCCCTCCTGCTCTCAGGACCCAGGAGTCCAGAATCCCAGGCTCTCAGAAAATCAGACACCTACCCCACTCCCCTGCATCAGGACAAAATAACTCCTGAACCCAGACCCAGGTATCCAAGATCTCAGTCCTTATCACTGGAGACCCCACGTCTCCTTGAAGGTTATGTGCCCATCCTGCCTGTCCCCATCCTTGTCTCCTCCATTCCTGTTGGGGGTCCTTTTCCCAGAGTGACATTAACTTCCAGCCTAAATCCGGCCAAAGAAGTGTCTCCCCGCCTTATCACTAATTGTGAGTGAGCAACAAAGCCTCTCTCACTTCAGTTTAAGTCAGTCCGCGTTCTCTGTGCCCAGCCCCAGGCTGGGAACAAAACTGATAACAACAGCCCCAGCCTTGCCAACCCGGAGTTCACAGTCCAGTGAGGAGACAGACCTGTGCCCAGACAGTGACAGCCCAGAGTGGGAAGAACTAGGATGGAGGATTACGGGAATCCTGAGGGAGCAGCTGATGCAGTCAGGGAGGGCTTCCAGGAGGAGGGGACGTCCGAGCTGAGACTCAAAGGATGAGAGAAAGGAAAGAGGCCCGCACAGAAGCAGATAGGCGAGATTCAGTTGCAAGCAATACAGACCACCTCCTGAGCAGCAAGGGAATTCATTGAAAGGATTTTGGGTTGCTCCCTGAATCCCGGGAGGGACTGGAGACCCGACCCGGCAGCAGAAAATGAGCAGAAACACTGGCAGCTGGCTGGGCCCTGGTGGCCCAGTCACGGTCGTGTCACAGAACCGGTCTGGTGAGCAGCATAAGCTGGTGCCCCAGTGACCACCTGACTGCCTGTGCTGCCCCAGAAACTGGATGTGTCTGCCTTTCTCATTAGCTAGCATCCAGAACAGGTCACTTCAAAACAGGGTGGTTGAAAGCAATGCAATCTGAAGATTGTCTGTGGTTTCTGTGGGCCAGGATTTGGGGAAGGGCTCAGTTGGGTGGTTGTGGCTGAGCATGGGGCTTGCAGTGGCAGCTGGGCTGTGTCTGCAGCGAGCAGCGGGGGGCTGGTCTAGCCTGTTGCTGGGGGGGGGTGTCTCAGAGCCTCTCCAGGTGGTCTCAGCTTTGGTTGTATCTGGGCTTCCCCACAGCAAGGCAGTCTCCATGCATCACACTGCTTGTGGGATGACACAAGCTTTGTGAAGAATATTCCAGTGAACAAATAGCGGGGGGAGCTGTACGGGCGTTTCTGAGCTGATCTGGGAAGTCATGCAGCAAGATCTCTGCCACAATCTGCGGTTACATGTGAGTTAAACCACACAGATTTAAGAGGAGGGCACACGGGGAGCCCTGGCGGCACAGTGGTTAAGGACTTGGCTGCTAACCAAAGGTCGAGGGTTCAAACCCATCAGCTGCTCTGTGAGAACGAGGTGTAGCAGTCTGAGTCCATAAAGGTTACAGCCTTGGAAACCCTCTGGGGCCAGTTCCACTTCGTCCTATAGGACCGCTATAAGTAGGAATCAAGTCAGTGGCAACTGGTTTGGTTTTGGTTTTTATTTTAACTAACAAGCTTTATCTTTGCTCCACCTTCATGATATCATTATACATACAGTGTGTAACATGGTGTTTTGGTTACCTAATGATGCTCTGATAGGAATACACCACACCTGGAATGGCTTTAACAAACAGGAGTTTATTTTCTTACAGTTTGGAAGCTTTAAGTCCAAATTCAAAGTGTCAGGCTCTAGGGGCTGGGTGAAAGCCCCTCGACCTTGGGCTTCAGCTCTGCCTCCTGCTCCCAGCCCACTGAGGCTGGAGGCTTTTCTTCACTCAGCTGCTGGCTGCCGAGGCTGACAAACTCAAGGTCGACAAGTAAAAAGGCACAGTCCTGATGTTACCAAACCACACGACAGGCCATGAATTCAAGTCTATTGAAAGTCCCAAGGTCGCAGAGCATGGTAGGCTGCTGAACAACAACTCAGCTACATGCAGGGTTCAAGCATGCCATAGGCTGGAGAGCTTCCTCAAGGTCGCTTCTTATTTACAGGAAGCAGACCACATCCCTAAGGCAGCTACTCAGCTGCTCCAATAGATTCCACCATGGAGTTAATTACCAATCTCACCATGGGGAATACTACATCCAGCTGCCCAGCCACTCAACCAGGCCCATCCATGTTGACACACAACCTTAACTCACACACATGGTTAACTTTAAAAATAGTTCACAGCTTGTGCAATTTGGGAATTGTGACACATTTGGAAGGGCGGGTGGGCTCGAACTGCTGACCTTTTGGATTGCAGCCAGGCACTTAACCACTGCCATCACCATGGCTCCTTTTAGAGAAAACAGACAAGTATAAATGGTGGCAGAATCATTTAGAAAAGGCTAGGACTAATAGCGATACAACCTGAAAAACGTAATAAATATCGAATTGTAAATGTGGAAGTTACTGAATTGATCAAAGTTTTGTTATTTAAAAACCACTGACATCAAGTTGATTCCGATTCATGGTGACTCCCATAGAGTCTCTCTCTCTCTCTGCCTCTCGTTAGTGTGTTTGTGTCTCTGTGTGTGTGTGTGTGTAAGGAGCCCTGATAGCACACCGGTTAAGTGCTCAGCTGTTAACCAAAAGGTTGGTGTTTCAAACCCACTCAGTGGCTCCAAGGGCAGTCTGGCAATCTGTTCCTGTAAAGATTAAAAAACAAACTCAAACTAACTGCCATTGAGTCAGTTGCAACTCATAGTGACTCCCATTGGGTTTCCGAGGCTGTAAATATTTATGGAAGTAGATTGCCCCATCTTCCTTCCAAGGAGTGAGTGGTGGGTTTGAACTGCTGACCTTCTGGTTAGTAGCCAAATGCTTTATCCGCTACGAAATCCCATGGAGCTGTTCTACCCTGTCACAGGGGTCACTAGTGGTTGAAATCAACTCAGTGACACCTAACAGCAACAGGGCAAGGATGGTGTCAGGGAAAAATCATGAATTCATTGCATAAGGACTTGTCCAGCTCCGCCCCGTAACCAAACCAGTTGCCACTGGAACTGCAGGGGTAGACGCACCGTTTTTTTGTTTACTGGACAAGACAATAAAAAAATAAACATAATCTACCCAAACTGAAAGCCAAATCCCCTGCCCATGAATAATTCTGACTCACAGCGCCCATAGAGAATAGAGTAGAACTGTCCCTGTAGGATTTCCAAGGCTGTCAATCTTTATGGAAGCCAACTGCTTCATCTTTCCTCCCAGGAGCAAGTGGTGGATTCAAACTGCTAACGTTCTGGTTAGCAGCCCAATGCTTTAACCACAGTGCCAACCATGCCTAATGCTCTGTCCATGATCTCTCAGGCAGTGATAAGGAAAAATGAAGAGAAAGGGGCGTAAGGAGTGGCTGGCAAAGTGCTCCAGGGGCAAGGTGAGGTTGGAGAAGAGGTTTGAAGCAGGTGAGGGTAGGAAGTGCGGGGATATCCAGGGGAGGAGGAGGGAGTGAACCAGCAAATGCAAAGGCCCCCACACTGGATGGAACAAGAGGCTAGAACACACCTGGTGTTTTGAAGGGAAAGCTTGGAAGCCCAGAGGCTGGGGTGACAGAGGGGAGTTAGCGAGGGAGGGAGCGGGAGATGAAGTCAGAGAGGTAACGGAGGCCAGATCAAGGGGAGAACTTTAGCTTCCACTCTGGCGACAGGGGGCCCCAAGGGAGGGTTCCAGAGCAGAATGATGCCATCTGACTCACACTTTAACGGGATCCCTCTGGCTGTTTATGAGAACGCAGTGTAGGAATCAAGGGCAGATGATGTCACTGCACTAGTTTCTGCAAGTCTGCAAGGGCCTGGCTGCCATCTCCCATACTTTGCCAACACCATCACCTGAAGGCATCAATTCTTCTCCGATCTTCCTTATTCATTGTTCAGCTTTCGCGTGCAAGGGGGCGATTGCAAACACCATGGCTTGAGCAGGTGCACTTCAGTCCTCCAGGTGGAGCCAATCTCTGGAGAAAGACATCATGCTTAGTAAAATAGAGGGTCAGCGAAAGACAGGAAGACCCCCAACGAGATGGACTGACACAGTGGCTGCAAGGAGGGGTTCACGCAGCTAAGATTCTGAGAATCTCACAGCACCGCCATTGTGTTTCGTTCTGTTGTACACAGGGTTGCTATGAGTTGGAACCTAGTGGTCAGCACCTAACAACAACGACATCTTCCATATGCTGTTGTGTGTCATCAAGTCAATTCTGACTCTTGTTGTTGTTGTTATGTGCCGTTGAGTCGGACCCAACTCATAGCAACCCCTCCTTGGGTTTCCGAGGCAGTATCGCTATGGAAGTAGATTGCCCAGCCTTCCTTCTGAGGAGTGGCTGGTGGGTTTGAACCGCCAGCCTTCTGGTTAGCGGTCAAGTGCCTTAGGCACTATGCTACCAGAGCTCCTAGAGACCCTATAGGACAGAGCAGATCTGCCCCATAGAGTTTTCTAGGCTGTAATCTTTATGGGAACAGATCACCACGTCTTGCTCCCTCATAGCTGCTGAGTGGGTTCAAATTGCCAACCTGTTTGTGCCTCCGGGGCTCCTTCCCCCCCATATGTTGTGGTTGTTAGATGCTGTGAAGTGAGCCCCGACTCACAGCGACCGTATGCACAAAAGAACGAAACATGTGCCTGATCTGACCCATCTTCACAGTCTTTGCTAAGCTTGAGCCCATCATTGCAGCCACTGTGTCAGTCCATGTCATAGAGGGACTTCCCCTTTTTCGTTCCTCTATATACACTCCATATATTCCTTCTCCCTTACCTAGAAATTCAGATGGCTTCTTGAGGAAGGTGGGAAGGGGATGGTTGATGAGAGTGCACCCACCAGGATCCATCCTGGCTGGGAACAGCAGGTGCACAAGCTGAGGACAGAAGAGCCTGGAAGTGGGCATCTGGGGTGGCAACCAGGGGAGTCTGTGCCCGGGAGAACTTGGGGCTGTCGGGGAGTGAGCTGGTTCTCTGGTCCCGTGATGATCTAACATGGGTGAGGTCTGCTCATGTGTCTGACTGCTACTGATATGGCACCTTGAAAGCCTTCTCCCAGTACCTGCTCTGTGCTCTGGCTTGTGCTGGGCGGGGCTGGGGACACAGAGGTGACCAAGACCTCATGGGCCCCCAGTCTAGAGCAGGAGACGGATCAGACTCCAGATGTCCACCATTCAGTGTGGGCAGGGCTGAGATGCGGAGCCCAGGACACTGCAGGAGTCCAGAGGGGCTGGCTGACCCAGCGTGGTGGCACGGACCCTTTCTTGGAGAAGGGGATAGTGTGACTAATAGTGAGATATCACCTTTTCCCATATAACATGGAGCCTTGGTGGCCTAAACAGGTAAACATTCAGCTGCTCAAAGAAAGGTTGGTGGTTTGAAGCACCTAGTGGCTCTGCAGGAGAACTGGTCATCTGCTTCCATAAAGATTACAGTCTGGAAGATTCTGTGGGGCAGTTCTCTGTCACAAGGGGTCACTGTGACTTGAAATCTACTCCATGATATGCAACAACGACACCTGCTGTAACAATTGAGCCTCGGTATGAGCAATGGATAAAGTAGCCGTGATCAGTCAGACGACATGACCCCCAGGCTGACCTGTGGCCTAAGCCACCCCTCTGGGTCTGATGTGACCCCCCTCACTCTGCCAGTGGCCTCCTCAGGAATCTTTCCCAGCGTGACCAGTGTCCTCATCCTGACCACTGTTTCTGGGTTAGCTTCTTCCAAGTGACCCGTGACATCACACCCACCCCCCTGCCCAACCAGCAGTCTGGGGGATTTTGTCCCACTGTGACCTGGGTTGCAGGCCTCTGAGGCCATCTGACCTGTGAGCTCCCTTCTGACCCACGACCCTCACCTTCTGACTCGTGGCTGGCCCCTTCCCCCAGCTCCAAGTGCACGGATCCCCTCCCTTCCCCCACTCACCTGCTCCTTCCTGCCAGCTTCTCCTCCCTTCCCCTCTAGGCTGGGAGGGAGTGTAGGGGAGAGAGGGAGAAGGAAGGGGGGTGGCATTCCTGGGATTCCCTAGAGGTGGGGGCGGAAAGGGAGGCCCCACAGGGGAGAACACCGGCGGCCCTCCCACCCCTGGTCACAGAGGGCCGGCGGAACTAGGATTTGAAGACCATTAGGTATGAGATTGAACTGGCTGGTTCCGGACCACTGCTCAGGAGAGCAGGCCAGAGAGCTGGCCACAGGGTAGGGCTTACCGGGAGCAGCTGGTCAGGTTGGGAGCCATTGGGCCAGCGCAGGTCACTGGTTAGGGCTGGGGCTCACTGGCTGTACAAGGGGAGGCTAACTCAGGCCACTGGTCAGGGTGTTGTACTAGGAGAGGCCAGTGAGGGTCCTTGGTAGATGTGATGGCCACTGGCCGCACGAGGAGAGGACAGTGCAGGCCACTGGTTGTATTGGGGTCTGCTGGTTCAAGTTGCCCAGCTCCCTGCCCATAGCGAAAAGGACTCCCTAAGGCCCTTGGGCAGATCGGGCAGGGAGAGAGGTCCGCGATGGCCCGGGAAGGTCAGAGCCCAGGCCACTGGCTAGACTGGTCGGTCAGCCGAGCGCGGACGCCGGGGCTTGGGGGCGGAGGGTGGCCCGCGCGCGCGCGCGCCCGCCCGCGGTGAACAGGGAGGTCCGCTCCAGGGCAGTGGGAGGTCCTGGCCCCGCGCCTGTACTGGGGGGGTGGGGAATGACGGGGACCCGAGGGCGGGGCTGGGCGGGGCCTCCAGCTCCCCAGCCCGCCCTGGCCGAGCCGAGCCGCAGGCAGCCGGGCTTAGTCGCCTCCAGCGCCGCCACCGCTGCGAACATGGAGCCCCCGGACGCTTTGGCTGGGGCGCGCGGGGCCTCGCGGCTGCTGCTGTTGACGCTCCTACTTGGGGCGCGCCCAGGTATGGCTCGGGCTGGGAGCAGGGTGACACTGGGGGGGTAGCCCCGGGGAACCCCGGGAAGGGAGAGGACAAAACCTGGGGACCCAGGGAGCAGGGTATGGGAGTGTTAAGGGGTACCCATCCCAGTCGGAGAGCTGGGGAGCTGGGGGTGGCATGGCGGAAGATCGGAAGGCATGGAGAAGTCACCCTCTCCTGCTCAGAACCCAGGAGTCCGGGCCCCCAGCCCTTCCTTCCCCGAATCTGCGGTCCTCAGCCCGCTTCTCCCTCCCACCAGGAGTCCAAACCTCCAGACACCTCTTCTCCCAGGACGCAAAACACCGAACGCCCAGGGGTCCCACTCAAAGGTTCTCGAGAGTTTGAAGGAGGCCAGGCACCCTTCAGAGAAGCTAGGGACCTTGTGGCCAGAAACCAGCAAGTCCCACTCATTGGGGGTTTTCAACCTAGACTCCGAGGCCAGACTCCAAAGACCCCACCTCCCTCTGCAAAGGGCAGTGACAGTGGAACAAAGTGTTTTTCCAAATGACGGTGCCCCCTTCCTGGGCCCCAGATAAATCCATACACCTGCCCGGTGGTGGGAAAGGAGGAGGCCCTGAGGGGCTGGGAGCTGAGGAACAGGCCCCTGAAAGAGACTGGGACGGAGAGGGGAGACCCCTTTGCCTTCCGTTTTCTGTGTGAGCTCAGACCCTGCCCCAGACTCCAGCCTGGCTCATGCCCCTTGCCCGGGACTGACTGGGACCAGAAGTGGGTACCTGGGAATCCAGGCCCCTGGCACAAGCTTGGCAAATAGTGGATCCCCAGGGGCTGGGCAGGGCCGGGCTGGGCGGGGAAGGGAAGGGAAGGGAAGGGAGGTCCTAAGAATTAAGAGCTGGTGCCAGGATGCCAACCCAGAGGGCCAGAGAGGGGGTTTCCTTACAAGAACCAGTGGCTCATTCCACTGGACCCAGGACCCAGTTGAGACCCACAGCTCCCTACTTCCCCAAGATTCAGGAGTCAGGACCCCAGCCCTCTCTTCACTTAGACCCAGGAGTCAGGACCCCAGTCCCTCCTTTGACTCAGGAGTGGCGGGGTGGCAGACCTGTGTCCTCTCTTAGACCCAGGAGTCCAGGCCCCAGCCAGCCTCCTTCCCTCTCAGACCCAGAAGTCAGACCCCCAGCCCCTCCTCCCTTAGACCCAGGAGTCCTGACCCCGGCCCCCTTCTCCCTCAGACTTAGGAGTCAAGGGGCCCAGACCTTTCGTCCCTCAGACCCATGAGTCCTAACCCCAGCCCCCCTCCTCCTCTCTTAGATCCAGGAGTCTGGGCCCTCCTTCATCAGAACCCAAAATCCTGAGCCTTAACCCTACTCTGTTCTGGGGTGACTCATCTTAGCCCCTATCAAAGAGGGGCCAGGGGGCGGGCAGGGGGCTCTGGCGCCAAGCCAAGCCAGGCAGGTCTGAGCCAGCCTGTCCCTCCCACATTCCTGAAACCTGCCCAGCCCTGTCCCCCCTCACCACCCCCACGCACCCAGCCCGCCTCAGCTCCAGGCCCAGCCCAAAGCCCACACCCCAGACCCCCTACTTCTGAGGGAGGGTAAGATACCCAGGGACTGAAAGAGATGGAGGCTGAGAGGGACAGGTAGAGAGACAGAGACTGAGAGATGAATGTACCCAAACCGGAAACTACGGTGAGACCCAGGATGTGCGTCTGGCACGCAGAGATGGAGACCACCATAGGGAGAGACAGGTGCCCACATCCCTGTGCAGGCCCGGCCCGGGAGCCGGATGCAGGGAGGACCAGGCCTGGCCCCGCTCTGGGGGTGGTTGGTCTAGTGGGAGAAGCAGGACAGACTCAGTCTTGGCCCAGGGTCATTGGCTGGAGGTCCCCAGGGCACTGCGCTCCCAGGGAGGAGCGTCCAGCTCAGCAAGTGAAGGGAGAGGTGGAGAGAAGCCCTGACAGGGTCTGAGGTAGAGGAGAGAAGAGACGGAGGGGGCTGGGTCTGAGGGAAGCGGGTGTGGGGGCCAGGACTCCTGGGTCTGGGAGAGGAGGGAGCTGGGGACTGGGACTCCTGGGTCTGAGGGAAGAGGGAGCTGAGACCTGGACTCCCAGGTCTGAGGGAGGTAGGTGCTGGGGCCCCGGACCCCTGGGTCTGAGGGAAGAGGAGGGTCTGGGGCCAGGACTCCTGGGTCTGAGGGATGGGGGAGGACAGGACTCCTGGGTCTGGGAGAGGAGGGAGCTGAGACCTGGACTCCTGGGTCTGAGGGAGGAGGTGGCCAGAGGCCCAGACTCCCAGGTCTGAGGGAGGTAGGTGCTGGGGCCCCGGACCCCTGGGTCTGGGGGAAGAGGAGGGTCTGGGGCCTGGACTCCTGGCTCTGCCTGGCCGACTGTCCCCGTGGCACCTGGTGAGCGCTCTCGTCCTCCCACAGGTGCTGAGGCTGAAGTGCACGTCTCGGTGCCCCCGCTGGTGGAGGTGATGCGCGGCGAGCCTGTCACCCTGGACTGCACCCCCACAGGAGCCCACGACCACTACGTGCTGGAATGGTTTCTGGTAAGTGCTGTGGGCTGGGAGTCAGGCACAAGGGACGCACAGTCTACCTTGTTAGATCCAGAGGGTCCTCTGCAGCCCAACAGGCTGGGTCTCCCTTTACAGATGGGGAAACTGAGACCAGGAGAGCACTCATGGGGTGCCCTGGAGTCTGGGTGCTGCTGGGAGTAGAATAATGTCTGCCGGTTCTTGAGAGACAGAGAAAACATTCTGAGACAGAACACCACAAAAGCAAGACAGAAACCCATGGCCCTGAGTCAGTTCTGACTCCTGGTGAACCATGTGACAGAGTAGAAGTTGGCTCCATAGGGTTTTCTTTCTTTTTTTTTAATTTTTATTGTGATTTGGGTGAAAGTTTGCAGAGCAGATT
>NW_006921686.1:5137960-5140334 GCF_000298275.1 Orycteropus afer afer | reverse complement strand
GTGGTCATATAGGCTGAGGATCACATGGTCTACTAGTCCATTGGACTGTTTCCATGCGTCTTTGGTTTTCTTCATTCTTCTTTGCTCTGGATGTGGAGAGACCCATCATTGCATCTAGATGGCTATTTGCAAGCTTTTTCTTTTTTTTAATTTTTATTGTGATTTGGGTGAAAGTTTACAGAGCAAATTCATCTTCCACACAGCACTTTACATACATTTTGTCTTGTGACTTTGACTGTAATCTCCTACAATGCAACAGCTCTCCTCCCCCTCCCTCCCCATAGTTACCTCTTCCCTGTGTCCTTCCCTCCCATGCACTCCTGCCCCCTGAGCTATCTCCCTGTGCATACACAGCCCTTCTATTCTGCCATGATTGATCTCTCCAAGGAGTGTATCTGCCTAATATAAATGTTCAGCTCATAATGCCTGTCTTTTGTTTGGCTAGAAGCCACAGGAGTGGGTTCAATTCCAGACCTGAAGGGCAGCTGGGGCCATAGTCTCAGGGGTCCACAAGGCTCTATCAGACCAAGAAAACTGGTACCCCTTTTTGTGTGTGTGATTTTGAGTTTTGTTCCACATTGTTCTCCCAATCTATCCAGGATCTCCTACATAGATCCCCCTCAGAGTGGTTGACAGTGGTAGCCGGGTACTATCTAGTTCTTCTGGTCTCATAGTCATATAGTCTACAGATCACATGGTCTGCTAGTCCCTTGGACTAATTGTTTCCATGCGTCTCTGGCTTTCTTCATTCTTCTTTACTCTGGACAAGGAGAGACCCATCATTGCATCTAGATGGCTGCTTGCAAGCTTTTACTATCCCAGTCGCTACTCACCAAAGTAGAGGTGGAACGATGTTTTTGTGTAGTATGTTATGCCAATGAGCTTAATGGCCCCTGCGACCATGGTCCCAAGGGTTCCACAGGGGTTTCATGGCCGTTATCTCTACGGAAGCATCTCACCAGGCCTTTCCTCCACAGGAAAAAGAGAAGGAGAGAAAATGGGGTGGGGGGAGGAGAGGAGAAGGCAGAAAGAAAGATGGGAACAGAATGAAATAAGAGAAGAGGTAGAGAAAGAACAAAAGAAGTGAAAGATAGGGAAGGCAGGGTGGAAGGAGGTGGACAGTGGGACAGAGGGACCAGAGAGAGAAAACAGGATGGAGAAGCAGACCCACAGAGGAGCAGAGAGAAAGAGGATGTGGAGAGAGATGTGGGGCATGGAGGAGCGAAAGGCTTGGCAGCCAGAGTTAAGGCCCTGCCTGCTGGCAGATGGACCGCTCTGGGGCCCGCCACCTCCTGGCCTCGGCGGAGCTGCAGGGCTCGGAGCTACAGGGCACAGTGCACGATGGCAGGGCCCGCAGCCCTCCATACCAGCTGGACTCCCAGGGGCGCCTGGTGCTGGCTGAGGCCCAGATAGGCGACGAGCGGGACTACGTGTGTGTGGTGAAGGCTGGGGCAGCGGGCACTGCTGAGGCCACCGCACGGCTGCGCGTCTTCGGTGAGTGTCGAGGGGTTCCCTGGGGGTGGGGAGGCTGCGGAAGGGGCCCCTGATGCTAGCATCTTTTCCACAGCCAAACCAGAGCCCACTGAGGTTGAGCCCAACAAAGGCACACTGTCTGTGATGGAAGACTCGGCCCAGAAGGTACCTTGGGGTCGACATTGAGTCCAGGGTCCTGGGGAGGAAGGAGCCAGGGCCTGGGCAGAGGAGGGGCCTGGACTCCTGGGTCTGAGGGAGGAAAGAGTTGGGGGCCAGACGCCTAGATCTGAGGGAGAAGGGGGCTGGGGGACTGTACTCTTGTATCTGGGGGAGTAGAGGGCTGGGTTCTGAGGGAGCAGGGGGCTGGGGACCCTGACTTGAGTGAGTCCTGGCTCTAAGCTCAGGGCCACACCTGCGTCCCCCTCAGATTGCCACCTGCCTCAGCCAGAACGGGAACCCAGCCCCCCAGATCACGTGGTATCGGAACGGGCAGCGTCTGGAGGTGCCCATGGAGGTGAACTCGGGTGAGCGGCGCTGCAGCCACGGGAGTGAGTGGGTGGGGGGCAGCGGGGGGCTACTGACAGCCTCCCCCACCCTCTCCCAGATGGCTACATGGTCAGCCGCACCACCCGTGAGGCCTCGGGGCTGCAGTCCCTCACCAGCATCCTGTACCTCCGGCTCCACAAGGCCGACCGGGACGCCAGCTTCCACTGTGCTGCCCACTACAGCCAGCCCAGAGGCCGCCACGGCCGCCTGGACAGCCCGACCTTCCTCCTCACCCTGCACTGTGAGTCCACGCTCGCCCCGACCTTCCTCGTACAGAATTGTGTGCTGGCTTCTGACCTCTAACCTCTGACCCCTCATAGCACCCTGAACGCCACTGAGTTTTATGACTGAACAT
>NW_006921686.1:5134257-5135646 GCF_000298275.1 Orycteropus afer afer | reverse complement strand
TTTGAACCACCAGCCTCCTGGTTAGCAGTCAAGTGCCTTAGGCATTATGCTACCAGAGCTCCCTGAATGGTTACTAGGGGCCATAATCTTGGGGGTTTCACTAGGCCCTGTCAGACCAGTAAGCCTGGACTTTTGTATGATTTTTTGTTCCACATTGTTCTCCCACTCTATCCAGCATCTCCTGCTACTTTTGAACACTTTCAAGAGGTCTTTTGCAGCATATTTGCCCAATGCAATAATACATCGTTTGATTTCTTGGCTGCTATTTCCATGGAAGTTGACTGTGGATGCAAGGATGAAACGCTTGACAATGTCAGTTTTTTTCTCTGTTATTCATTGTTACTCATTGGCCCACTTGTGAGGATGTTTGTTGTCTTTATGTTGAGGTGTAATCCATACTGAAGGATGTAGCCTTTGATCTTCAGCAGTAAGTGCTTTGAGTCCTCTTTGTTTTCAGCAAACAAGGCTGGGTCATCAGCGTATCGCAGGTTGTTAACGAGTCTTCCTCCGGTCCTGATGCCACATTTTTCTTCATTGAATCCAGTTTCTTGGATTATTTGCTCAGCATACAGATTGGAAAAGTATAGTGAAAGGATACAACCCTGTATCCAGAAAACATAGTATTGCCTTGCTCTGTTCCAATTTCTGCCTCCTCCTGGTCTATGTATAGCTTTCTCATGAGTGCAATTAAGTGTCCTGGAATTTCCATTCTTCACAATGTTATCCATAATTTGTTAAGATCAAATGTCTCTGCATAGTCAATAAAACACAGGTCAACAGCTTTCTGTAATTCTCTGCTTTCAGCCAATATATGTGTAGTATTAGCAAGGATATCTCTGATTCCATGTCCTCTTTTGAATCCAGCTGGAATTTCTGGCGGTTCCTTGTCGATGTACTGTAAGAACTGTTTTTGAATTATCTTCAGCAAAATTTTATTTGTGATGCTAATGATATGCAATGCACTGTCATTGAGTTGGATCTGACTCATAGTGACCCCTCCTTGGGTTTCTGAGGTGGTATCACTACGGAAGTAGGTTGCCCCATCTTCCTTCTGAGGAGTGGCTGGTGGCTTTGAACCTCTAGCCTTCTGGTGAGCAGTCAAATGCCTTAGGCATATTAATAATTAATATTTCAACTCGAGGGTTGATTTCTTTTCTTCAATTCTGTCAGCTTGAGAAATGAATGCCAGGTGTGTTCTTCCCTTTTGGTTTTCTAACCAAACGCAGTATCACCTCGTTCTGTTCCATTTCATTGTAATACTTGGCTTTGTCTTCTCCAGTTGCCCATTGAAATTAGAGTTTTTGTGTTATATCTTCCATTCATTTTAGCTTCTCTCGAGAGCAAGTTTCAGAGTTTCATTTGACATCCATCTTGGTCTTTTCTTTCTTT
>NW_006921686.1:5131077-5133097 GCF_000298275.1 Orycteropus afer afer | reverse complement strand
GCCAGCCTTCTGGTTAGCGGTCAAATGCCTTAGGCACTATGCTACCAGAGCTCCCAGATTATGCATAGTAATAACAAAATTGCTTTGTAAAGTATTTCTATGTTGAATTGCAAGGTGATCAGTTACAACATTATTGCTGAGAAGAAGCCTTGTTTTAATTTTTTTTTCTTCTTTTCCTTTAACCGGTACTTCGGTCTCAAAAAAGTTTTTGCCATGGGTTGACAAATACAACTGACCCCAATGTTGTAGCTGAAACACCAGAAAATTTGACAACATCAGTGACCGTAAAAACACAAACAGCAACAAAAACAAGGGCGCATGTTTGTATCATGAGGAGAGAACACCATGTGGTTTGAATCGCTTGGTAATTGTGTAACAATGACAGCTCACTGGGCACACTTAGAAGGTTCAAAAAGTAACTTAGCATAGAGTTTGAGCCTGGTAAGTGTATCGATACATGGAAGCTGGGACTTAACAAAAAATGATTCTGTTATGACTACAGGGATATTTTTATTAAAAAATAATAAATTTCTGCTGAAACAGTGCTCAAAAAATTGTATAGAAGGTCACTTTGATGTCACCACTTCTGACAATGTCACCTGGTGTGGTCTGCACTCCTCCCCTCCCCCGCACCCTCCTAGTGACGCCACTGGAGGGTGGGCGATGAGATGGAAGAGGTGGGCGGGGGCCAGACCAAGCAGGATGGATAGGCGGTGTTAAGAAATTTAGACTTGATGTTCAGGGTACTGGGGAGCCATTGCAGGATTTTAAGCAAAGGAGAGGGCTGACCGATGTGCATTTTGAACAGACCTCTCTGGCTGCTAAGTGGAGGATGGACTGGAGAGGACAAGAGGGACTGGGAGGGGGTGACTGCCGAGCTGGGCAGTGAGAGCAGGAGTGGGGGTACGGCAGATCTTCCCTGAGGGAGGAGAAGGCAGGATTTGTTTAGGTTTGAGTGTAGGGTGAGTGGCCAGACAGCGAGGAATACTTAAAACTCCTGGGTTACGTGTTGACCTCGGTGGTGGCTCGGGTGTCAGCGGGGGAAAAAAACGGTGAGGTTGTTACTGTGGCGTCAGGCTTGGAGAGTTTGGCTCAAGGGCCTGGATGAGAGGAGGTGAAGCACTTGACATTCTGGGCTTGGGAGTGTCTGTTAACGTCAGAACCCTGCCCCCCACAGTCCCAGAGAGCCCCCTAACTGAGTGGGGGAGAGGTTGGGGAGGTGACTGTCTGTCCGTCCCCCTGCAGATCTGGACCCCCTGGAGCTCAGCGTGGGAGAGGAGCTATCCCTGCCACTGGGAGGCAGCGTGGGCGTGAACTGCTCCGTGCAAGGCCGGCCCACCCCTGCTCTGCGCTGGACCAAGGTGAGGGGGCGGGGCCCAGCACACACACACACACACACACACATGCACACACACACACAGGCCTCCTGCACCCTTCTCCCTTTGGCTCAGGGTGAGGAGGGGGCTTGAGGCCTCCAGAGGACCTCAGGTTTAACCCTTTCAGTGGCAGGGTCAGAGGGAAGAGGAGGAGAAGGACAGAAGTTGGGATTAAAATTGGAGATGGGGGTGAGTGGGGTGCAGAGAGGAAGGGTCAGCCTAGAAGGGGCCGCGAGAGAGGGAGGATGTGTTGGTGAACCGAGGGCGGGTAGAGGATTGACAGGGGGGCACGGGGAATGGTCCCTGGTGGGGAGGAGTCCTTGCCTCCTCAGGGGTCTGCCTCTCCCTTCCCCAGAACTCGGCGCCCCTGGGGGACGGCCCCACGCTCTCGCTCAGCTCCGTCACCTTCGACTCTGCGGGCACCTATGTCTGTGAGGCCTCCATGTCCACAGTGCCCCTGCTGAGCCACACAGGAAGCTTCAAGCTGCTGGTCCAAGGTTTGGGGTGGGGGCAGGCCTGGATGGGGACAGTGGGGGGAGGGACCTGGATGAACAGGCCATGCCCGTGGCAGCGCCCTCTGTCCTCCCCCTGTGGCGCTCACTGGCCTTTCTGCCGCTCGGCCCCCGTGTGCAGAGAACCGCTCC
>NW_006921686.1:5087054-5130597 GCF_000298275.1 Orycteropus afer afer | reverse complement strand
CCAAACCAGGTGAGACCGTAGGCCAAACCAGGTGAGACCATACGGCCAAACCAGGTGAGACCGTAGGCCAAACCAGGTGAGACCGTAGGCCAAACCAGGTGAGACCGTATGACCAAACTAAGTGAGACCGTACGACCAAACCAGGTGAGACCATACGACCATACAACCAAACCAGGCGAGACCATACAACCAAACCAGGTGAGACCATAGACCAAAACAGGTGAGACCATACGACCAAACCAGGTGAGACCATACGACCAAATCAGGTGAGACCATACGACCAAATCAGGTGAGACCGTACGACCAAACCAGGCGAGACCATAGACCAAATTAAGTGAAACCATAGACCAAACCAGGTGAAACCATAGACCAAACCAGGTGAGACCATAGACCAAACCAGGTGAGACCATACGATCAAACCAGGTGAGACCGTACGACCATACAACCAAATCAGGCAAGACCATAGACCAAAACAGGTGAGACCATACGACCAAACCAGGTGAGACCATGCGACCAAACCAGGTGAGACCGTACAACCAAACCAGGCGAGACCATAGACCAAATTAAGTGAAACCATAGACCAAACGAGGTGAGACCGTAGACCAAACCAGGTGAGACCATAGACCAAACCAGGTGAGACCATAGACCAAACCAGGTGAGACCGTATGACCATACAACCAAACCAGGCGAGACCATAGACCAAACCTGGTGAGACCGTAGACCAAACCAGGTGAGACCGTAGACCAAACCAGGTGAGACCGTAGGCCAAACCAGGTGAGACCGTAGACCAAACCAGGTGAGACCGTAGGCCAAACCAGGTGAGACCATACGGCCAAACCAGGTGAGACCGTAGGCCAAACCAGGTGAGACCATACGGCCAAACCAGGTGAGACTGTAGGCCAAACCAGGTGAGACTGTAGGCCAAACCAGGTGAGACCGTATGACCAACCTAAGTGAGACCGTACGACCAAACCAGGTGAGACCATACGACCATACAACCAAACCAGGTGAGACCATAGACCAAACCAGGCGAGACCATAGACCAAACCAGGTGAGACTGTATGACCAAACTAAGTGAGACCATACGACCAAACCAGGTGAGACCATAGACCAAACCAGGCGAGACCATAGACCAAACCAGGCGAGACCATAGACCAAACCAGGCGAGACCATACGACCAAACCAGGCGAGACCATAGACCAAACCAGGTGAGACCATATGACCAAACCAGGCGAGACCATAGACCAAATGAAGTGATACCATAGACCAAACTAGATGAGACCATAGACCAAACTAGGTGAGATGAGGTCTGGCCATTCTAGCTTCCAAGGAGCATTCCAGCTGTACATTTTCCAGGACAGATCTGCACCCCTCTAGTCCTCTCTTTTTTTCTTGCTTTGTTCCACTCTGTGCCTCCCTCACTGTGCCCCCCCGGCCCCCCCAGGGTCACCAGAGCTGAGAGCCGAGGAGACCCAGCCCAAGGCTGAGGGCAGCTGGCAGGAAGGAGATGAAGTCAAGCTGACCTGCTCTGCCCGCGGCTACCCAGAGCCCAGACTCAGCTGGAGCCGGCTGGGTGGCAGCGTAAGGGCCTCCTCCCCACCCCAAATCCTCCTCCGGGACCCAGGCGCCCTCCCCCAGCTCGCTCCCCGAGCCAGGAGTGGTGTCCCCCCTGGCTCCCTGGGGCCTAGGCACCTGCCACCAGTGCCCTCACCCCAGCCCTCGGCACTGCGGGTGTGGGCCTGACCCGAGCCTCCTCAGCCAGCAGAGCCGGTCCCTGGAGGGCAGGGCTGGGTGAGCAGCTCCCTGACCCTGAAGGTGACCAGTGCCCTGAGCGTTGAGGGCGTCTTCTGTGAGGCCTCCAACCCCCACGGAAACACTCAGCATGTCTTCCACTTTGGTGCAGGTGAGTACCTGCAGCGGGAGGTTGGGGATCCAGGCGCAGGGGCTCACAGAGCCCTGCTGGCTGACCCCTCCCTCTGCCCCGTGCCTGCAGTGGCCCCGCAGACCGCCCAGGCTGGAGTGGCCGTCATGGCCGTGGCCGTCAGCGTGGGCCTCCTGCTCCTGGTTGTTGGTGCCTTCTACTGCATGAGACGCAAGGGGCGCCCCGGCTGCTGCCGGCGGAGGGAGAAGGAGGCGCCGTGAGTGACCCACAGCCTCTGAATTGACCTCTGCGATCCCATCTTAGCTCCAACCATGACCTCATCCCCAACCTCAGCCCCAAACCCAACCACAGCCCCAACTCATCTCCAATCCCAAACCCAACCCATAGCCATCCCTCAACCCATCCCCATTTCCAAGCCCACTTAACCCCATCGTCACCCCCAAATCTACCCCCACTCCCTCCTTAATCCCAAACCCAACCTGTAACCATCCCCAAACCCAACCCCACCTACTAACCTTATCTTCAACCTCACCCAGCTACTTCCCCATGCTCAGTCCCAACCTTTAACCATCCACACCCCATCCCCATGTCCAACTCCAGCGCCAGCCAAACCCTCAACCTTCAACTCCATCTTCCTCTCCAACCTCAACCCATCACCATCCATCCCCAACCCTTCCACAGACATACCCTCAACAGGACTTTTGTGGTTCCCTGGTGCCGCTCTGACAAGAAATATACCACAAATGGGACGGCCTTAACAAACAGGAGTTTATTCTGACAATTTGGAGGCTTTAAGTCCAAGTTCAAAGTGCCAGGCTCTAGGGGCTGGGGGAAAGCCCTTCAACCTTGGGGTCCAGCGCTGCCTCCTGCTCCCGGCCCACTGGAGCTAGAGGCGTTTCTTCACTCAGACAGCTGCTGGCTGCTGAGACTGAGAAGCCCCAAGGGTGACAAGTAAAAAGGCACAGTCCCGATGTTAGCAAACCACACGGCAGGCCATTAACTTAAGTCCATCGTAAGTCCCAAGGTCAGCAGGGCATAGTAGGCTGCTGAGTAACACGGCTACATGCAGGGTCCAAGCGTGCCACGGCCTAGGCTATCCGCAAAGCTTCTCCTTATATACAGGAAGCAGACCATATCCCAATGGCAGCTACTCAGCTGCTTGTGGTAGATCCCACCGTGGAGCTGATTGCCAGTCTCATCATGGGGAATAACTACCACCAGCTGCCCAGCCACTCAGCCAGGCCCAGACAAGTTGACACACAAACATAATTACCACAGGACTCCATCTCTACCCTCCCATCCCCAATCCAGTTGCAACTGCACCCCATCCCTAATTCCTTCCCCAAACCTGACCACCTCCTCCCTGCAGGCCACCCGGGGATCCGGAGCTGAGCCACTCGGGCTCCGAGCGGCCAGAGCAGACAGGCCTTCTCACGGGAGGTGCCTCTGGAGGAGCCAGGGGTGGCAGTGGGAGCTTTGGAGATGAGGTGGGTGAGGGCCTGGGCACCCCGAGGAGAAGGAGCCCGCTGGGCAGTGATGTGGCCTTGGTGGGCACTAGCTGACCCTCTCTACCTCCTTCCCAGTGCTGAGCCTACGGACCGCCCCAGGCAGTCACCGGACCCAGAGCTGCAGTGGGTATCAGAGGACCAGAGAACCGGCCCTGCTCCTGGCTCCGCCCGCCCCCATCTTCCCTCCCCCTCCCGGCCCTCCCTTCCTTCCTCTGCCTGGGCAGGACCTAGAGCAGCCTGCTGGCTGGGAGGAAGAGGAGATGGGAGGGGGCCTTCCTCCAGGGATTGTGACTCTCCCAGGCCCCAGAATAGCTCCTGGATACAAGCCCAGGCCCTGGGCCTGGGACGAGGCTCCGAGGGTCGGCAGCTTGGGCTATTTTTACCTCCTGCCTCCCTTGCTGGTCCCCCCACCTGACGTCCTGCTGCCTAGTCTGACACTGGATCCCCGCCCCCGCCCCGCCCCTCATCTGTGGACACTGGAGTCTGGAATAAATCCTGTCACTTCCACACCATCCCTCAGCCAGAGCCTCCCGTGGGGGGGGTAGGAAGGGACCGTGGGTGACGTAGGTGATGCTCCCCGGCTCATAAAGGTGCCCTTGCAAGCCCTCGGGCAGAGGCTGATGTCATGGAGAAAGGCATGACGTGGAGACAGCAGAGTGTGACTCAGCCAGCTGAGGGTGGAGAGAGGGGTGCAGGGATTGAGAGAGTGCTGGGGCAGCCCCTGAGGACCAGAGCCTGCTTGCAGGGTCCGGTGCTGTCTTCTTCAGCGAGAGTTCCTAGTTCCTCTGGCCAGAGCCCCAGAGGGAGTTGAAACTGGGGGAGGAAAAAGTCCCTCTTAGCAGCAGAGTTGATGGAATTAGGGATGGAGCCACCTCCCTCTGGCAGGCCACAGGCCTTGGGGAAAGGGAAGTGGCTCGGAGGAGCCCAGATCCAGGGGCTGGCAGAGAAGAGAGAGACAGTGAGGCCAGTGCTACTAAAGAGAGAAAGAAGGGTTTGCAAAGGATGGAGGGGGAGGCTTACGGGAGGGAAGTGGGATGGGCTGAGAGTCCACAGAGTAAGCGAGACAGACAGACAGAACTGGAATTCAGAGAGGTGATTATAGCCAGAAACCAAAAAACCAAACCGGCTATCTTTGAATCCATTGTCAGGCCCTTCTTCCTAGCTGCCTGTCAGTGGACTCGAACCTCTGACCTTTTGGTTAGTGGCTAAACCCGTTAACAGTCAGCAGTTCGAACCCACCAGCCACTCCGACAGAGAAGGATCTGAGGATGGGTTTCCGTAAAGATTCACTGCCTTAGAAAACCTATGGGCAGCTCTACTCTGTCCTCCGTGGGTGCTGTAAGTTGGAATCAACTCTGACAGCAATTAGTTTTGTTTTTCTTGTTCTCTCTATAGTAGAGTTGACTATTCTTTTGGAAAAAAAAAAAAAAAAAGACCGCAAACGCACATACAGGGTCAAAGGGTGGTTGGGAGAATTTGATGAGAGCTCGTGCAAAGAGCTTATCACAAAGCCGGAGACAGTGTAAGTGTTCTGTACGTGTTAATTGTTATTACTGTCTTCAAAAGACAGAGAGGAGCAGAAAAAGGTCCCTTGGTCCCGGAAAAGAACCGAAGTCAAGAGACACCTCTCTAAGGGTAGACAGGAGAGGAGGTATCTGGGGAGCTGGAGGGGGAGTTGACAGATGGCTGTGGGGAGGGGACTCTCGGGAGGAAGGGGTTCTCCGCCTAGCACCTGGTCCCCAAGTTAATGAGGGGAAGGTCCCAGCCCAGTCTCTCAAGAGGGCATGCATTTGCATAAGGTCCCTCATCTGCATGGCATCATGGACAGTTTGCATGCAGATGGCAGCCTGGCCCTCCCCACTCTGACCCCTCCACCCACCTGGGGGGAAGAGTGGGGGAGGGGTGGACCAGGATCTGGAACTCCAGGAAGTGAAGGCAAGTTTGGAATAAACTCCCCTTGCTCATCAACCTTCTGTAGCTCCCCATTACTCCCAGGAGCGTGAGCCATCCTGTGCCTGGCATTCAAGGCCTTCCAAGATGCTGTCCTTCACACATAATCCCTGCCTCTTCAGGCCTTTGTGACTTTGTTTTGTGGGATTCCCTGCCCCATTTTCCCCACTATAACAAAGCTTGCCTCTCCTTTAAGGTCTGGACATTTTGAAGGAGCCTATAAAGTGCATAGTGCCTAAGGCACTTGACTGCTAACCAGAAGGCTGGCGGTTCAAACCCACCAGCCACTCCTCCGAAGAAAGTTTGGGCAATCTACCGTAGTGATACTGCCTCGGAAACCCAAGGAGGGGTCGCTATGAGTCAGGTCCAACTCGAGGGCACATACCAACCAACATAAAGTTTTCAAGGAGGCCTGGTGGCACAGTGGTTAAAGAACTTGGCTAGGAACCAAAAGATTGGCGGTTTGAACACACCAGCCACTCCGTGGGAGAAAGATGTGGCAGTCTGCTTCCTTAAAGATGACAGCCTAGGAAACCGTATGTGACCGTTCAATTATGAGTCAGAATCGACCCAACGCCAGTGGGTTTATAAAGCTTCCACCCCTTTTCCCTTCCCCTGAAAATTTACAAGACTGTCCCTTTTCTGGGCTCAGAGATTTTATGAGTGAGGATATGTTTGTTTGCAAATGACAAAAGCCTAACTCAAAAACTAATATAGGTGAGTGGGGAAAAGTATTCCCTCATTTAACCAGGAAACAAGGGCTTTTAGCTTCAGGCATAGCTGGATCCAGGGGCTCAAACTGTTTCATTGGAAAGCTGTTCTTTTCTGTCTTTCAGCTCTGCTGACCTCCACGAACAGGCAGTCTTGTTTTAGGTACCACCCACAGCACAAGATCACAAGATTTCTACCCTATCAGTTTAGCAACCCCAGTGAAAGTGGGTGTCCCTTCCCCATTAACCAGAAACCAAACTCATTGTTGTCGAGTCAGATCCAACTCATAGCAACCACTCCTTGGGTTTCCGAGGCAGTATCACTTTGGAAGTAGATTGCCTGACCTTCCTTCTGAGGAGTGGCTGGTGGGTTTGAACCACCAACCTTCTGGTTAGCAGTCAAGTGCCTTAGGCACTGCACCACCAGAGCTCCTACCTTCACAGAAGCAAAGCCCAAACCAAACCCAGTGCCTGGAGGGGATTCTCACCCACAGCGCCCCTAGAGGACAGAGTGGAACTGCACCACAGGGTCTCCAAGGCTGTCAGTCTTTATGGGAGCAAAGCCCAAACCAAAGTCACTGCCATTGACTTGACTTGACTCATAGCGACCCCTCCTTGGGTTTCCGAGGCAGTATCACTATGGAAGTAGATTGCCTGACCTTCCTTCTGAGGAGTGACTGTAAGTTTGAACCACCAGCCTTCTCGTTAGCAGTCAAATGCCTTAGGCACTATTCTGCCAAAGTTTCCCCTCCCCCATTAGTTCTGGCAAAAATCTCAGGGCTAATTCTCATTGGTCAAGAATGAGTTCCATATCCATCACTGAACCAATTCCTGTAGCTAGAGGGGTGGGATGCTCTGATTGGCCAAGGCTGCATCAGGTTTACTCTGAACCCTTAAGGACTAGATGTGGAGGTCCCCTCTAGGAAAACTGGGGGGGCTGCTTCTGGAGGAAGCAAGAGAAGAGGTTACTGGGTAGGTGAAAGGTTTGGTGTCCACTCCACAGCTCTATCAGGCAGCCCTTGGCTCTGAGCCCCTGCCTCTTCAGTGAAGTGCCACCTCTGGGACTCCTTGGCACTGGACCCACCCAGTCATTTGTCAACAAACACAACAGTGTCCAGACTCATGTGGGAGTGCTCAGTGGGAGACCCCAGGGTTACGAAACTCCAGCTCTCCTGGGCTCAGTCCTGTCCCCAGAGAACACCCAGGAGAAGCTGAGCCCACTCACTGACAGGCCAGGAGAAGGGGGGCTGGTGGGAGGCCTTCCTGGAGGAAGTTTCCCTAAGAGCTGGTTATTCTGATCAAGAAAGCAAAGGGGCCACGGTTGAGGCAGTGCTCGCAGAGTTTACAAAGCGGTTAGTGGCCAGGCTGGTATTCACATCGAGAGGTCCTGGTGCCCACAGCCTGGCCCCAGGTTGGAGAAAGGACAGAGAGATACACAGTATATTTATTGTGTCCAGCAGGGTCCCTGAGTGGTGCAAACGGTTTGCACTCAGCTACAAACCTAAATGGCATAGTGGGTAAGGCATTGGGCTACTAACCAGAAGTTCAAACCCACTGGGTGTTCTGTGGAAGATGAGACAATCAGTCAACTTCTGTAAAGATTTATAGCCTTGAAAACCCAATAGGGGTCTCTATGAGTTGTAATCGACTCAATGGTAGTGAGTTTATTTATTTATTTTTAAATTGTGATTTGGGTGAAAGTTTACAGAATAAATTCACTTTCCATACAGCAGTTCACACACACGTTGTCTCATGACATTGACTACAATTTACCCCAATGCAACAGCTCCCCTCCCACTTCCTCCCACAGTTACCTCTTCCCTGTGTCCATCCCTCCATGCCCTCCTGCCCCCTGAGCTGTCTCCCTGTGCAGACACAGCCCTTCTTTCCCCCATGATTGTTCTCTCCGAGGACTGTATCTACCTCAGGTACATGTTCAGCTCATATGCCTGTCTTTTGTTTGGCTGGAAGCCACAGGTGTGGGTTCAATTCCAGACCTGAAGGGCAGCTAGGGACCAAGTATCTTTTTTAAAAAAACTAACCTAAAAGTTGGTGGTTCAAACCCACCTTGCAGGCTCACGGAAGAAAGGCCTGTCAATCTTCCATAAAGATTACAGCCAAGATAACTCTACTCTGTGACACGCAGGATCGTCATGAGACAGCATCCCCGTAGCAGCAAATGGCTTGTTCATTTGTCCAGCTAGCCTCATCCCAGACTTACGC
Source organism: Orycteropus afer afer (assembly GCF_000298275.1). Classification (NCBI taxonomy): domain Eukaryota; kingdom Metazoa; phylum Chordata; class Mammalia; order Tubulidentata; family Orycteropodidae; genus Orycteropus; species Orycteropus afer. The sequence goes on along the minus strand of NW_006921686.1, from coordinate 5,122,324 downwards.
CAAGCCTGAAATAGCATTGTCTGTTCAGCTAGCACAGAGTTAATCTCAGCCTGTCACTGCCTTGCTGGGTGGCGTGGGGGCAACCACTTCGTGCCTCAGTTTACTTTTCAGTAAAATGGGGATTCTAATATATGGCGTCCCCTGCGGGGAACTCTCATGAAGAATTAAGACAAAATGCTTAGAACTGTGCCAGTTCCAGGTAGCTGTTTTGTAATTCTGAGACGTCAGGCCAAGCCACTAATCTCTCGGTGCCTCAGTTTCCTTATCAGGGCGCTGCTAGTAGGTTATTTGAGATAATACACGTAAGACACTTGGGTCAGGGTCTGGCTTAATCCATTCATTAATACTGTTACTATCAGGACTTGAACTCAGGGTCTCTTCTTGAACTTTGCCCACCTGGGGAGGTCCTTGTTGCTAAGGCAAGAATCTGCCAGTACGAACCTCTTCTCCGGCTGATCAGCCTCTGTCGCTCTTGAGGAACTCAAATGGAAGGATTTCAGGCGCTCGGTGGCACCCCTCCCGCGGTCCTCCGCTCCCGGCTCTCATCCCACCACCCCGGGCTGCCTGCTCCCCCAGGAGTCCGAGGAATGTGAAGAGGTAGGTGGGGGTGGGGAGGAGCGGGAGCCGCCGGGGAGAGACAAAGGGTCCGAGTCAGAGCGGGAGACACAAAGAGGCGAGCGACGGCGGGAGGCTGGGAGATTGGAGAAGTGGGGCAAGGACACAGGGAGGGACCGGCGGCACCGAAGGCCGGACGCTAGCCCTGCCCCACTCTGCCCCTCCGGGACGCAGAGCGCGGGGCCGGTCTGTGCTGCCCCCTGGCGGGCGGCTGCGGTAAGGAGGAGGCGCCGAGCGGTGCGGGCGCCGAGAGCCCATTGCAAGGAAGGAGGACAGACAGAGGAAGGAGTGCAGAGACGTGGAAAGAGAGAAGACAACGAGAGAAACAAGAGTCTTTCTTGGGAGAGGGACAGAAAGACATGGAGACGCAGGGAGAGGACAGGTACAGAGACGGGGACCACACGACGCAGAAACTGACACGGAGACGAGGGGACAGAGACCCAGAAACAACAGGGACGGACAGGGAAACCCTGACATAAAGACAGAGACATTAAGACAGGCAGAGAGAAATCTATAAAGAAACGACGTAGCCACATCCAGAATCCGTTGCAGAGATTAGATTAAGAGACTAGGGGACGCTGTGCCTAAGGCATTTGACTGCTAACCAGAAGGCTGGCGGTTCAAATTCACCAGCCTCTCTGCGAAAAGAAGACGAGGCAATCTACTTCCGTAAAAAATTACCGCCTGGGTAACGCAGTGGGGGTCGCTATGAATCCAAATCAGTGGGTTTGGATTAGGGGACGCTACGCGATCACTCTGCAGAGAGACCCCTGGAGGGACGAGAACAGAGACGCGAGGCGGAAGTGGGAGTGGCGCCTCACAGTGGGGGCGGGACCCCAGCGGGGGCGCGTCTATAAGAACCCACGTGCCTCACGTCTGTGTGAGGGGAGGCCTGCGGCTAATGCTCAGGGGGCTTAGAACTTTAAGCCAGGCTGAGACCTGGCCCGAGGGCACTCCTGGAAAGAGACAATAAGGAATACCTGGAGAGTAGGTGGGCGGGGCTGCATCGGGGGCGTGGTTTCACCAGGGCAGAGGGGGACAGAAGCTCAGGAGGGGAGTGTCACAGCCCTAGTAGATCCGCGCGTAGAATCTGGGGGCGGGGCGTGGGGAGGCCTCGGGGGCAAAGAGAGGGAGTAGAACACCTTAGGGGCTGGGATAGAATACTGAAGGAGGAGCTTCGAACACCAAGAGGGAACAAGGATAGAATACTGGGGAGGGGCGCTCCGGGAAGGGGCGGGGTCAGAATCCTGGGAAGGGCCAGGTGTAGAATCCCGGGGTGGGAGGGGGCGGGGTCAGGATCCGGGGAAGGGGCGGGCATAGAATTCCCTGGGGGGCGGGGTCAGAATCCTGAGCCGGGAGGGCATCGAATCCCAGGAGGGGGCGTGGTCAAAGTCCTGGGCGGGGCGGGTGTAGATTCCTGGGAAGAGTCGTGCAGAGAATCCCGGGAGGAGGAGGGGTCAAACACCAGGAGGGGGCGGGGTCGGAGCCCAGGGTCCACTCGGCGTGGCGGGGAGCGAAGGGGTGGGTCCTGTGACGTCAACGAGTCCGAAAGGCCAGAGTCGAGCCTGGGGCCCCGGGGCGCGGAGACGGCAAGGCAGCAGAGCTTGGCAATAACCGGCCCGGAGCCGGAGCTCCTCAGGCACCTGCTCCCCCGCCCAACCCGATCGGCGCTCGCGTAGTGGCGCGCGGCCCCTTCCCGGGGCCCAGTCCCTTCCCGGGCCCTCCATGGCCCGGGCCACAGCCCTCCCGCCGTCGAAATGGTCGCTGCTGCTGCTGCTGCTGTCGCTGCTCTGGGAAACCGGTGAGAGCGCGGACGGCCCCGGGGATCCTCCCCTGCAGGGACCCTCCCCCAGGCCCCGCTCTTTATCCCCCCACCCACCCTCTCTGGTGCCCCCTTGCTGGCTGAGCCTTCGTCTCTGCATCCCGCTCACCCCCCACCTCCATTCTCAATCCCACCTCTGTCCTTCCCCTCCCCCTCCCGCGGACCCTGGCCCTGAAAGGGTTAAACCCGAGGTCTTCCGGAGCTTTGCGCCCCCTCCTCACCCGGCGCCGAACGCTTAACCCGGATCTGGGTTTCGGTCTCTACTTCCCCACTCTGGAATGCAGGGAATGTCCCCCCCGCCCCCTGTAGGAGGGTCGCGGTGATGAGGCGAGACCACCTCCCCCATTTCCCGTCTCCCTGGGCTGAGCGTCTGAGGCCCGGAGAGAACTGAGGGCAGGGGGCCTGGTGGCGCCCTCCGGAGGACGGGCGGGGAGCTCGAACCTGGGCTCTCTGTGAGGGTCAAGGATGAGACTTCGGCTGACCTAGGGCAAGGGCCGGGAGGGCTCCAACCTCGGGTCTCAGGGAACTGAGGGCTTCGACTCCAGGGTCCCAGAAAACAAGGGGCTGGGGACTTTACTCCTGGGCCCCAGTAAAATTCGGGGCCAAGGCCTCTGTGTCTTGGGTCCCAGGTAGAAGGATAACTCGGGGCTCTGTTGAAACGGGTTCCAGGTAGAACTGGGCAGGAGGGACTCAATTATGTGGGTTCCAGATTTAATTGTGGTCAGGGGGCCCTGTCTGCTGGGGTCCAGGTTGCACCGGAGCAATCTTGTGGGATCCAGGTTTAATTGTGGGCAAGGGGTTCAGTCTTCTGGGTTTTACATAGAATTGGGGGGCGGAGGCTCGGTCTGCTGGGTCCCAGGTAGAACTGGAGGCCGAGTCCCAGACGATGGGGGGCCCATCCGTCTTCTGTGAGCGGTCAGCGGGGACGTCCCGGGGGGAACTTTTCCCGGTTTCACTTTCGCGGTGATGGGCGGGGCGGGCGCTCCCGACTCCCGGTTCCGGTCTCCCGGTTTCGGGACCATATATTTCCGCTGGTGCCCGCCTTTGTCTTCGGATCCTCGGATCCATTAGGACGGGAGGAGCCGCCTCCCTAACCACCACCCCCCCCCGCCACTCCCTCCGCAGTGCCCTCCACTCGTCCCCCCTCCTGGCCCCTTTCCCCACCGCTCGGAGCGAGGCCCCCAGGGGAGGGAGGGACGGGAGAAAACAGGTGTAGGAGGCGCTGGCTCCGCCCCCTGCAGGTGACCCAGCTGTTTATACCCAGCTGGAAATTCAGGATGCTGGAAGTTCCCAAGGATTTTCTCAGGAAGGGATACAGGGGGATTTTGGAGGACCCCGCCAGCTCATTTACCCCCCAGAATGTCTCTGAGTCTCCCAGAGACTTGACTCAAAGCTAGGGACTACCTCTGTGGAACAGACTGGGTCAGGGCCTCATGTGCAGCGGGGTTCGAGAGTTGACCTCTCATGGAAGATTCTAGATGGCTTTCGTGGGAAGTTGTAGACTGCTCTAGGAAGACAGATCCTATTCCCGTTCTGCAAATGAGGACACAGTAACTCAAAAAGGACAAGCCGCTTTCTGAGGGTCCCACTGCCAGTCCTGGGGGAGCCGGGCTCCATAGCTTACTCTCTTAGCTCCTCAGACCATCTCTTGGCTCTCTGACCCTCCCTTTCCTTTTTCCATGCCCCTATGCCTCGGATACCCAAGGAGGGTTGCTATGAGTGGGGACGACTTGATGGCAAATAACAACAATAAGCCCATAGGAGCTCTGGTTGCATAGTGCCTAAGGCACTTGACTGCTAACCAGAAGGCTGGCGGTTCAAACCCACCAGCCACATCGACTCAATGGCAAATAGCAACAATAAGCCCATGTTCCTCGGAAGGAAGTCGGCTCAATGGCAAATAACAACAACAGCAACAATAAGCCCATATTGTTTTTGTTTTGTGCTGTCAAGTCGGACCGAGTCGGACCCGACTCATAGCGACCCCTCCTTGTGTTTCCGAAGCAGTATCACTATGGAAGTAGATTGGCCTGTCTTCCTTCCCAGGAGTGGCTGGTGGGTTTGAACCGCCAGCCTTCTGGTGAACAGTCAAGCGCCTTAGCCACTATGCTACAATAAGCCCATAGGGAGAATTCAAAGGTGCTGTTGCCCCCTTGCGAAGCTCTGAACACCTGGGAGGGGCCGTTCTCCTTAAGTGCCCTGGGAGCCTTCTGTCTCAGCTCTCTGCTGGCTGAGTCTGTCTCTTCTCTCTCTCTGGGTCTCTCCTCTCTTTCTGCTCTCTTTCTTTGTCCTTTCTGTCCATCTCTCTCCATAAAAGTCGCTCCTTTCCATCCTTGTCTATTTGCCTGTCTCCCCCTCCTCCATCTTCCCCTTCCTGGGCCTCCACAGGGAGTGGGGGAGACCCACCTGGGCCTCCGGCCCTGCGGGCTGGCTACATCTTCCCCACTCCGCCCTGATGTTCACTGTGCATCCACAGTCGTGGAGGGGGATATGGAGGGGGACAGATGGGTGGGAGGAAAGGAGACTTGGGTCTGGCTGTCTCCTCTCATTAGGCAAGGGGGACTGGGTGCTGGAGAAGTGGGGGTGAGTCTGCAGGCAAACTGCAGAGGAGTGGGGGAGGGATACAGGAGAGGACAGACACAGGGATGGGGTACCTATCAAGGATGGAAACAGAAACCGAGAGAAGGAGGAGGTTGAGGGATTCAGGAAAAGGATGGAGGCAGGGGCAGGGATGGGGCCAAGAGATGGAGAGAAAGACCATGGGGCAGAGAGAGGAGGGAGGGAGGGAGCTGGGCAGAGACTGGAGTGGATGTAGAAAAGTGAAGGCAGAGATCTGAGGGCTTGGTCAGGGCAGGGGGAGGGTGGAGTTGCTGTGACCCAGGGAGGTCAGGGCCCAGGGAACCTCAAGGCCACACAGAGGAGAGGAGTGGGGCCCAAAGGCCAGATCCCCCGCCCCCACCCGGAAGGCTGTTACATTTTTAATGTCCCAGTGAGGCTGAGAAATGGAACAGGAGGGGGAGGAGAACGGGGACCCAGTGTGGTGGCCCAGGCAGAGAGAACATTTGTCAGAGGCAAGGATTGGAGACCCCAGGGCTAGAGACAGAAGCAGAGACCCTGAGAGACAGAGACCTTGAGAGACCAGAGACCCCAAGAACACAGTGCAGAAAGCCAGATTGCAGAGACTGGGCGACCCAGACCCGCATAGCCCGAGACTTCGGAAGTCAGAGAGAGAATATGACAGCGATGAGGGGTGGGGGTGGGCCTTCTTGGGCTAATGAAAATACCTTGGCTTAGTGCTCTAGTACTGTTGTGACAGAAGTACCACAAGGGGGTGGCTTTAATAAACAGACATGTATTTTCTCACAGTTGGGGAGGCTAGAAGTCCAAATTCGGGGTGCTGGCTCTAGGGGAGGGTTTTCTCTCTGTCTCCAGGGCTCCGGGGGAAGATCCTTGTTTCCTTTCACCATCTGTGGGCCCAGCGTTCACTTCTCCTTCCTTTTATCTCTTGTGGGGTACAGTGAGACACCCAGGGAAACTCCCCGTACATCCATCAGGCCTATGACCTAAGTCACGGTGGTGCATCCTCCCCTGATCCCCTCACAATTGATTGGCTGATACAGCAGATCACGTCGTTGGGGTGATGACATCATTCACTAACTGCCAAATTACGTTATTATGTAACCACCAAACCACCGAGAATCATGGCCCAGCCAAGCTGACACATACTTTAGGGACACAGTTCAATTCATGACATGTTCTAAAACTGACCGGGGTGACAGAGCCACAACTCAGTGAAGATACTCAAAGCCAATGAATTGTACACTTTAAAGGGGTGAGTTGTCTGGGGTATGGATTATATCTCTAAAATGGTTAAAAATGAGAGAGACCCTGGGAGACACAGATGAGAGTGGCACAGATCTTGAGACCTAATAGGGGCAGAGACCCTGAGAGGCAAAGAAACAAGCAAAAAGCCTATTACTTTCAAGTCTGTTTCGTTTCATGATGAGCCTGGGTCGCCCTGAACTGAGTTCTATAGGTTTTTCCTGCCTGTAATCTTTAAGGAAGCACGTTGTCAGGCTTTTTCTTCATGGTGCCATTGAGTGGGTTCGAACCCCCAACCTTTAGGTTACTAGACTGGTATAGACTATTTGTACCACCTGGCAATTGAGAAAGAGACAGAGATTCTAGGAGTCAGAGACCCAGAGGAAGAGATCCAAGACCCTCAGAACCAGGCACAGAGACACCAGGGATTGGAGAGACGCAGACAAGAGACACTAAGATGCCTCAGAGAGAACTGAGATTTTTCAAGAAGGGGAAATGAGAGTCTAAGGGACAGAAAGGTTTAAGATTTGTCGCGAGGGGCTCAGCCCCAAAGAGCAGCCCTACAGATGCAGCCCAGAGGGGTCAGAGCCCACAGGAGAGACTGTCCATCCTGGTGGCCCTGGCCCCTGCAGAAAGGAAGAGATACCTCAGGCTGCCGGTCTGTCTTCCCGATCTGAGTGACAGCCATCCTCAGCCACTAGAGGAAGCGGGGAGGGAGGGGCAGAACTCCAGGCACAGACAGACAGCCTTGTATCCTGGCTGCCCCTGCTGCACGCACCCCCCAAACCGGCTTCTGGATTTCCGCTGTGGGGGTGGTCACTGTGATGAATGTAATTAATTAATTAACGGGGCGGCTGAAGCAGCAGTTGAGGCCAGAGCTCAAAGCACGCAGGCCTTCAGTGGTCACGCCCTGCCTTGGGAGGGGGACTCACCGGGTTTTATAGGTGTGTGGGGGGTAACCCAAGGCCCTAAGGAGCCAGCCAGGTGGGAACGTCCAGTTCCTCCTCCTCAGGTTCTGGTCCCCTCTTCGCTCCCACCAGAGAGTCTGGGACCCCAGCCCCCTTCTCCCTCACCGGCCCCCTCCTTCTGCGTACCCAACTTCCTCCTCCTCAAGGGTTCTGCGAGTTACTGCACACCCTGCCCTCTGCCTTGGTCTGCCTGTCCCCAGAGCTTTCCCTTGGCTCACACCACACCCCAGGGAGCCCTGCCATCCCATGGTCGGAAGCCTGCAGGCCGCGTCCACCGAGAGGGAGAGGAGAGGAAGTGTGTGTGGGGACCCAGCTGACACATGAAGCTGTCAGCAGGCTGGCTTTTCAGGGGAAGCTGCGAGAGGCTGGTGTTCCCACGCCACCCTCCCCCGCTGCCGTGCTGGCCACACACGGCCAAGGTCAGAGCACAGCCACCCACCCACAATGTGCAGGACACCAGGGTTCTCCAACCCGACCATCAGAGCTCCTGGCTGCATTTTCCGCCTCCGACTGGAACACAAAGTCAGGGCATCACCCACACCCTGGGTCCCCCCGCACCTACACCGTGGGTCCCCCCACACTCTCACAGCCCCCACCCTGATCTAGGCATCTCCCCTCCCCTGGGCTCCTGCCCCAGCCTTTCCCTTCTAGACATTCCAAGGGAGCATTCTAAAATACAAAGCTTATACTTTGTACAAACCAGCCCCTGCTTTTAACTCTCTATGGCTCCCCAGTGAGCGCAGAAAAAAGCCCAAACTCTCTAACTCAGCCTCGGCCTATGTGAGCTAATGCGAAACTGATTCTCCATCGGAATCTCATTCAGTCATTCAGCACGTGCTCACGGCTCACTTGTGTGTGCCAGGCACTGTGCTAGGCTCTGGGGACACAGCAGGGACCAAGACTAAGATGCCTGCTCCCCGAGCGCCCATGTTCTAGTGGAGGCGATACAGTGACCTAGGTGTCAGGTTGTGATATGTGCTATGAAGAGAGGAGGACAGTACAGGGTCAAAGGTGTATTGTCAGTAGGGTGGTTGGGGGCGGCCTCACCAAAGGAATTGTGGGAGGGAGGGAGCCATGGGGGACGTGTGTGGGGAAGAGTGCTTCCGTATGACAGAGCAGCAGCTGGTCCAGAGGCTCGGAGGTGGGGGACCTGCCTGGTGGAGGTGAGGAATAGTGACAAGGCCAGCGTGGCTGGGCCCGAGCCGAGTGAGCCACGTGGGGAGTGTGGATGAGGGGGGCAAAGAGCGGCCTGGGACTGACTGTCCAGGGTCTCGTGGGCCACTGTAAAGCCTTGACCTCTTTTCTGAGTGAAGTGGTAGCCACAGGACTCTGAGCAGAGAGATGGAGGTTCCCACAGGCTCCCTGTGGCTACTCGTGGGAATGGATTGGGGAGGATGGGTGAGGTCAGGTCGGAGGCAGTGGGGAGCTTCTGGGTGGTGCAGACAGTCAGTGCACTTGGCTGGCTGGATACTGAAGGGTTGGAGGTTCGAGACCACACAGAGCTGCCTATGAGAAAGGCCTGGGGACGCACTTTGGAAAAATCAGCCGTTGAGAACGGAGTGCAGCACAGTTCTACGCTGACCTGCATGTGGTCGCTTTGAGTTGGAGTCAGCCCGGTGGCAGCTTTGTGTTTTTGGTTTTTGGAGGCGGTGAAGGGCTTAGACATGGTCAGATCATGGACAGAATCTGAAGACAGAGCTGACAGGATTTCCCCAAGGATTGCACACGGCTTGCAGTGAATCAGGAAGGACTCCAAGGTCTTTACTGAGATGGAAATTCCTTAAAAGTCAACTCCGCCCCACTGCCATCCAGTCAATTCTGACTCATAGTGGCCCTGGAGGACAGAGTAAAACCACCCCATTTTTATTTTTTAAATTTTATTGTGATTTGGGTGAAAGTTTACAGAGCAAATTAATTTTTCACACACCAATTCATACAACATTTTGTGTCATGGCATTGACTGCAATTCCCCACAGTGTGACAGCTGTCTTCCCACTTCCTCCCTGTAGTTACCTCTTCCCTGTGTCCTTTTTTCCTATGTACTCCTGTCCCCCTGAGCTATCTCCTCACAAACACTGCCCTTCTGTTCTCCTCTGATTGATTGATCACTCCAAGGAGTGTATCCACCTGATGTGAATGTTCACCCCAGATGCCTGTCTGTTGTTTAGCTGGAAGCCACAGGAGTGAGTTCAATTCCAGGCCTGAAGGGGAACTAGAGGCTCTGGTCTCAGGGGTCTCCCCAGGCGCTATCAGACCAGTAAACCTGGTCTTTCTTTGTGATTTTGAGTTTTGTTCCACATTGTTCTTCCACTCTATCCAGAATCTCCTACATAGATCCCCCTCTGAGTGGTTGACAGTGGTAGCTGGGCACCATCTAGTTCTTCTGTTCTCATGGTCATATAGGCTGAGGATTGCATGGTCTACCAGTCCCTTGGACTAATTGTTCCCATCCATCTTTGGTTTTCTTCATTCTTCTTTGCTCTGGATGAGGAGAGACCCTTTGTTGTATATAGATGGCCACTTTCAAGCTTTTAAGACCCCAGTTGCTACTCACCAAAGTAGAATGTGAAACAGTGTTTTTGTGTAGTATGTTATGCCAATTGAGCTTGATGTCCCTTGCGGCCCCCATGAAGTTTTCAAGGCTGTAAATGTTTACAGCAGCAGACTGCCTAATCTTTTTCCCACAGAGCGGCTGCTGGGTTTGAACCACCGACCTTTTGGTTCGCAGCCAAGTGCTTTAACCACTGTATCACCAGTGCTCCTTTCACAAGGGGCTAACCCATCCTGTTCAGTCATTCAGAATCAGAAGCTCACAGTGGGAATATTAAAGCAATGCGTTCTTAGAACTGTCGTTCCTTCATTCACCAGACGTTTATTAAGCACCCACTACGTGCCAGTCTCTGTTGTAGCTACTGGGGATACAGCTGTGAATAAAACAAGGCAAAGGTCTCTGCTGTCATGGAGCTGATGTTCTCTAGGGGGACATGAATACCTGATGTGTACCATGGGGAGTAGCGCTGGGCACAGAAAACGCGGCACAGGGTAAGGGGACGGGGCAGCTGGTCAGGAAAGGGAGAGGTTCATGGCCATCTGGGGCAAACGCTTTGGGGTGAAAGAGCTCCCTGAGAAGTTTGTCCCTAGGAAGCAAAATGCAGGTGGTCGGGGGTGGGGTTGTTATCTGCGGAAGACCCTTGGTGAGCAGTGGTTTGGTGCTTGCCTGCTAACTGAAGTCAGCACAAACCCACCAGCAGCTCAGTGGGAGAAAGGTGTGGCAGTCTACGCCTGTAATGATTGCCAGCCTTGGAGACCCTGTGGGGCAGTTCCACTCTATCCTCTGTCCGCTGTGAGTCGGAATCGACTCCACGGCAGTGGGTGTGGTTTGGGCTTTGCCTCCATAAAGATCAACAGCCTTGGAAACCTCGTGGAACACAGTTTTTCTCTGACACACATGGGTCACCATGAGTCAGTCAACCTCCACGGCAGCTGGTTATCATTTGTAGCCAGTGGTCCACCCTGGGTACAAAAGAGCAGACTTCCTCAGAAGGCGGATCTGGGCACCTTGTAATCACAAAGGTGGCATTTAAGGACGGGAAATCTAAGCCCCAGAAGGACGGGTCTCTCAGAGAGCGGTGTGGGGGCCCCCAGGCCTAGAACTTGGCTTCTGTTGATTGGCAGGTCTTTGAACTGGTTCAGAACTGTTCTCAGCCTCCGTGGTAAAAAACAGGACTGCATATGTGTTGCATAGCCAACGTATCTGTTGCCAGTGGTATCGTGACCCGTGTAGGAAACAAACAGCTATGCCTCGCTCAAAGATGGTGGGCGATCACACTGCTTCCAACGTGTGTTGCTTTCCAGAGTCCTGCCAATATCCAATCTCCCATGTCAGGCACTTGAAACTTTCAGGAGGGAGGACTGTGGCAGGACTTACGGAGACAACACCATTAGCAGGACTCTGGAGATCAACACACATTTAAAGCAGTGCAGTCAGCCACCATGTTTGGGTGAAGCGCAGCTGTTGGTTTTCTCAAAAATAAACTAACCAAAACCACTGGCATCCATTCAGTTCTGACTCGTGGCCGCCCTGTAGGACAGAGAACCGCTTCATAGGGTTTCCAAGGCTGTCATCTTTATGGAAGCAGACGGCCACATCTTTCTTCCATGGAGCAACTGGTGGATTCACACCACCGACCTTTGGGTTAGTGGCCAAGCGCTTAGCCTCTGCCCCACCAGGACTTGCTAAACAACCAAATTCATTGCCATTGAGTCAATTCAACTCATAGAAACCTCTCCTTGGGTTTCTGAGGCAGTATCTCTATGGAAGTAGATTGCCCTGTCTTCCTTCCAAGGAGAGGCTAGAGGGTTTGAACTGCCAGCCTTCTGGTTAGCAGTCAAATGCCTTAGGCACTACGCTACTAGGGCTTTCTTGTTGTTGTTATGTGCCATGGAGTCAGACCGGCTCATAGCGACCCCTCCTTGGGTTTCTGAGGCAGTATCACTGCGGAAGTAGATTGCCCAACCTTCCTTCCCAGGAATGGCTGGTGGGTTTGAACCGCCAGCCTTCTGGTTAGCAGTCAAGTGCCTTAGGCACTACACTACCAGAGCTCCTACTCAGATGAAAATACCTCAGGCGACAGATTCGGTCCATATACAATGCCTAGGCAGCCCTTGTTCACCGTGGCAACTACAGAACCGTTTTGAACTGGTTCAAAGCCCTATCCGATGGCAAAGAATAAAGGAATTAGATTCTCTTCAGCTCCCTCCTCCAGGAAGCCCTTCCTCCTTCCCTTAGATGACTGAGGCCCCGCCCCCTGCAGTCTTCATGGCCGTTCTTGCTGTTAGGTGCCATTGAGTTGATTCCGACTCTGGGTAGAAGCCCCACAGGGTTTTCTTTGCTGTGATCTTTATGGGAGTTGATTGCTTGTTATCTTAACGGAAGCAGAAGTCTTCCTCCCGCAGAACTGTTGGGAGATTTTAACTGCCTTTTGGTTAGAAGCCAAGCGCGTAACCACCGCACCATCCTTATAGCTGTTTTTGGCGATGAGCTGTGCAGAGGTCCTGAGGTGGGGCTTGTCTGAGGAAGAGCAAGGAAGCCACTGTGGCTGGAACAGAGCGGGTCACCGGGAGAGGGATGAGGCCCGAGAGGGGCGTGGCGGGATTGTGCCGGGGCTCTTGGGCCACAGAGGCGGGTTGCCTTGCTGGAACGCCAGCCCCTGTAGGGCAAGCGCAGATTCTGTGCTGGCTTCTCTTCCCCTGCCACCAAATGCCTTCCCTTCTAATCTTGTCAATATCCCCACACCCAGTCTCAGGCTTCACCTCTCAGGCTTTTGTTTGATGCCTTCCTGGGCCTTTTTTTTTTTTTAATTGTGATTTGGGTGAAAGTTTACAGAGCACATTCATTTTCCATACAGCAGTTAATACATATTTTGTTTCATGACATTGACTGCAATCCCCACAATGTAACAGCTGTCTTCCCACTCCCTCCCGGTGGTTACCTCTTCCCTGTGTCCTTCTTTCCTGTGCATTCCTGCCCCTGAGCTGTCTCCCTGTGCAAATATCGCCCTTCTGATCGCCCAGGATCGATTGATCTCAGGAGTGTATCTGCCTGGTGTGAATGTTCACCCCATATGCCTGTCTGTTGTTTGGCTGGAAGCCGCGGGAGTGAGTTCAATTCCAGGCCTGAAGGGGCCAGAGCCGTGGGGGTCTCACCAGACTCTTTCATACCACTAAGCCTGGTCTTTTTTTATGATTTTGAGTTTTGTTCCACATTGTTCTCATACTGTCTCCGGGATCTCCTGCACCGATCCCTTTCTGAGTGGTTGACAGTGGTTGCCGGACACCATCTAGTTCTTTGGTCTCAGGGTCATACAGGCTGAGGATCCCGTGGTTCACCAGTTCCTTGGACTAATTGTTTCCGGGTTCTTTGGTTTTCTTCATTCTTTTTTACTGCAGATGAGGAGAGACCCTTTAGTTGAATGCAGATGGGCTGTTTCAAAGTTTTTAAGACTCCAGTTACTAGTCACCAAAGTAGGATGTACAACAATGTTTTTTGTGTAGTGTGTTATGCCAGTTGAGCTTGATGTCCCCCATGAGCATGGTCTTGAGCCTTTTTGGGTCATTTTGATGTCTATCTCACCTCCCTCCTCTCAAGCCTCCTTGTCTGAAGTGAAGTCACTCTCTAATTGAAGAATCCTGAAAGGCTCCCAACTTATCCGGGGCAAAACCCAACTCCTAGGCCCCACCTTCCTTTGCTCTCTGTGGCACGCACACACACAGCTTGGATGGCTTTCCTCCTTCTGACTTGAGTGTCCTGTCCCCCTCACCCCGCTGTCTTTGGGGGCTAGATGGGAAATCGGTCCTGGAATGTAGTGGGCCCTCGGTAAACACTGGTGAAGAACTGTCAGGCCCTGAGCTGAGTGTGGGTGCCAAGTCAGGTGCCCACACTCCAGGGGCTGACATGCCAATGGGGAAGACAAATACTGAAACAAATAATTATCACCAAGAATGCCGTGGAGACTGGAGGTGGGAGTGGAGGGAAGGAGGGAGGACTTCCTGGAGGAGGGGGCCTGAAGGGAAGGTCTGGTTCCCTTATTCCTTTCCAATGGAAGCTGAGCCCCGTGTCCAGGGAGGGAACTGGGTTGAGCCAGCGAGGAAGTGACCTGCAGAGAGGGGGTAGGCCTTCCTCAGCCCCAGCCACGTGTTGCCCCCAGATCCCCATCCCCTGGTCTTTGTGTGGCTTTGTGCATGCAGGCTTCTGACTCTTGGTGTTGGTTGCTCACTCAGCACTGTGTGGGCCAAAGCAAATACCCAGGAGCAGGGGTTTTGACCTGCAGAGGGTGGCTAACTTCCTCATGCCACTCAGGTGCCAGGCCCTGCCAGGAGCGCTCAGGAGAAAGTCATTGAATGGAGTTGTCACAGTGGACCCTGCAAAGCAGCTTAAACGTCCCCATTTTACCAATGTACTCAGAAACCAGGTCATCCCCTAGAAAGGGACCGAAGCAGCAAGGAGCCCGTGCCGGGGCCCTAAGCTCTGCACTCTAGGCGCTGAGGCCCCTTCAGCGGGGAGCTGCCCTGTTTCCCAAGATGGCGCCCTCGGGTTCCAGTTGCAGGCCTTGTCGGGGATTCCATGAGGTGATGATGTTCACAAGCCTTCACTGAGGTCTTCCTCCTGAAAGTCCCTGGGGGCTAGTCCACCCGAGGGGCCGCCTGCTGCCCAGGGACCTCTCGTTAGCGTCATCTGTTTCTGTTGACAGTGTCTCTGTGTCACACAGGACACGCCCTCTCACATCCAGGATGGCCCAAAGAGCCGGGCAGCAGTTGCCCCTTGAGATGGGTCATGTGCCCTCAACCCTGCCTCAGGGGCTGAGTGTCAAGAAAAAACAAAAAAAGGAAACCTGTTGTCTTCAAGTCATAGCATGTAGGACAGAATAGAACTGCCCCAGAGGGTTTCCAAGGCTGTCAGTCTTTATGGAAGCAAAGCTCAAACCAAACCCACTGCTGTGGAGTCCATGCCGCCTCACAGCGCCACTAAAGCACCGAGTAGAACTGCCCAGAGGGTTTCCAAGGCTGTCAGTCTTTATGGAAGCAAAGCTCAAACCAAACCCACTGCTGTGGAGTCCATGCCGCCTCACAGCGCCACTAAAGCACCGAGTAGAACTGCCCAGAGGGTTTCCAAGGCTGTCAGTCTTTACAGAGGCGGACTGTGTCATCTTTCTCCCGCAGAGCAGCTGTTGGTTCAAACCACCAACTTTTATAGTTAGCAGCTGAGTACTTTAACTGCCACACCACAGGGCTCCTTCTTAGCGTCAGGAGCCACTTGTAATAATTACACGTTCCTCACTGTGTTTCTTCACTAAACTCTGATCTCGTGTTTCCTGTGGCCCTCTGCTAAGTGCTTTACAAATATTTCTTCTTTCTCTGTTTTTAATACTATTTTTGATGAAAATAAAGCACTTTTCCAAACATAAGTATCAGTAAAGTTGGATACATTGTGTCAACATTGTCAGTATTTCTGCTCTGCTTGTTTGGCTGCCTTGACTTAAACTCTCTGCCCTCAGCCTTGTCAGTGCTTTAAAATGACTGCTGTCCATTTGTGCAGTACTCAAGAGTGACAGTCTTTACTTTTTGAACTAAACTGTTATAAAGGTGACTTCAGGGGTAACTTCAATTCACGGTTTGAAGGGTAACTCACGGCTAAAGTCTCGGGATTCCTCCATTCTCAGCAGGTCCTGTAAGTCTGGATTCTTCAGGAATTTTGAATTCTGTTCCATGTTCTTGCCCTTTCTATCAGAATTCATCTATTGTGACTCTGATCAGAATGTTCAGTAGCCAGGCACTATCTGGTTCTTCTCATCTCAAGGCAGAGGAGGCCTCTTCATGAAGACAGTTAACACTGGAGTCAAGTTTCTTCTCTGATTCTTGAAATTCCTTTTCTCTTTTGTTCCAGATGAAGGGAGACCAATAGTTGTATCTCATTGACGACATTATTCCTTAATTTTTGTTACGATCTTAGGAGGAAGGTACGATTATTATTCTCCTTTTACAGATAAGGAAACTGAGGCACAGAGAGGTTAAGTGACTTGTCCAAAGTCACACAGCCTGTAAGTGCCCAAGTTGAGATTTGAACCCAGGCAATCTGTGGCCTCCATGCTGTACTGCCTTGCACAACAGGGAAACATTCTTCTTTATTCCTGTTTTTCTTAGAAATGAGAAAACAGAAGGTGATCTGAAAATCACCCAATAGGTTTTCCAAGGTTATCAGTCTTTACAGGAGCAAAACCCAAACCAAACCCACTGCTGTGGAGTTGATTCCAACCACATTGCCCTTAGAGGACAGAGTAGAACTGCACCATAGTGTTTCCAAGGCTGTCTTGCACAACAGGGAAACATTCACCTTTATAACAGAATGTTGTAAAGTCACCTGAAGTCACCTTTATAACAGAATGTTATAGAGCAGTAATATTCATAATAGTCAAAAGGAGGAAACAGCCCAAATGTCCTTCTTCTGATGAATGGATAAATATCATGTGGTATATCCATGCAGTGGAATATTACTTGGCCAAGAAAAGAATGAAGTAGTGATACATGCTGCATTGAGGATGAACTCTTTTTTTTTTTTTTTTTTTTTTTTTTTATTAGGATTTGGGTGAAGATTTACAGAGTAAATTCACTTTTCATACAGCAGTTCACATATACTTTGTCTCATGTCATTGACCAAAATTTACAATGCAGCAGCTCCCCTCCCACTTCCTCCCCATAGTTACCTCCTCCCAGTGTCCATCCCTTCATACTCTTCGAGAGGCCCATTGTCTGCCAACCCTGTATATGATCTTGGATACACTCTCCATTTAGACATACATAATTGTTTAGCTTGTTCACCCATCTATCCGTCCCTATACCCATGTTTGCTTTCATTGACAACTCAGTATTGTATTTACAAAGGGGTTCATATTTGTTGTTTGTACTGCCCATGTAACTCTCTCTGTCTTTCTCATCCTCAATGCTGCCATATTGGTCACTCACATTTGGTACATTGCCCTTCTCTTCACCCAAATCAATATTTATCTCTATCTATCTAACAGCATTCCCTCCCCTTCCCTCCCACCCCTGGTAACCAACAAAGAAAATGTCCTCCAATATATAAAACTTTCCTTAACTTTCACAATAACGGACTAATACAATATTTGTCCTTTTGTGACTGACTTATTTCGCTCAGCATAATGTCCTCCAAGTTCATCCACGTTATGCAGTGTTTTGCAGATTCTACATTATTCTTTAGCGTTGCATAGTATTCCATTGTGTGAATGTACCAAAGTTTGGTTATCCATTCCTCAGTTGTTGGACATCTAGGTTGTTTCCAAGTTTTGGCTATTGTAAATAGTGCTGTGATGAACATCGGCGTGCATATATCTGTTCTTGTTATGGCTCTCACTTCTTCAGGGTATATACCTAGTAATGGGATGGCTGGGTCAAATGGTATTTGTATTTCCAACTTTTGAAGGAATCGCCATACTGCTTTCCACAATGGTTGTACCATTTTACAGTCCCACCAGCAGTGTATGAGAGTCCCAATCTCTCCACAACCTCGCCAGCATTTGTTATTTTCTGTCTTGTTGAACTTTGCTACTAGTGCTGGAGCAAGATGGTATCTCGTTGTTTTGATTTGCATCTCTCTAATAGCTAATGATCGTGAGCATTTCTTCATATGTTTGTTGGCCGCTTGAATAGAGGATGAACTCTTGACATGCTAGTGAGAGAAGCCAGTCACAAAAGACCACATATTGTCTGATTCTGTTTATTTGAAATGCCTAGAATAGGCAAATCTATAGAGGCAGAAAGCACACTGGTAGCTGCCTAGGGAGAAGCCCTGGTGGCACAGTGTTTAAAGCACTTGGGTGCTAATCAAGAAGTTGATGCTTAGAACCCAGCAGCCACTCCATGGGAGAGAGATGTGGCAGGTTTGCTTCCATCAAGACTGACACTTGAAAAACCTATGGTTCTACTCTGTCCTCCAGGGGCGCTGTGGTTGGAATCGACTCCACAGCAGTGGGTTTGGTTTGGGCTTTGCTTCTGCAAAGATTGACAGCCTTGGAAGCCCTGTGGTGCAGTTCCACTCTGTCCTCTAGGGGCGCTATGGTTGGAATCGACTCCACAGCAGTGGGTTTGGTTTGGGCTTTGCTCCTGTAAAGACTGACAGCCTTGGAGACCCTATTAGGTGATTCCACTCTGTCCTACGGGATCACTGTAACTGTGTAATGGGTACGGGGCTTCATCTTGGGGTGATGAAAATGTTCTGAAATTGATTATGGTGGTAGCATGCAACTCTGTGATTTTACCAAAAGCCATTGAATTGTACACTTTAGATGAGTAAATTGCACGGTGTGTGAATTTTATGTGGATAAAGCTGTTTAAAAAGAAGATAGGCCCGAGAGAGTAGTAGGTTTTACAGAAAGGTGTAATAAAGTATATTACTGTGGGGAAAACAAATGAAGACTGGCTTCACATTTTAAGTTTCTTACAGTTTATTTGTGATTGACTTGTTTTGATACCTTTATTTTAGAACTCTTATTGTACGCTTTACTTCCATAAAGATTGACGGCCTAGGAAACCCTCTGGGGCAGTTCCACTCTGTCCTCTAGGGGCGCTGTGGGTCAGAATGGATTCCACGGCAGTGGGTTTGGTTTTTTGGGGTTTTATTTTAGGAGGATCCTTCCAGGTTTTTCTTATGAAAAATGTCAAGCATAACGGATGTAAGTCCCGGGACTGGTCCAGGCACCGCCCTCCTCCTCCATACTGGACCTGGCAGGGCGACAGACATGTGGCCACGTTTGCTTCTTGGTTGCTGGTTGCTATTAAGCTGATTCTGTCTCTTGGCAACACCCCATGTGCTGGACTAGAACCGTGCTCCATGGAGGTTTCGGTGGCTAATTTTCAGAAGTAGATCGCCATGCCGTTCTTCTGCGGTGCCTCTGGGGGACTCGAACCTCCGACCCTTCAGTTAGCAGCCAGGCACATTAACTATTGCTGCACCCAGGGACTCTTACTTAATTTATTATTTTTTTTCTGAACCATTTTGAGAGTAAGCTGCAGACCGGATGTCATTTCAGCCCTGTATCTTCTAAAGAAAGGAGCCTGGTGGTGCAGTGGTTAAGTGCTCGACTGCTAACCAAAAGTAAGTGGTTTGAACTTACCAGCCACTCTATGAGAGAGAGATGTGACAGTGTACTTCTGTAAAGACTACAGCCAGAAATCCTATGAGATAGTTCTACTCTGTCCTATAGGGTCACTATGAGTTAGAATCAACTTGATGGCAGTGGTTTAGCCAAATGGTCCACAGTGACTTTAAATCAAAGATGAGCGTATCAAGGGGTAGGGAAACTAGATGAATAGAAACAGAACAACCAGAGGAGAACGTTCATGCTTAGTGACAGATGTAACCAGGGTCCCTCCACAACTTGTATAGAAATTGTTGAGTAGGAAACTAACCTGCTGTGCAAACTTTCACTGAAAACACCATAAGATATTAATATTAAAAAAAAAAAAAAAGGTTGACAATTCAAACCCATCTAGTGGTGCCTCAGAAGAGAAGGCCTGGTGATCTGCATCCAAAGAAGTCTGCCATTGACAGTCCTGAAGTGCAGTTACGCTGTCTCGTACACGGGATCTCCAGGAGTCAGATTCGACTCAAAGGCCCCCAACACCACCACCTCACCTAGTCCAGGTTCTAAATTTCCCTTGCTCCCCCCAAAGTGTCTTGTGGAGATGGTTCTCTGTGGCATGGGGACCCGGAAGGTGCCCACACTTCCGGGCAGGACGCCCCTCCACGTTGTCCCTCCTGGGACCTGCCTCACCTCCCACTCCTCTCTCCCCAGGAGCCCAGGATGTACGCGTCCGCGTGCTGCCCGAGGTCCGAGGCCGCCTGGGGGGCGCTGTAGAGCTGCCGTGTCACCTGCTGCCGCCGGCCCCCGACGTGCGCATCTCACAGGTGACGTGGCAGCGCCTGGACGCGGCGGGGGGCACCCCGAACGTGGCCGTGTTCCACCCCTCCTACGGCCCCAGCTTCCCCAGCCCGAAGCCGGGCAAGGAACGACTGTCGTTCGTGGCGGTCGGGAAGGGGACCGAGACGAAGTTGCAGGATGCCACGCTGGCCTTCAAGGGGCTGACGGTGGAAGACGAGGGCAACTACACCTGTGACTTTGCCACCTTCCCCAATGGCACCATCCGGGGGGTGACCTGGCTCAGAGTGATTGGTGAGCAGGGCGGGGCTGTGGGGTGGCAGGGGGGAGGGTGGCAGGGTGCAGTGTCGGGGAGCCCCACCTCTGCTTCAGCTGTGACTGTGACTTACCCTCTGCTCTCCAGTCACCCGGGAAGTCCTCATTGGCCAGCTACTGTGTGCCAAACACCAGGCGGTGGTGGTTCTTGGGTAGGGTTCTTGCCTTCCACGTGGGGGACCCTGGTTCAATTCCTGACCAGTGCATCCCATTCATAGCCCCCATTCATCTGTGGAAGCCTGCATGTTGCAGTGATGGTAGACAGGTTCCAGGAGAGCATCTAGACTAAGACCAGGAAGAAAGGCCTGGTGATCTACTACTTCCCTTAATCAACTCATGAAAACCCTGTGGATGACAAGGGTCCCATCCACAGCCAGTCACAGGGAAGACAGTGTGGCTGGAGATGCATGAAGGGAGGAGAGGGGGAGGAGACGAGACCCAGGGGGCGACAGACACAGATCGTGGGCAGCCTCACGGCTCGCAGTGCCTTTGGCACTTGTCCTAAATGGGAGCTGCATGAGGTTCTGAACTGGAGAGGGATGTAAGCTTGAGTTTTCATGGGCTCCCAGCTACAGGGAGAAGGGCAGGGGTGGAAGGTGGGACGCACAGAGGAGATGCCTACCGTTGTCCAGGCAGGAGGTGATGGGGACCAAGGCGATGCAATGGGGTTGCCAAGAAGAAATCAATTCCGGACTGTCTTAGAGGTAAAGCTGGAGAATAATCAAAATAGCAGAGAAAGGAGGCACTGGCATGTCGTAATACTCAACACAAGGGACATGGTGACCTAACTGAGATGGCAGCGTCAGGGTTGGCATCTGAAGAAGGACATTTTCGTCAATTTGTGATGTGTGAGGAGGAGCCATCCACAGGGGAGTAGATGGACTGGCAGAGGGAACTACACACACACACACACACACACACAAAACCATTGCCCTGAGTCAATTCCGACTCACAGCGCCCCTAGAGGACAGAGTAGAACTGCCCCATAGAGTTTCCAAGGCTGTAATCTTCACAGAGGGAGCTCTGGTGGCGTAGTGCCTAAGGCATTTGACTGCTAACCAGAAGGGTGGAGGTTCAAACCCACCAGCCACTCCTTGGAAGGAAGGTTGGGCAATCTACTTCCATAGTGATACTACCTCGGAAACCCAAGGAGGGGTCTCTGTGAGTCAGATCTGACTCAATGGCAGTGAGTTTGGTTTTTCTTTTTTTTTTAATCTTCGCGGAAGCAAAGCCCAAACCAAATCCACTGCTGTCCAGTCGATTCCAACTCACAGCGCCCCTAGAGGACAGGGTAGAATTGCCCCGTCAGGTTTCCAAGGCTGTCATTTTTGATGGAAGCTGACTGCCCCATCGTTCTCCCTCAGAGCAGCTAGTGAGTTTGAACTGCCGACCTTTAGGCTAGCTGAATGCTTTAACCACCATACCATGAAGCTGGGAGGTGGGCATAAGTTTGACACGTTCCAGGAGCTGAGAGGACGCCTGTGTAGGCCGCCGTAACAAAGTACTACAGAGTGTGTGGGTGACTTGCGAGAACAGATATTTACTGTCTCACAGTTGTGGAGGCTGGGAGTCTGAGGGCAGGGTGTCGTCCATGTTGATTACTTCTGAGGTCCCTGAGGAGGATTCTGTTCCCTGCCCACTTATAGTGTCTGGTGACAGCGGGCGATCGTTGGTGTTCCATGCCTTGTACATGTGTCACCTCGGCCTCTGTGTCCATCCTCACACACCTGCCCTCCCTGTGTCTCTCTCTTGTGTCTTTTCTTGTCTGTAAGTTTACCAGTCCTGTTGGATTAGGACCCATCCTACCCCAGTGTGATGGTAGCTGAGCCCATAATGCCTTCCAAGACCCTGTTTGCAAACAGGTTCACATTCACAGGTACCACAGAGGTTAGGACTTAAGCAGTATCTTCCGGGGGACACAGTTCAACCCCTAACAGCTGATAGGGCTGATGGAGGATTGAGTGACACCCTCCCAGGCCACGCTGTGTGGGCCTCATAGACCCAGGTGAGGAGGTTGACCTTTATCCTAAGGACCACTCGGAGCTATTGGAGGGGTTCAGATTACAAGAGTGACCTGGCCCGACTGTTGACATTATAAACTGACGAGTGGATCCTGTTTGGAGGGCCCCTGGAGGGGTGGATGTAAGAAGAATAAGGTGGAGAGAAACAGAAGGTGAGAGAAGGCATTGGTGTGGAAGATGGAGAAGGCAGTTGGAGGTCAAGAGAAGTTGGTATAAGAAACATGCTTTGAGGACCTAGAAGGCACCGGACTCATCAATGGGGAGAAGAACCAGGAGAAACCTCAGGTTTGTGGCTTTAGGAGGAGATGGTCCCGCCCAGCCAGGAAGTAAAATGGGGAAGACTCTACGAAGGTACTCTTCCACGGGATGCCCTGGCTTGGTGACTCTCAGGGAGGAACGTGTCTTTGGGGTTCCCCTGGGATCCCACCTTCCCTGCAACTTCCCAGAAGCCAAGTCACTCTGGACACTTGATTTCCCCTGTCTCGGTCCCAGAGACTTTGAGAAGTCCATGCTGTGCCACCTTTGGGTAAACGCTTCCGTTTTCCAGGAAGCCCAGAAACCACGGTGGTTTTCCATCATTCAGAGCACAGTTCAGGAGTCCCTCCTCATGCCGTCATTTGTCCTGTGCCAGAGGTGGCCTAGAGAACATTTACTGCACCAGCCACGCATCAAGGGGCGGTACAAACAGTTTATAGTTCACTACTCACCGGGAGGTTGGCGGATCAAACCCACCCAGCGGTACCACGGAAGAAAGACCTAGGGACCTGCTTCTGTAAAAGTTACAGCCAGTGAGCAATTCTGCTGTAACACAGGGGCCATGAGTTGGAATTGACTTGAGAGCAGTGGGTAGGGACATAGGTACCAGAGAAGGGGCAGAGGCCCAAACAGCCAAGTGTCTGCCCTCACAGAGGGAGGAGGTGACATGCAAGCTACTAACAGGAGATGGGACAGGCCCTGAGAGGTCACTGAAGTTCCTTTGAGGAAGTGAAACTTGGGCTTGGGTTTGGACAATGAAAGAGGAGGCTGGGGCATCTGAGGAAGAGGAGGTGGGATGTGCAAGGATGCCAAGACCCCATGCTGGGTAGGGGGGCACAGGCCAAAAGAAGCATGGGGTAGAGGTGTCTAGAGTGGTTGGCAGAGGATGAACCTTGCTGGGCCCTGTGGGCCCAAAGGGTGTGGGCAGGGTTGGTACTGGACCTTCCCTCTGGCTGTGGTGGGGGACACAGATGGGAGGGGCAGGCAGGAAGGACGTGGGGAGGCCTGCTGGAGGCCCTGCAGGGCTTAGGGGAGGGGGTCGTGAGAGAAGAGAGGAGGGGAGGAGAGGGGAAGTCCATACCACAGTAGAGGCTCTGAAGACCCCTAGGTGGAGGGGTCCTCAAAGCCCAGGAGACCTGAGGCAGAACTCAAGGCTGGCTGGGTTAGGGTGACACGTCACTAGGTGACAGCTGGTATTATATTATTCCTCTCAGGGTTTGGTTTTGTTATTTCCCTAACATTTCCCCCATGTTTTCCAGAAGGACAGGGTAAAAGGGCAAAACAAACGACCAGCTTTGGCAATCTCTCTGGCCTTTATCCCACTTCCGGCACCACACACGAATGATGATTACAGGAAGAGAAGTTGGGGGGAGGGTTCCTTTTCAGCTAGACCATTGAGCCATGTTATTTTGTCTGGGACTTTTTTCCTTTTTTCAATTGTTATAAAACTGGCTGTTTTTTATATATCTCAGCCTCCTACAGACATTTAGACCCTGTCTCTGCTTTTCTGGCTGAGCAGGACAAGTAATATATCACAGTTAACATGTACTGCTCTGGTGGCACAGTGGTGAAGGCATTCACCTGCTAACCAAAAAGGTTGGCAGTGCAAGCCCACTAGCCACTCCTCAGGAGAAAGATGAGGCAGTCTGCTTCTGTAAAGATCGACAGCCTTGGAGACCCTGTGGTGCAGTTCCACTCTGTCCTCTAGGGGCGCTGTGAGTCAGCATCGACTCCATGGCAGTGGGTTTGGTTTGGGCTTTGCTTCCATAAAGATTGACAGCCTCGGAAACCCTCTGGGGCAGTTCAGTTCTGTCCTAGATGGTCACTGTGAGTCAGAATTGACTCAGTGGCAGTAGGTTTCTTCTTAAGTGTGTGGCAAGCATGGCCCTAAATGCTTTCTTAATAAACTCACTGCCGTCATCGAGTTGTTTCCGACTCATAATGACCCCTCCCTGGGTTTCCGAAGCAGTATTTCTATGGACGTAGATTGCCCAGTCTTCCTTTGGAGGTGTGGCTGGTGGGTGGGTTTGAACTGCCAGCCTTCTAGTGAGCAGTCAAGTGCCTTAGGCACTACACCTAAGAGTATATTTATTTATTGCATTCATGTAACAATCGCCTGGGTGGACACTTTTATGATTCCTGTTTGACAGAAGAGGAAACCAAGTTGTAAAATGAGCTGCACAAAGCCACCGGGCTGCTGAGCAGCAGAGCTGGGACTGGAGCCCAGGCCGTGCCTCCCCCCCCCGCTCCGCTGCTCAGGTGTTTGCTGAGTGGCTGCAGGCGCGAGGTGACCCACGCTGTGTGTCCTCTCCCCAGCCCAGCCCCGGAACCACGCCGAAGCCCAGGAGGTCACACTCAACCTGGAGCCCGTGCCCGTGGCCCGCTGTGTCTCCAGTGAGGGCCGCCCACCAGCCCGCATCTCCTGGTCCTCGTCCCTGGGTGGGAAGGCCGTCGAGACCCAGGTGCAAGGATCACATCCTGGCACCTTCACTGTCACCAGCCGCTTGACCCTGGTGCCCTTGGGCAGAGTAGACGGCAAGGAGGTCACCTGCAAAGTGGAGCACGAGAGCTTCCAGGAGCCCGTCCTGCTGCCCGTGACCCTCACTGTGCGCTGTGAGTGCTGGCATGTGGTCCGACTTCCCTGCCACTGTCTACCCTGTGCCTGAACGAGGGCGCTGTCGGCCCCCTGAGCCGCGTTCTAGGTGCCTACCTCCTGTTGTCTACACTAGCTCTCCTTAGCCACTCTTCACGGCCCCTTCACTGTCTCCACTGGCTTCTGTAGATCCTTGCATTGTCTACAGTAGCTTCCCTGGGCTTTCTGCCTCCAACCAATGGGATGCCAGAGTGAGCTTTCAAGCATCAGTATCATATTTTTCTTCCCAGTTCATTTGCACTGAAGTTATACTGGTAGCTTGAAATCAACCATGGGGACAGTATTTACACCAAGGAAATGGGCAAACACCACAAATCAGGACTTTTTTTTCCACTTGCGGAGAACCACTTTCTTTTTAATTGTGATTTGGGTGAAAGTTTACACAGCAAATTCACTTTCCATACAGCATTTCACATACACTTTGTCTCATGACTTTGACTGTAATTTCCCACAATGCAACAGCTCCCTTCCCACTTCCTCCCCATAGTTACCTCTTCCCTGTGTCCTTCCCTCCATGCACCCCTACCCCCTGAGCCGACTCCCTGTGCAAACACAGCCCTTCTTTCTCCCATCACTCCAAGGAGTGTATCTTACCTGATGTAAACGTTCAGCCCATATGTCTGTCTTTTATTTGGCTGGAAGCCACAGGAGTGAGTTCAATTCCTGACCAGAAGGGCAGCTAGGGGCCATAGTCTTGGGTTCCACCAGTGGAATGACTTGCTCTGGACAGCGTCCCCTGCCTCCTCTTGCCCACCCACCCCATTGCTTTAGGGTGCCATTGATCCCTTGCCCCCTCTGGAATCCTCTGCATCTCTGAGCCAGCCCCCTCACTTTCCTCAGACCCCCCTGAAGTCTCCATCTCTGGCTATGATGACAACTGGTACCTCGGACGCAGCGAGGTCACCTTGAACTGTGACGTCCGTAGCAACCCAGAACCCACAGGCTATGACTGGAGCATGTGAGTCCTGGCTGGACCCGGACGCCTGGGTCTGGGGGTGGGGGCCGGGAGCCGGACACTTGGGTCTGGGGGAGGAGGGGAACAGGGCCTGGACTCTTGGGTGATAGGGAGGTGGGGGTCAGGGGCATGCATTCCTGGGTCTGAACGAGGAGGGGCCCAGGGACCTGGACTTCTGCGTCCTCAAGGAAGAAGAGAGCTGACAGTTTGGGGTCTCTGGAGTATGTTCTGGGTCCCCGGAGCCTGGCTGCTGAGGGCCTGTGAGCAGGGCCCAGGCCTGTGCTCCCGTCGGCCCCAGTCTCCCCTCACCTGATCCCAGCCCCACGCCACCCTCCCACCCAGGAACTCGGGCGCCTTCCCAACCTCAGTGGTCACCCGGGGCCCGCAGCTGATCATCCACTCCGTGGACAGGCTGTTCAACACCACCTTCACCTGCACAGTCACCAACGCTGTGGGCACGGGCCGCGCTGAGCAGGTCGTCCTTGTCCGAGGTAAGCGGGTCTGGGGGCAGCATGTCGAGACCCCAGTCTGTTCCCTAGTCCCGCCCTCTGCGTGTGGGGCCCATGTTGGGGGGTTGTGCCGCCGACCTGGGTGGGGACCAGACCCGCCTCGCTGAAGGAAACATGGGCAGTTGGCTTTTCCTTGTCCCTCAGGCTGGAGTCTGAATCTGGGGTGACTGGGACGGTGTAGGGAGAGGAGTTAGGAAGTGAGGGCTGTCCTGGGGGCTTTCTGGAAAGGAGAGGCCAGAGAGGGTCTTTGGGAAGAAACCCAGAGAAGATTCAAGGAGCCTGGGAAAGACACAGCTCCACACATGCAGACTCAGACAGACAAGAGTCGAATCTCTAGACAGAAGCACAGACAGGCGCCAGGACGTGCAGCCAGGGAGGAAGGGGTAGGGCCAAGCCAGGCTGCTGGGAACAGGGCTGTAATCCCACACCTGGAGGGGCAGGCCGCACGCTGCATGCCCCAAGACATGCGACACAGACAGGGAGCATGTTAGCATAGCCGGCAGGACCCACACCTGTGGAGACCCAGCCCGGGGTCTCCAGAGATGCCCTGACATCCACACACTCAGCTGAAACACCATCCTGCAAACTCAGTGCCACTGTCAGCACGACACACCCCTGAGAGAGCAGTGTCATCAGCCAAGACTCACTGAACAGAGAGCCAGGTAACACCCAGCCAGAGCCCAAGAGACACCAGGCAGACTTTGAAAGAGCCAGGCTTCGGAATACCATCCCAGTGAAGCCTGCCCGCAGCACACCTGTGCACACGTTGCCCAGAAGGCTGGAGGGGCCACTGCAGGCAAGAGCAGAGCCCTCTGGGAAGGGAGACAGACACACAGCTAGAGACAGATGCCCGTGGCCAGAGGCAGACAGAACAAACAGGTCCTCTTAGTGAGATCTACCACATGCACACCCCAAACACCTCCACACACACCACATACACATCCTACACACACACACACACAACCACACACGTACTATATACACCCTACACCACATCCACACACCACACATACACATCCTACACACACACACACACAACCACACACGTACTATATACACCCTACACCACATCCACACACCACACATACACATCCTACACACACACCCACACACATAACCACATACTGTATGTACACACTCCAAACACATCCACACATACTACATACATACCGCAAGCTACATACACACCTACACACATAACCACACACACACTATATATATATATATACATACATATATACACACACACCCCACACCACATACACACACCACATATACCACACACAGTTCGTGCATACCACACACTACATACACACCTACAAACATAACCACACACACTATATATATATATACACACCCCACACCACATCACTGTATGTACCACACGCTACACCCGTAACACACTATATATACACACTCCAGACACATCCACATACCACACACACACTACATACATACCACAAGCTACATACACACCTCACACATAACCACACAGTATATATACACCCACACCACATACACACCCCAAACACAACTACACACTACAAACACACTACAAGCCTGCATGTACCCCCCCACATAACCACACACACATACACTATATGTACACCACATGCCACACATATAGCCACACATGCCACACACATTGCACACACCACACACACATATCCACACATATCCTCATGTTCACCCGTACCATATACACACTAAGGAGCTCTGGTGACACAGTGCTTAAGGCATTTCACTGCTAGCCAGAAGGTTGGTGGTTCAAACCTACCAGCCTCTCCCACAGAAGGAAAACTGGGTAATTCTGTAAAGATTTACTCCCTGGGAAACCCAGTGGGGGTTGCTATGAGTCGGAATTGACTCGATGGCAGTGGGTTTGGTTTGCTTTGTACACACATGACATACACAGCCCACACATAAACCCACACTCCATACTCATACACCACATACCACAGAGCCACATACCACCGTACACACACAAACACCACATACACAAACACAGCACACACACGGTGCATAGACACACATGGCGCAAAGGCACACGTGTGCATGCGTGTGCACATGGTTGGAGAGACCCCTGAACTCCAATAGACCCTCATCAGGAATTCAGAGCCACTCCCAGGAAGAATGAGGGACCCACTCAGGGTCACTGTCCCGAACAGAAAGCCCAGAGACAGGCCCAACCTCAGCAGGTCTGACACGCTCACCACACCCAACACACACCTGGAGGGGAGGACACTGTCACACAGACCCCTGAAAGTCAAAGGAGCCTGGGTCAGCACCGACCCCACACGCGGAAGCACCACACACACACGCACGCATGTGCACACACGCACGCACACACAGGGACTCAGGAAGAAACTCAGATTGTTCCCGGGGTGCACGCCCTCCGAAACTCCCCAGAAACCTTTACAGGGACTCTCGTCCAACAAGTTGTCACCAGACAAATACGTGTGGTGATTTCCCCTTTGCCAGACATTCTGTTTGGTGGTAAGAACACAATGGTGAGAGACACACAGG
The DNA here is from genome assembly GCF_000298275.1 of Orycteropus afer afer. Lineage (NCBI taxonomy): Eukaryota > Metazoa > Chordata > Mammalia > Tubulidentata > Orycteropodidae > Orycteropus > Orycteropus afer. The sequence goes on along the minus strand of NW_006921686.1, from coordinate 5,093,411 downwards.
CCCCGCCCCCAAAGGCACGCCCAGGGGAGGGTCGGCCCCGCCCACCAGAGCCACAACTGGCTGGAAATACGCACCGCACCGTGAGCTGGCCTCCCGCTCACAGGGACTCAGGCACCTCAAAGACAGGGGGTCCACAGAGCACAGTCATACAGGATTATCTGAGAAAGACACAGCCTTCCCCCAAAACATGGCCACCCCAACACACAAGAACACTCTAGAGAAGCCCCAGAAATACCTCCAGGCCTCAAAGAGACACACACATTTCAAAATCTAGCCCTTCAGTTGGGCAGACTCATGGCGACCCCATGCGCGACGGAGCGGAACACCAGCCGGTCCTGTGCCGTGCCGGGGGTTGGCTGTGGAGCGGACCGCTGTGATCCACAGGGTTGGTTTCGCTGGTTCTGATTCTCAGAAGGAGATGGGCAGGCCTTTCTTCCTGGTCTGTTGTAGTCCTGGAGTCAGATTCGTATAGCCACGCCCAAAGATGAATGCTGACACCCAGTCAGAGCACGCTAGAAAACCAGTCTGGGGGTGGCAAGGGAACCCACGCAGGTACCCGAGCCCCAAGAGAAAACACACGTCGGACCCGCACACAGATACAGTCCACATTCCCACATATACGCTGTCACAAAGGCACACACTCAGGATTCCCCGAGTACAAACAGAGGTACCCCTGCTGCAGGCTGGGAGTGGCGTCAGGGCAAGCCTGTGAGTGACATAAACACGCAGACACACAACAGATACGCACACACACTCAGCCACCATCTCCAAAGCCTCACGACAGAAACACACATCACGTTCCACACTGGCTCAGACAGCAGCTCCTGGACATTTTAGAGCCATACTCATCAGAAGCTGGGCTCCCTGGGGGGTGGCGCAAGCAGTTAACGCTCTCGGCTGCCGACCACAAGGTTTGGGGTTTGAGTCCGTCCACAGGTGCCTCAGAAGGAAGGCCTGGCAATCCGCTTCAGAAAATCAGGCACTGAAAACTGCAGGGCTCAGTTCAACTCTTGACTGATATGTGGGGTCATCACATGACAGCAGCGGGCTTGGCAGTGTAAGATGTCTCAGGCCCAGGGCACCGCCATAGACATACATACACCAAGACCAAAACCAAAGTCATGCCCTCAAGTCGTCTCTGACTCATAGTGAACCCTCCTTGGGTTTCCGAGGCATTATCTCTACCGAAGCAGATCGCCCAACCTTCCTTCCGAGGAGTGGCTGCTTGGTTTGAACCGCCAGCCTTCTGGTTAGCAGTCAAGTGCCTTAGGCACTGTACCACCAGAGGTTCCATATATACACCACCCTTCCCAAAAAATATATGTATATCTGGTACCCCAGTGGTAAGTGCCCAGCTGCTAACCAGAGGTTGGTGGTTCAAACCCACCCAATGCCTCCACAGAGGAAGGACCTGAACATAGGCTCCCACAAAGATGACAGCCTTGGAAGGCGTGTGGGCAGTTCCTCTCTGTCACGTGGGGTCACTGAGTCAGAATCGACTCAATATAATTGACCTTTAGCACTCAAGACAAAGTTTTCTATTTCTCTTTTTTTTTTTTTTAAATGGTATTTGTAAGTCACAGGGAGCTCTGGTGGCATAGTGCATATGGCACGTGACTGCTAACCAGAAGGCTGGCGGTTCAAATCCACCAGCCATTCCTCAGAAGGAAGGTTGGGCAATCTACTTCCATAGTGATACAGCCTCGGAAACTCAAGGAGGGGTTGCTGTGAGTCGGATCTGACTCGATGGCAGTGAGTTTGGGTTTTGATTTGGTAAGTCACTAACCTGGTTTGATAGCCCACTGGGTGGGGAACCCCTATTTGAAAACATAGTCCTCTAAGAAATACCCAGAAGTACAGCCCAGGAGCAGATCCCCTTGGGTGGTAGTCCCACTGCCTCAGTTCCTCTGATGTTGGGGGAGGTGGGGATCAGAGGTACCAGTGGACCCCCCTCCTCCCAGTCCTTCTCATCAGGCCTCGCATGTGGGTAGGAGTGGGCAGAGGAGGATGTGTGAGAAGGTTCCATTGCATTGACGTCTGTCCCTGGTTTTGGGCCCAGAATGTTCTCCCCTCCCTCCTCAGCCTCCCCTGGCTTCCCCTCTCCCCCTGCCCCGCTTTGACTCCTGTGAGCTTGGCCACTGCGGGGTGCACTGTGGGAGGCCAGAGCGGGACAGCCAGCAGGTGAAAGGAATTAATGGAGGCCCCACCACTAATTCTCGGGCGCTCCCTGGGTGATCAGACAGTTCAGTGCTGCACGACTGGCCAGGAGGTTGGCAGTTCAAACCCGTCCAGAGGCACTTTGGAATGCAGGCCTGGGAGGTGCTTCCAGCAATCCTTGGGGTGTTCTACTCTCCACGTGGGGTCGCCACGGGTCTGGGGCCTACTTACTGGCAGCCAGTAACTGCCCTTCTTGCCCCAAAGAGCTTGGTTTGAACACCACCACACAGGTGTGAGGAAACATGACCTGGGCCACCCGTTTGCAACGCTGCCCACATACGAAGGGCCCAGCGCTTAGCAAAGAGGAAGTGTGTGCTCTTCCCCTCCCCCGCCTCCTCCATTCTTCTGCCCAGCAAGGTCTCCCCCTGATGGCAGTCGCCGCCCCCTGCATCCTGTCTGTCCTAACCCTTGTCCCCCAAATTATCCTCTTGACCTCGTGTCTCCCTTTCTCTCTCTCACCCCCTTTCTCTCCTCAGACACCCCCCGGGCCTTGCCCCGAGTCGTGGGTCCAGTGGTGTGGGGGGCCGTGGGGGGGACACTCCTGGTGCTGCTGCTTCTGGCTGGGGGGTCCTTGGCCTTCATCCTGCTGAGGAAGAGGAGGAGGAGGAAAAGCCCTGCAGGAGGTGACGACGGCGGAGGGTCATATGAGCCGAAAACTCAGGTGTTTGGGAACGGGGGGCCCGTTTTCTGGACCCCGACAGCCCCTGGTCCCGTGAGGCCAGAGGGCAAGGAGGATGAGGAAGAGGAGGAGGAGGAGGAGGAGAAGAAGGCAGAGGAAGGCCTGATGTTGCCTCCACCCAAGACACTGGTGGAGGACGACATGGAGTCCCAGCTGGACGGCTCCCTCATCTCACGGCGAGCAGTCTACGTGTGACCCAGAGACAGAGACACAGGCACCCACCCCCACCCACTGCACACCAGCCGTGCCAGCAGGAGGTTCCGGACTGGTTGGACTTGTTTGCCTGGACCATGCTGGAGTTAAAACGCTCCCTCCTGAGCGTGCTGGGATTTGGAGGAGAGAGGGCCTCACACACTGGACTTCTGTCCCCAGGGCTGCGTGGGGGATGGGAAGCCGCTGGGAGCTCAGTGGCGGGGACCCAGGAGGGACCCCCAGAGACTGGTTTGGCTCTGGCCTGCCCCTGCCCATGACACTCAGGAGTTAATAAACACCTTGGAGGAAACTGGCGGGGGTGTCTTGTCACATCAGACCCCTCTTGGGTCTTGGGGGAAGGGGAGGGGGACAGGGACAACTGGGTCCCACAGGTTGATGAGAATGAGGCACTGAACTCCCGGGTCCCTGAGAATTTTGAGGCAGAGGGGGATAGCCGTTAGGTGGCGGGGGAGGGTGGTCCTTATGGGGGAAGGCTGGGCGAATCTGAGCCCTTGGGTCCTTGAAAGGTACATTTGACGTCTGAGACTCCCGGACAAGGGGACTGGGGACCAGGTCAGTGGGGTCTGGGCTTCAAGGCCCCAGCCTTGGGGTGCTTGGACTCCTGGGTCCCAGGATGGGTGCAGTTGGCAGGTGGAATTGGCCAGATGGGTGAAGCCTGAGATCCCCTGGACCTGTGGGTGAAGGGTGGAGGACCATCTGCACCCAGAGGCCTCAGGGCATGGGAAGGGGCGGGGCATGATCTGAGAGGAAGGCTGTCCCACTCCTTGGGGCCCCAGAGGTATGGGAGGGCAGCACTGGGGACAGTGGGCCCCTGAGGCTCCAGGGACACCCCACCTCCAACATCCACAGGTAGCCCGCCCAGTCTCCCTCTTTGTCACCCCAGGCCCAGCCGGGAGGTTTTCAGTGACTCGGCGGGAGGGGTTGGGGCTATCCCAGAATGCCACACCTTGCTCTCCTCAACCAGAGAAATCTACCAAAACTCCAGACAGAAGGTGGCCTGGAGCTCCCAGGCACGATGGAGGACGTGCCAGGAACAGGGTTCAAGTCCCACCTCTGCCTCTGGCTGGATAGTGCACTCGGCAAGTCACCTCTGCTGCTGGCCTTAGTCGCTGCCTCTGTGAAATGGGTGTTAGTGTCTGCCTCATTGCATTGTTGGGGGATTCAATGAGGGTCTGCCAGAAATGACCTTGGTACCGGACTCAGCAGCTAAGTTCATTTATTCAACCAGTGTTTACTCCCACTTACTCTGTGGGTCCTTTGTTGGGTGATGCTGCGGACACAGGGGGGCCGAGACACACTTAGTGCTACCTTTTGGGGACTCACAGTCAGTAATAACCGCGGGAATAACTAATTTTAGAATGATGGATTGTGGGTTGAACAGCAATGACGTTACTCCTGCTATCCTCTGACTCCCTCCAGAGGGCGCCAGACAGCGGAACAGGAAGTAGGAAACTAGATTGCGCTGAGATCCAGACATGGAGTCCTTGGCAAAAACAGTTAAGTGCTGGCTACTGACTGAAAGCTGGAGGTTCAAATCCATGTGGATGCACCTTGGAAGAAAGACCTGGAGATTTTCCAAATGGTTGGGGGAAAAAGCCATTGCTGTCAAGTCGATCCCAACTCATGGAGCCCCTATAAGACAGAGTAGAACTGCCCCTGGGGTTTCCAAGGCTGTAAATCTTCATGGAAGCAGATTGCTTCATCTTTCGCCCTCGGAGTGGCTGCTGGGTTCAAACCGCCGACCTTTCAGTTGGCAACTGCACAGTTAACCACTGCACCATGAGGCCACAGCCTTGCAAACCCTGTGGGATGCAGTTTGTACCTGACACACGTGGGGTCGCCATAACTCCACCTCCATGGGAACAGGCTTGGTTTTTGGTGTGGGAACTTATTTTCTCATCTATAGAATGGGGGTGGTGCAAAGGGCAAAACCTATGGGCTTTCACACGTGTATGAGTTCCTGTCCCCTGCCAGCACCAGGGGCAGGGGCAGAAAATGGTGTCCATCCGCAGCCCAGCGCCAGTGGTATACAGTAGGCCCTAGAGCACCCATGCTGGGCCCCTCTGTTTGTCTAGAAACACCTACTTCGTGTGGGGAGACCGTGGGGAGGGCAGCCCTGCAGAGCTCATGATCTAGTATGGCAATGGACAGATTAACAGGTCATCGCTTCATAATCACTTGTTTAGGAGAGGCGGAAAGTGCCAGGAAGGAGTGGTCTGGGGGCACGAGCCTCTCTCAACCCCCTTTGGCGATAGGTTGGGGGGTGATGAGCCTTCACTCAGGATGATCGAGTTTCTGTAACGATTGAGGGTCCCAATCCCTGTTCTCAGCCTCTTAGGTCCTCAGCCCAACGCTGTCTCCTCCCTCCTGCCACGTGGACTCGTTTCTGAGGACACCACTGAGCCCCCACCTCGGGGTTTCGTGTTGGCTGTTCCTTCTCCCAGAATGCTCTTCCCGCCTCTCGTGCTTGGCCCCCACCTCCCTTCAGGTCTCAGCTCACATGTCGCCCAGTGACGCCTCCCTGGGCCCCCTGTTTAAAATTGCTTGAGGCCTCACTGCCTTCTCCCCTTCCCCACGGTGTGTCATTACCCTACGTCACTTGTCCCCACCTGCCATCTTGGTTGCTGTATCTGTCTATGTGTTTTCTGTTGGTCTCCCTTCCCAACTAGAACATAAGTTCCGCGAGGGTGTGGACTTGCCCTTGGTCTTGGCCACCCCTCTGGCTGCCGTGCCTGACGGCCGGCAGATGCTCAGTAAGGAGGCCTTGGACAGGGCAGTAGGGAGGTGAGGGTGAGGGGGGTGACGCTGGGAGTCAGGAGCGGTGCCGTCCTTCGGGGGGCCCCCCTCACTCTGTCCCTCTTCTTGCAGAGAAGCCCAACACAGCAGGTGCAGGGGCCACGGGGGGCATCATTGGGGGCATCATCGCTGCCATCATCGCGACGGCCGTGGCCGCCACAGGCATCCTCATCTGCAGGCAGCAGCGGAAGGAGCAGAGGCTGCAGGGGCCAGAGGAGGAGGATGAGTGAGTGATGGGCCCCGGGAAGTGGAGGGTGGAGGGAGCTGGGAGTTTGGGGTGGGGGGAGGTGGAAGAGAGCCGTCTGAGGCCGTGTGGAACCATTGTTGTTACTGTTACGTGCCGTCAAGTCGGACCCGATTCATAGTGACCGCTCCTTGGGTTTCCCAGGCAGTATCACTACAGAAGTAGATTGCCCCATCTTCCTTCTGAGGAGTGGCTGGTGGGTTTGAAC
>NW_006921686.1:5059460-5086278 GCF_000298275.1 Orycteropus afer afer | reverse complement strand
GCCTCGGAAACCCAAGGAGGGGTCGCTATGAGTCAGGGCTGACTCCCCGGCATATAACAACAACAACAACATCACTACGGAAGTAGATTGCCCCATCTTCCTTCCGAGGAGTGGCTGGTGGGTCTGAGCCGCCAGCATCCTGGTTGGCAGTCAGATGCCTTAGGCACTACACTACCAGAGCTCCTACTTCTCTGAATACCTCGCAAAAAAAAAAAAAAAATGCAAAACGCATTGTCGTCAAGTTGGATCGGACTCATAGTGACACCTCCTTGGGTTTCCGAGGTGATATCACTAAGGAAGTAGACGGCCCAGCCTTCCTTCCAAGGAGTGGCTGGTGGCTTTGAATCCCCAGCCTTCTGGTTAACAGTCAGATGCCTTAGGCACTACACCACCAGCGCCCTCTCTGAATAGGGGACTTATGTACCAGGTTCAGTGAGGTGCAAGTTACATGTGTGACCTCACAAAAGATTCGTTCAGTGATAAGTCAACAGATACTCAGTGCTCATTCCTGGCCAGGCCCTTGGGGGTTAGGGACTCAGCAGTGAGGCAAACATTTTTAAAGGGTCTCCATCAGTAAATATATCACGGAAATATAATTCTCGGAGGAAGCTAATGACCATTCTGTTGAAGAGGAAATTCAGGGACCCCTGAAATCACTTGCTGAAATGCACCCGGCAAGCCAGTTTTTTGTGGCCAGATGTTTCTCAGATAACACCACCCACTGGAGAAATACTTGTTAAAAACATTGTTTTGTGTAGTACGTTACGCCAGCTGAGCGAGGAGTTGGACCTGTGGGCTCAGGACCATAGTCTCAGGGGACATCAAGCTCAGTTGGCGTAAGTACTACACAAAACATTGTTCCACATCTTACTTTGGCGAATAACAATGGGGATCTTAAAAGCTTGCAAGCTGCCATTGAGATGCAACAAAGGGTCTCTCCTCGTCCAGAGCAAAGAAGAATGAAGAAAACCAAAGATACATGGAAACAATTAGTCCAAGTGACTGGTACACCATGCGATCCTCAGCCTGTACGACTATGAGACAGAAGAACTAGATGGTGCCCAGCTACCACCGTCAACCACTCAGAGGGGGATCCATGTAGGAGATCCTGGATAGAGAGGGAGAACAATGTGTAACAAAACTCAAATCATTTAAAAAAAAAAAAAAAAGGGACCAGGTTTGCTGGTCTGGTAGAGCCTGATGGAACCACTGAGACTATGGCCCCTAGCTGCCCTTCAGGTCTGGAATTGAACCCACTCCTGTGGCTTCCAGCCAAACAAAAAGACAGGCATATGAGCTGAGCATTTACATTAGGTAGATACACTCCTTGGAGAGATCAATCATGGGAGAATAGAAGGGCTGTGTATGCTCGGGGGGCAGGAGTGCATGGAGGGAAGGACACAGGGAAGAGGCAACCATGGGGAGGAAGTGGGAGGGGAGCTGTTGCATTGTGGGAAATTACAGTCAGTGTCATAAGACAAAGTGTATATGAGCTGCTGTATGGAAAATGAAGTTCCTCTGTAAACTTCCACCCAAATCACAATTTAAAAAAAAAAAAAAAAGCTTTCTCCAGACCTGTGAATCAGAATATTTACAAGAAGGGCTCAGAATCTGTATTTATAACAAGTTTCCTACATTCTTCTGATGCACAGGGGAGTGTGTGAACCACTGTCTTAACCGCCTAGTCAATTCAAACCTCCAACTTCCTAACGATCTCCTTCTCTGTGCCCAGTTTGGTGTGGGGACCCAGTGGTGCCTGAGACAACCCTGACCCTTCCCGCCTGGGCTCATAGTCAACAAGAGGAGACAGACTAGTCCCCAGAGAGTGACAGCCCAGCACAGTCAGGGATGGGATAGGGCAGCTGAGGGGGGTGTGAGAGGCCAGGGCAGTCAGGGACGGCTTCCTGGAGGAAGGGCCATCTGAGGTAGGGATTAAAGGCATAGTAAGCACCCTTCGGGGGCAGTGGTGGTTCAGTGGTAGAGTTCTCACCTTCTACATGGGAGACATTAAAATGGCCTGGGTGTGGGGGCAGCCAGACTTCCTCAACTAACTTCACAGAGGGGAGGAGGATGAAGATTAGCAGCCCAAGGCTGATTCCTATCAGCAGAGGTCAGATAGCCTCCTCTCTCCAATCTTTTTACCAATTCTGACACGAACCATCTGCTCCGCGTCTGTCTCTACTCCTGTTGTGTTCAATCGTGTGTTGCAACAGCCACACAGAAGTCACAGACCATACTGACACTTATGGGGTTTATTAGGGAAGTAACAGGTACCATTTGGGATCAGGAAAGACTCAGGACGCACTTCTTCTCAGCCATACCCACAGGACCTCTTGGGCTGGCCCAGCCTCTGCCCTGCTCTGGCAAGTGCTGCAAAGCTCTTTAGTTCCACCAGGAAGTTCCACCCAGAGGCACCTCACTCCACCAGCAAGACACTGAAGGCCCTCAGCATTCTTCCTCTGTGGGTCCAGAAGCCCACTGTGCGTCTCCTGCGTGTCTCCTGGTTCTGCCGCCACTGATTCTCTGCCACTGCTTCTCACCATCTCACGCCTTCTGTCTCCTGGGTCTAGGAGGTCCCCAGCACAGAGATCCTGGGTCCAAAGGACATACTCTGCTCCCATCCCTTCTTCTTGGTGGTAGTCAGGTTTCCCCTTTCCACCTCATTTTAAGCCTAGCAGGCTGGCACAACTGACCAATCCGCTCAGTAGGGTTTCACACACCTTATTTGCATAACCTCTCCAGCCATTTGGTGGGCACTATAAGACTATTCCTAAAAGGACCATATGAAGAAATTCACTGCTCTCTGCGCTGCAGAGACCGGAGCGTGATTACCAGCCAGGGCATCTCGTGTGCAGCCACGCCCATCCGTCAGTGGAGACTGTCTTGCTGGGATGCTGACAGGTTTCAATGGAGCGTCCAGACTGAGGCAGATGAGGAAGAAACGCCTGGTGATGCACTTCCAAAAATTAGCCCATGAAAACGCTGTGCATGACAATGGTCTGATTCACAACCAGCCTTGGGGATGGCACTGGCTGGGCAGCCTTTCGTTCCCTGGGACGTGGGATTTGCCTTGACTCAGGGCCAACTTGGTGGTGCTAACCACCACCAACACGATCACCTTCTATCAGTGTATGTACAGGATGCTTTGGACTGCGGGTGTGTAGAGTGAGGGGTTTAACCTAAGCTTGGGGGTCAGGAAAGGACTTTTCATTCTCTCGCTGTCTTTCAACAAATACTTATCAAACTCCTCATGGTGGACTCTGGGGACCTAATATTGACAACCCAGACCTCATTCCTTCCTTCACAGAGCTCCCAACGGGGTACAGTAGTTGACCAATATTATAAATACTATTTCAAATACAAACTCAGTAAGTGTCCCAAGGGAGAAGTACAGGGTAGATGTGACCATTTGATAGGGATTCCTGATCAGTCAGGAGAATCAAGAGGGCTTCCTGGAAGAAGAGGGATTTGTGGAATGAGTAGGAGTTCGCCAGATGGGGTAGGGTGGGATGGAAAGAAAGTTGCAGGCAGATGGATCTGCATGTGCACTGACCTGGAGGCAGGAGGCCTCCACTTGACCTTCCTCCTCCCCCACAGCCTGGAGGGTCCACCCTCATACAAGCCTCCGACCCCAAAGGCGAAGCTGGAAGAGCCGGAGATGGTGAGCACTTCCCCTGGAGCCCAGCCTGCCCCTACTTCCACACCCCACTTTGTCTACTGTGGCCAGGGCTGGGAGGGGGGCCTGCTGGGGAGAGCTAGCTGTGGAGGTGGGGGGTCCTGACTTGTCCCTCTTGCTCCATGGCAGCCCTCCCAACTCTTCACTCTGGGGGCGTCAGAGCACAGCCCGCTCAAGACCCCCTACTTTGATGCCGGCATCTCGTGTGCTGAGCAGGTATGAACTTGGCAGGACAAGGGTGGGTTTGGGATTTGGATCTTCAGGGCTGGGAGTCAGGCCCTGACATAAGAGGTCAAGGACTAGAGGTCATAACTCAAGGTTAGGGCTGTGTCTCTGGTCAGAGCTTGGAGCACAGACATGTGTTCAGGATTCAGAGGTAGCAGGTAGCACTGAAAAGGCACGAGATTAGAGTTTAAAGGCCATGTGGTCAGGGAGGCTTGGTTGAGTATCTACATTTGCCAGATACTATGCTAGGAGCTGGGACGAGACAGATACAGGCACTCCCCTCAGTGGTTGTTTGGGTCTCCAGTGCTACTGTATCAAGTACATCACAAGTGGGTAGCTTGAAGAAATAAAGGATTTATTCTCTTACAGTTTAGAAGGCTAGAAGTCCAAGTTCCAAGTGCCTGCTCTAGTGGCTGAATGAAACACTCTTGACCTTGGGCTTCAGCTCTGCCTCTTGCTCCCTGCCCACTGAAGCTGGAGGCTTCTCTTAACTCAAGCAGCTGCTGGCTGCTGAGGCTGACAAACTCAAGGTCGACAAATAAAATGGCACAGCCCTAAGATTACCCAACAACATGACAGGCCACTAGTTCAAGTCCAGAGACAGTCCCAGAAGCAGCAGGAAATGTGGCAGGCTGCCGAATGAAGACTCTGGTACATGCAGGGTCCAAGCGTGCCAAAGAGCTCCGAGACCTTGCTCAAGTCTTCTCCTTACATACTGGAAGCGACCACGTCCCTAAGGCAACTACTCAGCTGCTTCTGTAGATCCCACCATGGAGGTGATTACCAGTCTCCTCATGGAGAACAACTCTATCCAGCTGCCCACCCACTCAAAACCAGGCCCAGTCGAGACACATCCAGGATCAAGGGGCTATTTAGGACTCAAGGTTAAGTAGTTGAAGTCAAAACTGAGTTTGAAGTTCATGGGGGAAAGACTTGGGGTCAGGGACCAAGCGACCAAGGAGCAGCCCAGGATTGACAAGGTGACGTCCACATCTGGGCCTTGTATTAGGGATGAACTGTATGACCGTCCCAGTGCAGTACCGACCCTGGGGACAAGGGGCGAAGGGGGATAAGGGATGAGATCAGGTCATGGGAAGAAGTGGTCAGGATTTAGGGGTTCTTCCTCTTGCTCAGGAGGTGACCTTCGGCTCTCACTTCCTCCCCGCTCCCAGGAAATGCCTCGATACCATGAACTGCCCACCTTGGAAGAGCGCTCCGGGCCTCTGCTCCTGGGGGCCACAAGCCGTGCGCCCCCCATTCTGGGGCCCCCAGGGTCTCCTGCTGTGGAAGGGGTTTCATTGGACTTAGAAGAGGAAGAGGAGGAGGAGGGGGACTATCTGGACAAGATGAACCCCATCTACGACGCCCTGTCCTATAGCAGCCCCTCCGAGTCCTACCAGGGCAAAGGGTTTGTCATGTCCCGGGCCATGTATGTCTGATCTCTCTGCCTCCTACCTGGGATCTAGTGCCCCCTGATCTCTGGCCAGGCCCCTGTCAGTTAACACACGTGCATCTCATGTGTGACTTCGACTTTGGTGGGTCCAAAGACCCAGAGAAACCTGCTGTGACAAGGGAAAGCTGGTCATTTCATCTCGTGAGGTCAGGAGGGTATGTTTCTGTACCACCTTTGACCCAAGGACTCCCCTCAAGGATAAGACCTTAGAACATACCTCTCACCTCCCCACTGACCTCTCCAGACTCCCCCACTATCCCAGAGAAGACCCCAGCCTCTGATTGGTCCTCAGGCAGTAAACTCCCAACAGCTCTGCTGGGGTGGGCTTCCTGCTGCTCAGACCTGAGCCCTCCAGGCAGCAGAGCCCCACTCGCCTTCTCCCCCGGCTGCCCCGTCCGATCTCCGATCTCCGAAGGAGGCAAGGGAAGGGATTCCCCAGCCCAAGGCAGAGCTTCCATCTCCTCCCTCCTGCAGGCAGGAGTCCCAGGATCCAGACCCTTCGCTGAGCCCCACCCCACGCCTGTGTAAGGGACATAGAGCCTCAACCGAGGACTAGATGGGGTGAGCCCCAGCAGAGAGTGCCTTGACGACCCCAGCCTTGGGAGAAGAATTTGCTGTTACCTCGGAGACTACTGAGTCCTTTACCCCTACGCAGTGGGATAGGGACCCAGACATCCCCTTCAGGGCAAAGTGAAGTCACTCGGGTTGGGGGTAGGGAACCTGATCCTGTTTTGTACACTAGCCTTTCCTACAAAATGCGTTTATACTTTGACCTGGTCTTGTTTTCTGTGGGATGTGAAGGGGATCAGGGTGGGGCATGATGGGCAATGCATAGAGGCCCAGGGCTTGAGGGTAAGAAAAGGAATGGTGGGCTGGAAGTCAAGATGCCTTACAGATCGCAACAGAGGGTCAGAAATACATAGGAGCTCTGGTGGCGTAGTGGTTAAGGCATTTGGCTGCTAACCAGAAAGTCTAGTTAAAACCCAGCAGCCGCCCACAAAAGGAAGATGGGACAATCTAGTTCTGTAAAGATTTACAGCCTCGAAAACCCAGTGGGGGTTGCTGTGAGTCAGAATCGATTTGATGGCAGTGTTTGGTTTTGGTTTTGGAGAGATACGAAGGAAAAAAAAAAAAAACCGGAGAGAGCAATGAGCCAAAATGCACAGAAGATGGATAAAGGAGGGAGAAGGGAAGGAAGGAGTCCAGGGAATGGTGGAGAATGAGAATTGATCAGTGCACCAGCGGCCTAATGGGTAAGGGACAGAAATAAACGGAACGAGGATAGAAATAGCAGTAATTAAGGGCGATAGTCTTAGGGATGATGGGTAAACGACAAGAATAGATCAAAGGCAAAATAAGGAACAATGTTGCGATAGCAGCCCAGGGTATGGTGGGTAATGGAGCTGAATGAATGAGCCAAAGGCGGAGTGATGAATAATGGAGAAATAGGGGTCGCGGGCATGATGGGTAATGGACGGGAATTAACAGACCCAAAACTTGATGGGTAATTGAAGGAGAAGGGCCAGAAAAATGATGGAAATGAACAGGCAGAAGTGAGCCAAAGGCACTGGGGGCAGTCAAGCTGAATGAATGGGGCAGAGGCATGATGGGTAATGGGACGGGAATGAATGGGCCAAAGATAGAAACTGCGGTGACAGGATGACACAAAGCATGATGGGAAGCAAAAGGGGTGGGCCAAAGGCCCCTTTTGCGTTGATAGGCAACGGAGCATTGTGGGTAACGAGGGTAAGAGTTCACATAACCGGCTGGTTTTCTCTCAAGGTACTGTGGGAAGGATCAGCACTTCCGGGTTTCGGGGCGACTCCAGATCAGAGGGCTGCCCCTCTGCCGCGGTGCCTGGTGGGACAGGAGGCCTGACCTTGCTGCCTAACAGTTCTCCCGTGCAACCCACCTTTAGCCATGTCCTTCGACCTGGCACGTTAGCCAATGAGCACATCAGAGTGATTACGTAGCCAGGGCGGGCCCTCGGGGCAGCTGGAGCCAATCAGTACGCGGCGAGGGCCAAAGCAGACCAATCATCAGGGTAACCTTTCCGGGGGGCGGAGTCAAAAGAAAGGACCCCCTCATGAGGAGGTGGGAGGTGAGCGTCAGTGGGCGTTGCAAAGTGTGCAGAACAGGCCAATGGCAGTAGAGCACCCGAACCCGCGGAGTCATGAGCCAATAGGCTTGGATTCTCTGAGCCAATAGGACGAGAAGGGAGGTGTGCTGTGACCTGCCTGCGAGCACAGACCATTAGAAAATGACGTTCGGAAAAGGTGGGTGGGACTGCTGTACAAAATTCCAATAGAAAAGACAGATCCTGGACTAGTGGGCGGACCCCAGCGTGCGCTGAACCAATGGGATGGGCGGGGCGGAGCGACGGTGGCGGCGGCGGCGGCAGCGGGTTCGGTTGCGCGTGGCGCACGGGGTGGGAGCGGAGCCCAGGCCGGGAGCAGGCGCCGCCGCCGCCAGTGAGAACCAGGGCCAGCAGCAGGGCAAGGGGTTAGCTGGGGACTGGCCCGGGGCGCCCGGGCCCTGACCTCTGGCTTCTGACCTCTCCCTCGCAGGCGACCATGGGGAATGTGTTGGCTGCCAGCTCGCCGCCCGCTGGGCCGCCGCCGCCACCTGCGCCCGCCCTCGTGGGGCTACCGCCGCCTCCGCCTGGGCCTCCAGGCTTTACACTGCCGCCTCTCGGGGGCAGCCTGGGCGCCGGGGCCAGCGCGGGGCGAGGTTCGGAACGGACTCCCGGGGCCGCCGCGGCCAGCGCTACGGGGGCCGCGGACGATGGGGCCTGCGGTTGCCTGCCAAACCCGGGCACGTTCGAAGAGTGCCACCGGAAGTGCAAGGGTGAGGGGAGAGGGGCTCCGGCAGGGAGTGATGGCCCGGATCTCGGGGCGGGGAAAAGGGAGGTCATTGGGGACCTTGGGAATTGGCGTGAAGCTTTGGAATCGTTTAACCAGGTGTTAGGGCTTGACGTTGGGATCGAATGGTGGAACACTAGGTTTGGAACGTAGATCGCTGGCATCAAATGGTGGAACTTGGCGTGTTATGCCAAAGCAGTAGGAAAAAGCCTTAGGCACCCAGCATCAGCCAAGCCAGCCTCGTCGTGTGACTGGGGAAGGCACTGAGGCCCAAGGTCACAGTGTCAGCAAGGTGTCATGGTGTGGGTGGATCCCAAAGCTTCTGGATCCTGACTTGAAAGCATTGTTACAGTAACGATGATGGAGCTGCAACCTTAGCGGTCGCTGCACATTTATTTCTTAAATCTTTGCAACCATTGTGCCTGGTGAGCATCACGGTCTTACAGCTGAGCTTCATGTACAGAGAGAGAGACAAAGTGACTGGGCTAAGTCATACAGATAGTAGTAGGTGGTGACATTTGGGTTCGCTTGCAGGTAGAGGCCTGGTCCTGTCTGCTAGGCTGAACTGCCTCCACTGAATGTGGTTGGGCTGCTTTATCTGGCGTTCTGCTTGTGCTAAGAGAGAGCTGGGGCAGAGGGGATGTGAGTGGGTGTGTGGGGAGTGGCGAGTGACAGCATTTCTCTTCTCCAGAGCTGTTTCCCATTCAGATGGAAGGTGTGAAACTCACAGTCAACAAAGGGTTGAGTAACCACTTCCAGGTGAGCCTTCCTGGTACCCTTATCCTCCAGAGGTCATCCCAGCCATCCCCCTGCAGCTGCACAAACAGCCCCCTTGCCTGTCCTTGTCGGGCTGGGTCTCCTTGGTGCTTGAAAAGACTGAGCGAGACAGTGCCAGGCTTGCTGCTTAGTAGGGGCTGACGTAGGCTTTGGGGATCCAGAACCCACAAATAACCTTCCTCCTGCCCCAGTAACATCCAGGCAGGACCCCTCCCCCCAGTGCATCCTTTCTCTGCAAGGGTCTGATCCAGTCGGGCCACGCCCACGCCTTCTAGTGTTGGTCTCTTGGCCCCACACACACTGCCTTTGGTCTCCCTCAGTGGGGAAGCAGGCTGGCATGTACCCTGCATCCAGGCTGGGGGTGGGGTGGGCCCCAGTGTCATGCCCACAGCCTCCCCCTCTTCTCCCAGGTGAACCACACGGTAGCCCTCAGCACAATCGGGGAATCGAACTACCACTTCGGGGTCACGTACGTGGGGACGAAGCAGCTGAGTCCCACAGAGGTGAGCTGGCTTTTGTCATTGATTCATTTAGTGTATCTTTCTTTGCACAAACGTGTAGCCAGATGCCGAGGCTTCCTGAGGAGGAGAAAGTCAGAGCTGTTGAGGTGTGGGGAGCTAGGGGTGGTGTCTCTCTAAGGCATGTTGGAACACGGGGACTGCCTCCAGACCACATACCGCGGCATCCCTCGAACCCCTGCTCTGTGCCCAGCCCTGTGCTGGGTGGTGCTGGCAGGGACACCGGGGAGACCACAGCAACCCTTTCTGGCATCGGAGAGTGATGACCCAAAGTGGGCAGCGCTGGCGATAGCACCCCGGTGGCACAGTGCCTAAGGAACTGGACTGCTAACCAGAAGGCTGGCGGTTCAAACCCACCAGCCACTCCTCGGAAGGAAGGTTGGGCAATCTACTTCCATAGTGATACTGCCTCAGAAACCCAAGGAGGGGTCTCTATGAGTCAGAACCTACTTGACAGCAGTGAGTTTGGTTTGGTTTTCTGGTTGAATGCCAGACTAGGCATTTGGATGTTGTCTAGAGATTATTGGGCAGCTCTGGGAAGATCTGAACGAGGAAAATTTGTGGTCAGGTTTTATGCCTTAGAAATAGCCTTCAGGCTGTCACATGGAGGCTGGGTTAGGGGCAGGAGCGGCAACACTGGGGGCTGGGGCAGGACACAGGTGAGAGGAACAGGGACTGAATTAGGGTCCTGCCTAAGTGCTTGGTTGCTGAGAGGTTGGTGGTTCAAGCCCACAGAGGATCCTCAGAAGAAAGCCCTGGCCATCCTTCTGAAAAAGCAGCCACACTCCACGGAGCCCAGTTCTCCTCCGACACCCATCGAGGCACCGGGAGTTAGGGTCGACTCGGTGGCATCAACCCTTCCAGTTCATTTATTCAACAGAACTTCATTGCATCCTATTCTGTGCCCAGCCCTGTGCTGGACAGTGCTGGGGGCACAGCAGTGACCAAAACAGTCCTGTCCCTCCCTCGAGGGGCTCACAGCTCAGGGAGGAGGGGGCGGGGCTGGACCTATCCCCAGAGAGGAAGAATTCAGAGCTGAAACGGAGCCCAAAGGCTGCAGAAGGACCCTGGTGGCACAGTGGTTAGTGCTTGGCTACTAACTGAAGGGTCAGCAGTTGGAACCCACCAGCCATTCTGTGGGAGAAGGATGAAGCAGTGGGCTTCTGTAGAGATTCCAGCCTTGGAAGTCTTACGGGACATTTCCGCTCTGTCCTGTAGGGGCGCCATGAGTCAGAATCTACTCAGCGGCATAGGGTTTGGTTTCGGCTTTGTTTCTGTGAAGATTTATAATCTTGGAAACCTCTGAGGCAGTCCTTGCCTGTCCTATAGGGTGCTGTGAGTCAGAGTCAACTCAACAGCTGTGGGCATGAAGGCTGTGGGAGCCTAGGAGGGTACCCCAGAGCAGCCCAGGTGGTAAGAGAGGGCTTCCTGCATGAAAGGATTCCAGTCGGCGGCTTTCTGACTCCAGCCTTCTCACCTGGGCCCATCACTCGTGTGCTTCCAGGGTGCCGGCCCTCTGACCTCTAACCGTGCCCTCTGCCCCGCAGGCGTTTCCTGTGCTGGTGGGTGACATGGACAACAGCGGCAGCCTCAACGCTCAGGTCATTCACCAGCTGGGCCCCGGCCTCAGGTCCAAGATGGCCATCCAGGTGAGGAGGGACCTCTGGCCAGCTGCCCGCCCAGCCACCTGCCCACTGGCTGCTCTCACACCCGCCTCTGTCCCCCACAGACGCAGCAGGCAAAGTTCGTGAACTGGCAGGTGGACGGGGAGTACCGGGGTTCTGACTTCACGGCGGCGGTCACCCTGGGGAACCCTGATGTCCTGGTGGGCTCCGGTAAGTGGTGCAGGGCTTGGGGGGGCTCCAAACCAACTGCTTCTCTGGGTCTTCTGAGAAATGGCTGGGGGAGGGGTCGTTTCAGAACCTCTGGTGACGGAGTTTAGGGGGTGAGAGTGCAAGTTAGGCCTAACCCCACTGCTGTGTGCCTTTAGGTGAGTTGCCCCACTTCTCTGGGCTCAGCTTTTCCATCTTATTAGAGCTGTCTCATAGGATGGCTATAGAGGTTCTCTGAGTTGGTACATGTGAAAGGCTTCACGAGATGCCAGGCATGTGGCGGGACCCAGGTCTGCATGGCTGCTCTTGTCCTTGTTCCTCGTGGGGCCCTGGGCGCCCACGGAGCACACAGCAGGCCACAGGCGGGCCAGGGCTGCGTGCTGCCCCCAAGGAGGGCGGAAGTGAGAGATGGGGCTGTCGTGATCGTTCCTGTTGGGGTCAGGTGGGAGCAGGGACCCTCTCCCTCTCGTCTGTGCTTCTGTCCCGCCTCTCCCGCCCCCTTCTGTGTCCGTGGGCATCCTCCTTTGGTTTCTCTCTGTCATCTAACAAGCATTTATCAAGCACGTACCCTGTGTGTGCGTCACACGCTTCATTCAACACCGCACCCTCAGTGCCTATAGAACAAAATGAATCAAGCCCGTTGCCGTCACACCAACGGTACGGTGTCGAGCAAAGTAGACTTGAGTCTGGGCCTCTGGAAGCTTCCATTCCACGAGGACAGGCATCAGGTGATGGGGGCAGGGTGGGTGGCCTTCTCAGACACAGCCTGTTCCTTGGGTGACTTTGGAAGGAAGACTGAAGGGGTGGGGAGGGAGGGAGCCCTGTGGCCACAGGGAGTGGGCCCAAAGGTCCTGGGGCAGGCTCAGGCCGGGGGAGTTCAAGGAACGCGAAGGAAGGCGGTGGCTGCAAAGTGACAAAGGTGCCTGAGACGGGCCCACATTCCAGAGGGCCTGGAAGAGCCTCTCCGGGAGGCGCTGAGCCGGGGAGGGACGGCATGGGACTCCGCTCACTGACAGGACAGCTTGTGCCGGTTCTCGGAGGACATACTAAGAGGGATTCTGAGGCAGGGCAGCGGGGGGCTGAGGAGTGCTTGGCTTCTGGAAGTAGCTTGAAGGCGGAGCCAGTTCCCATTTGCTGATGGACGGCACGTGGAGGGTCAGAGAGAGGAGGCAGGACGGCTCCAGCGTTCTGAAATGAGCCCTGGAAGCGATGGAGCTGCTGGTCACCGGGCTGGAGTATCCCACTGCCGCCCACTGACTGCAGAGAGCAGGGGCGAGGTGTGGAGGCGGGAAGCCGGTGCTGCTCCGGGTCCCTGCAAGGGCCGGGAGAGGCATTGCTTCTGCCTGGAGGAGTCCAGGGGGGCTTCCCGGAGGAGGTGTCACCTTACAGCTGCAAAAGGCAGAGGAAGGGCTCCCCTAGCTGGGAGAAGGGGAGTGTCTGGGTTTCCAAGGGCTGCCGTGACACCGCGGTGGGTGGCGTGAGTCCTCGTCCAACTTCTCTAGTGTTCTTCTGGGGCTCCTTGGAGCTCTCTGCTTGGCACCTGCCTTCCCCCACAGCTGCTTCCTTGCTTCTGTGCTAAACGTGCTCTTTTTCTTTCTCAGAAGTGGTTAGGTCGAAGCCCGCTCTGTCCTGGTATGGCCTCACTGGCGTAACGTCCCATTCGGAGCCATGCCCGTTAGTTGCCTGTGGTCGTTCCAGCGACGCATGTGTGGGTGGAACTGCTCCATGGGGTTTTTGAGACTCTGGCCTTTGGAGAATAGACCTCCAGGCTTCTGCCGAGGTACCCGGACGGGCTCGGGCCATCAGCCTTTCAGCTGGTGTGGAGCGCTTAAGCATGCGCCCCGCCCAGCGACTCCTGTCCACAGGTGCAGGGCTCAGGGTTCCAGCATGTGCTGCTGCTGCTGTGAGGGGCCGTCAGGTCGGTTCCGACGCGTAGGACCCCGTGAGCAGCCCTGAAGCACCGCCCGCTCCCGTGCCGGCCTCCGTCCTCGCTGGGTTTGAGCCCGTTGACGCGGCCGCTGCGCCAGTCCGTCTCGCTGAGCGTCCTCCCCTTCTCCGCTGACCCTCAACCGAGCGTGATGTCCTCCTTGGCCTGGCCCCACAGACAGCTTGTCTGAAGCGTGAGGTGAAGCCTCACAGCCTCGCTCCAGAGCACTCTGGCCGTCCTCCTGCCGAGAGATTTGTCATGCTTCTGGCCGTCCTGGTGTATTCCATGTTCTTTTGCCAACGCTGTGGTTTGAAGGCGTCAGTTTTACTTGGTCTTCTTATCTGTCCAGCTTTCACAGGCATTAGGGGAAAAAAAAACAAAACGCTGCCATCCAGTCGGATTTGCAACTCATAGTGACCCTGGTTGCTCTTCTGCGCCCTGGCCCAGCCAGTCTGGGAGGCAGAACTGGGAGGCTGCCTTTCCTAGGCTGGCCTCTCTGCCCTGTGCCCAAGGCCTCTCGGCCTCTGACAGGCCTCTGACTCCCTTTGTTCTTTTGGAAGGGTTTGAGCTCATCGTGTTCTCCGTGGTCTCTTGTGACACTTGGGGGTAGGAGACTTATGCATGTGAATGAAGCCACTGAAACAACCAAGACTTAGGTCAGGCATCCCTCGGTCCTCAAAGGGACATCTTTGCTTTAGTACCATAAAGAGATTTTTTATGGTAGATTTGCCCAGATCCGATACATTGTCTAATTTCCTGACTGCCTTTTCCGTGGGTGTTGATTGCGGAGCTGAGTAAAATGAAAACGCTTGACAATTTCAATAGCTTCCCGGTTTATTATCTGCTTATCATAAATTAATGTGTCTTCCTCCAACCCAGATGACGCATTCTTCTTCATATAGTTTAGCTTCTTGGATCATTAGCTGGGCATACAGGTTGAATAACTACAGCGAGAGGACGCAGCCCAGATGCACACCTTTCCTGATTTTAAACCATGCGGTGTGCTCTTGCTCTGTTTCAATGACTGCTTCCTGAGCTACATACAGGTTCCACATGAGTACAGTTAAGTGCTCTGGAATTTCCATTCTTTGCAATTTCATCCATGATTTGTTGGGAAGAAGTAAGATCAAAGAAGAATTGACGGATTTGAATGAACGGTGTTGGTGAAGAGTTGATTGCCGTGGACGGCCACAAGAACGAGCAGCCCTGTCTTGGAGGAAGCGCAGCCCGAACGCTCCTTAGGAGTGAGGGTGGTGAAGCTTTGTCTCCCGCATTTTGGTCGATTTATCAGGAGGGAGCGGTCCCTGGAGACGGATGTGCTAGGTACAGCAGAACCATTGCTGTCCAGTCGCTTCCGACCCCTAACGACCCCCATTGCATTTCCAAGGCTATAAATCTTTATGGAAGTAGGTTGCCCCATCTTCCTTCTGTTGAGTGGGTTTGAACCGCCGACCTTCTGGTTAGCAGTCTCATGCTTAGGCACTGTGCCACCAGAGCCCCTTGACAAAGTAGCGGGTCGGCGGAAAAGGGCAAGATCCTCAGTGACACGGATTGACAGTGGCTCAGTGACGCGGATTGACAGTGGCTGCTGAGCTGGGCTCAAACAGGCACGGTTGTGGGGCTGGCGTGGGACCGGGCAGGGCTTGCTTCTGTCAGGCGCGGGGTCTCTGGGAGGTGGAACCAGCCTGACAGCACCTGGAAATGTTAAGTGCTAGGTGCTGGTTCAAGAAATACCACTCAACCTCAGCCTCAACACTGTTGACGTCTGGGGCCGGGTCATTCTTTGTGGAGGGCTGTCCCATGCAGCTTAAGGTGTTGAGCAGGACCCCTGGCCTCCGCCCACGCCCACGAGAGGCCAGGGGCGTCCGCTCGCCGTTGGGACAGCCGCAGATGTCTTCAGATGCTGCCTGGTGGCCCGCAGGAGGTGAGGTCGTGCCAGCTGGGACCCGCTGCTCTCCGTGTGGGGCTCACTGTCGAGTGCAGGCCGTGGACACAGATGGGTGTCACCGACAGACACGTTAGGGAGCTGGAAGTGGGGGGACGGGTCAGAGGGCATCTGGGCGACGCAGGCCCAGAGGACAGGATGGGCGCCGAGGGAGGACTCTGGGGCCGGGAGGAGCCACAGGAGAGGTGACTGCTGACAAGGCCCCCACACTCCTGTGGCTGCTGCCTGTCCCATCGACTGTAGGGGCAGCTGTGGGAGCGGGAGACCCAGGGGGCCGTCTGTGTTGGTCTTGTGGTGAGGCAAGCCAGGGGCTGCTGGGGGAGAGGTGGGCAGGTCCAGGAAGTAGATGCAAACGCTTAGCCAGCCAGCCCCAGCAGGTGAGCCAGCCCCACAGGTTCCTGCAGCCTGGGGAGGGGGACTGGCTGTGTGGGGGACCGGGGCCGAGCCCCACGCCTTGTGGCTGCAGTGGGAGGCACGGAGGGTACCGGGCAGCCAGGACAGGTTCTGGGCAGGGGGTGGATAGGGGCATGTGTGCTCAGTGAGGTGGCCTGGAACCGGTGAGACTGGGCCAGGAAGCTGGACGGGAGGCAGGTCAGGCCCAGGAGCTGGCGAGGAAGGGAGGTTGGCGAAACCCTGTGCCGAAGCCTCTGTCTCATGTGGCCTCAGCTGCTTCTCCCTTAGCGGACCTGTTTCTCTCAGTTGAATGTGTAGGGTGACGCTGACTGGAGGCGTGGTTGTGGGCTGGTTTGTATCGTTTCCTCATTGAGGCACGGTTGGCTCTTTGGAGCCATCAGGGAGGGACCGGCTGCAGCCCTGCAGTGATCCTGCCACTTGACGAGATGCCACCAACACCCTCACTGAGAGCCCTGCCCCCCGCCTGGTCCATCGGGGTTCCCACCTCGGGGCAGGGAACCCTGTGGGCAGCCCCACTGCCTCAGGCCAAGGCCCTTCGCCTGAGCTGCTGGTCCGTCTGGGGGGCTTCTCCCACCACCGACGCCTCATGCCCTCATTCCTCTCTCCCGTGCTCCGACTCTCCACGTCCCTGCCTGCCTTGCGGCCATAGTTCCTCAGAGTGTGTCTGCCCGGGGTCTTAGGTGCCGCCCTTTCCGTCGCCCACAGTCACTCGCTGTGTGTCTGTCCGCCTCCTTCCTCTTGGCTCTTCACTCAGATAAAACCACGCGTCCACTCACTGTCCTCGGCCCCGGAGACCCGCGGCTGAATCTGGCTGGGTCCCTGGGCTCGGCGAGCTCAGCCCCAGGCCGGAGAGGCAGGCACACGGGCCTCAGAGCTGTCCCCACGTGCTGGGCTGCAGCCCTTTGTTTTGTCTCTGTCACCCCTCAGAGGTGGTCCTGTGGACACCAGACAGAAGGGACTCAGTGCCCCACGGGTCACTCCACTGCTAAGTGCTGGGGCCGGGATCTGAACCCTGCCATCCGGCCCCAGGACGTGCCCTTAACGCCCCTACTCTCCTGCCTCTCGCAGCGGCAGAGTGGTTCAGAGCCTGGGCTTGGGAGGTGTAGAGGCCTGGAGTCTGCCCCTGACACGTGGTGTGACCCTGGGTGAGTGACCTTGCCTCCCTCAGCCACCGTGACCTCTGTAAATGGTGTCCATTGAGTGCTGGCCTCGAGGGGCTGTGCAGACCAGTGAGGTCCCACGGGTCACAGAGTTAGCCCAGGGCTGGCCGGGGTGCAGCCCCCAAGCAGTGGGGACTGCTCAGCCAGGGGCTAGGAGTGAGCAGTGGGCGTGGCCTGAGCCTGCCAGTGCAGGCAAGCCCGGTGGGCTTCCTGAAGCAGGAGTCTGGCATCGCACCCTGGCTGGAGGGTGGGCACCCACCTCAGACCCCTGGCTGGGTGGAGATGGACCACCAAGCCAGGATAAACCTCCCACCCATCTCCCCCCAGGAATCCTCGTGGCCCATTACCTCCAGAGCATCACGCCATGTCTGGCCCTGGGCGGAGAGCTGGTCTACCACCGACGGCCGGGGGAGGAGGGCACGGTCATGTCTCTAGCCGGGAAATACACGTGTAAGCCTAGGGCTGGGGCAGGAGGTGGGGCCAGGAGTCCTGGGTCTGAGGGCCGGGGTCACAGGTCCTTGACTTGGTTGGTAACCTGCCCCATCCTCCCTGACTCACAGTGAACAACTGGTTAGCGACAGTGACGGTGGGTCAGGCTGGCATGCATGCGACGTACTACCACAAAGCCAGTGACCAGGTGAGCTGCTGGGGGACCGGCTGTGAGGGTGGTGCCGAGCTCGGGTTGCCTGGGGCCGGGTGCTTGGGAGTCACCCCGTGCAGAAGTTACCTCTGTGTGTCCATCCTCTCCAGCTGCAAGTGGGCGTGGAATTTGAGGCCAGCACAAGGATGCAGGACACGAGTGTCTCCTTCGGGTACCAGCTGGACCTGCCCAAAGCCAACCTCCTCTTCAAAGGTACAGGCCTTCGTCTCCCTGCGTAGGAAACAGCTCTGCCTCAGCTCGGATTGGGGGTGCAGGTCAGGAGTGACGCACAGGGCAGTGCGTGGGGACTTGGCGTGAGCCTCCACGTTGCCCGGAAGGCTCATGAGGCGTGAACATGCCTGGGTCCCACCCCAGGGCGTCGGGCGGTGTGTTTGGGCTGTGCAGGGACCGAGCAGTCACCGCACAGTTCCGTCCTTGAGGTCACACGGCCACAGCCAGGTGCCAGACCTCAGCCCAGGCTGGTGGCTGTTAGTCCTGGTCTCTGGTGTCCAGTCTTGGTGCCTCGCAGATTATAGAACCCCCTGGGGCAGGCTGCCCACCCACACCCCCCACAGCCTGGGCTGAGGTCCCGAGATACACTCCCTCTGGTCGGGGGCATGCCTCTTGACCCTGGCCTCCCGGGCAGTGGGGCCCCCTAGCTGCTCACAGGCTTACTGTATCAGAAGGCTCTGTACATGTTCCCAGATGGCATGGTCCCTCGTTCGACAGACACCCCTCCAGCACCAGCTCTGTGCTCACCCCTGTGTTGGTGCTGGGGACACAGTGGTGACCAGCCCCTGTCCTCGTGTGGGCGGGGCTGAGACGGGAGGCCAGATGTGGCAGGGAAGGGGGCAACGTGGGGGCCTGGTCGCTGAGGTGGAAGAGGGTCAGTGAGCCAGTTGCGGTCAGGACTCAGGGCTGCCCCGGGGGCCTGGCTGGTGTCGGAGGTGGCCCAGAGCGCGGGTGCACGGGGACGCGTGGGAACCCTGCACCCCTCTCACCCCGCCTCTGCCGCAGGCTCCGTGGACAGCAACTGGATCGTTGGTGCCACGCTGGAGAAGAAGCTGCCCCCGCTGCCCCTGACGCTGGCGCTCGGGGCTTTCCTCAATCACCGCAAGAACAAGTTCCAGTGCGGCTTTGGCCTCACCATTGGCTGAGTCCCGGGCTGACCCCCAGGCCTTGCCTCCTCAGCCCCTCCCGCCCCCGGCCTCAGAGGGGAGACCTGAGCCCCCCTCCCTCCCTTCCCTGCCTCCTCGGGGCCTGGGGGCGGGCAGCGGAAAGGAGGGAACCCATCACCCCAGCAGCTGAGGAAGGAGTTGTCGAACGATGAGACACTTCAGGGTTCTGAGCGCCGGGGTGGTGCTCCGTGGGCCTAGGGTCCTGGAAGGGATTCTGGAAGCGAGGGGCAGGGGCGGCCAGATGACTGACTTCAGGGAGGAGTTTTGGGGCGTCCCCATCTCCCCAAGGGCCCAGTGCCCGGCCCCCCGCAGGGGCACAGGAAGAGGGGCTTCCCTGCCCCCATCAGCCGCCCAGCCCTTTCCCCAGCCACTCCTCGGTTAAATCATGTTTATAAGTTATGGAAGAACCGGGACATTTTACAGAAAAAAAGAAAAACAACAAAAAATATACATGGGAAAAAAAAGTGAGATGGGACACTTCGGTTTCCTTCCGAGCGTGCCTTCCCTCTTCTGAGGCCACCGTGCACCTGCCTTTCCCAAGACTTGCCAGTAGAGGGGGCTGTGGCCCCGGAGCTGGGCAAGGTCACCAGTTGTATGGGATCTTTGCTGCGCCGCGGCAGCCGTCTGGCCACCTCCAGGGGGAAGTGCTGGCTTGGATCACAGTGGCCCCCCGTGACCCCCCACGGCCAACATCACAGGCTTCCTCACCAGGTGGCCGGATCTGGAGGTCATTCACCCACTTTGACCAGGCCAGAGCGGCTGCAAGGGACTTTGCCCCTGCTTACGGAGGCAGCAGGGGTGGTGTCACTGAGGGCAGGGCTGGGGACAGGGAGCTGGGACCCCAGAGCTCCCCAGATTCCAAACAGTGCGGGACATGACGGTACTGGAATTTGTTCTAGGAGGAAGGTAGATCTCAGTAGCTTCGAGAAAGATCCGAGCACCTACTGAGAGCTGGCTGAGGGCTCCTGGGTGGTGGTGGTAGGGCGGTTGGGAGGTGTCAGGACTGGGGAGGGGGAGCCCATGGTTTGCCAACTTGACCTCGGGTAAACTGCCGTACCCCGCACCTTTCCAGACTGGGAACCGGAAACCCTGCGGGCTCCCCCTCAGTCTGAGAGGAGGAGGGAGCCACAGAATGACCTCTAGTTACCCCGACCAGCCGTCTCACCCCCTCCCTGCCAGTGTCTCTGAGGCCAGAGCTAGCAGGGCCCAGGCCTGGGCCGCCACTGGGGCTCCGTTCCTGGGAGTAGGCACTCGGCCTGGCCCAACCGAACCTCGAAATCCAGTGTCCCCACCCCTTCACAGAACCGGGGATGGATCCCAGCTGCACTTCTCTCTGCAGCTTGGCAGCTGGGCTCAGCTCCTAACCTCAGGCTTCTCTGGAGCGGCTGGGATTTACTCAGCCACGGTTTGCTCGCTGGGGCCCCTCCCAGCGGCGTACCCTACTGCAGCACCCACTGGGAGTCAAGGACTGTTCTCTGTGAACATGTAACAATGGACACGAACATGTTACATCACCAAAGTGCTATAGTTCTTTTCCCC
The DNA here is from genome assembly GCF_000298275.1 of Orycteropus afer afer. NCBI lineage: Eukaryota > Metazoa > Chordata > Mammalia > Tubulidentata > Orycteropodidae > Orycteropus > Orycteropus afer. The sequence goes on along the minus strand of NW_006921686.1, from coordinate 5,066,133 downwards.
GGCTTGATTGGTGAAGAAACTCATGCTCAGAGAAGCTAGGTCATCTGCTCAAGGTCACACAGCTGGCAACTGACGGGACCAGACTCTGAGCCCCAGCTGTTTGCTTCCAGAGTCCGCTTCTCAAGCCCTGTAGAAGGCAGAATCCCGGGAGGTTCCTGGGATCCACAATGCCTGTGCAGGAGGGAAGTGCTGGGTCTCCATTTCCCAAGTGGGGAAAGTCGGGGAGGGGCTCATGGCCAAGGTCATGGCCGAAGAGGTGGTGCCACGGTTAAAATGCATGTTTCTGCTCCCAGCCTAGGTTTTCAGTAGACGCTTTACTGGATCCCTACTGCTCTTACCCCATTTCTGTTCTAGCCACCTGCCGCCTCCCTCAGAGCCAGGAGTCCCAAACTCCCCTCTCTCGGTCTGAGTCTAAGCCCCCAGCCCTCTTGTAGTGCAATGGATCACTGTTATATGGTCTTTGGGACTATGCAAATAAGGTGCTTGTGGCCCCCCGGAGGGATTGGACAGCTTGCTAATGATGCAAATAAAGTGCATAGCATCCTTGTAGGGATGGAACCCTAACAACGGAATGGTCAGTTCTTCTCTCCTGCCTAAAACAAGCCATCCCAGAGTTGGAAGCGGGGGGGAGGAACTTCACCAAGAAAGAAGAGCCGGGAATGGAGTGTGTCCTTTGGGCCAAGGGTCCCTGTGCTGAAACGTGGGCCCAGGGGACGGAGCTGTAACAGAGCGTAAGACCTCCTGAAGCAAAAAACCACAGCAGCAGAGCCAGGAGACCAGCCAGAGGCTTCCCGGCCTGCAAGGCAAAGTGGTTACAGTAGGCCTCCCGCCCACGGAGTGCTAGAGTCGGTCAGTCCGGGGCAGGAGGTTTAGTAGCTGAGTGGGGTCCCTGAGCGCACTTCATTGTTGGGGGAGCTGAAGAACTTTGTAACGTGCCTAAGCAGGGCAGGGGCCAGGCCCAAGGGACTGAGGACCAGAGAGAGGCCTGCCTGCAGGCAAGACTAAAAGCTGTTCCAACCAAGGAACTGTGTCCTGAGCGTTCCTGATCCTGAGTCGCTTTCCCAATAAACCCCATGATGGTGAATATGGTCTGTGAGTCCTGTGTGGCCATTGCAACTAAGTGTCAAACCCAGGAGAGCCACAAGAGCGCCATGGGAGGGCGGCTGATGCCCTAATCGGTAAAGAGGTGGGAGAGGAGGCAAGTCTGACCTCGCCTTGAGCTGGGGATGGTGGCTCTCCCCCCTGTGAAGTTAGAGCAGGTCAGTCGCTGTCCACGAGGCCACTTGCACAGCCCTCTGCCCTCAGACCCAGGAGTCCAAGACTCCAGCCCTCTCCTGTCTCTGGGCCCAAGAGTCTCTCAGTCCTCAGACCCAGGAATTCAAAATCTTTGTCCTCTCTCAGACCTTAGAATCCAAGACCCTACACACCTCTTCCCTCACTCCCAAGAGTTTGGCCCCCAAACTCCCCCAGACTCAGGAGTTCGAGTCCCCACCCTCCTCCTACCTCAGCCCCAGATGTCCAGGCCCTCACGCCCTCTTCCCCCAGCATCGTGAAATCAAAGCACCACCAGCCCCCTCCCCAAATTTTGTTCATTCACACAGGAGGGAGAAGGGGTGCCCTCCAGAATAGAGGAGGGTGCCGGGGTTACTGGGTGAGGCGTCATCTCCCTCTGGGGGCTGGGGGTGCCATAGGCCACAGGGCCTCCAAGCCCCACCCCCTTCCTCCTCCCAGTGGGTAGGTGGGCGGGTGGGTCCAGCCCACCTCGTGACTGGGGGCTGGCTCAGCCCGCCCTGGCCCTGGGGGCGGGGCGGGGCAGGGGAGAGTCCTATAATTGGACAAGTCTGATTCCCGGAGTCCTGCTCAGCCCGAGCAGAGCAAAGGCCTTTCTTCCCTGGAGCCGGTGAGACTCAGGGTCGGGGGCACTGGGACCAACTCAGGGGCCACTGGGAGGCTGCGTCTGGGGACCCCACGAGCCTTGGCCTTCAGGAAAAAAAAGTCCGGGACAGGGAAGAGAGCTAAGGAAGGTCAAGAAAGCTGGTGGGGATGCGTTGAGGGAGAGAAGAGGACCAGCCAACGCCTGGGGCAGCCATCTCAGCTGAGGAGGGGGCGGAGGAAGTCGGACCTGCAGGCAAAACCTGCAGGCCACCACACATGCCACTGATTGTCACTGTCATTTACTGAGCACCTACTGTGGCCCGGGCAGCAGTGCGGCATGGGGGGAGGGGCCACAGGGCCTGAGGGGGCAGGGTGTCTAGATGCTCCGTTTGAAGGAGGATTCGATGACTTAACCTGTGGCAGAGGCACACAGATGTGAAGTTGAAGACGAGCGTGTGGGGGAGAAGGAGGAAAGCCCGGTTGGAACTGGGATGGAACCTGGGGCGAGGGCGGGCGTCGGGGTAGCGGTGGGTGGAATTTGAACCCTGGGAGAGGGAGATGGAATTTTGGAAGCTGACCTGGGATGGGGAGATAGGGGAAGACAATGGGGTGCTTATCTAGACAATGGTGGGGCTCCTGGGGTGTTTGTGATTGGATTAGGCTGTAGCAGATCGGGGCGGGGGGGGGGGGCAGGGCCCTGGGCCTGAGCTGTTGATGGACATGTCTCTCTTCCCAGACTGACCAATCGCTGCCCGGAAGATGAAGGTTCTGTGGACCGTGTTGGTGGTCTCCCTCCTGGCAGGTATGGGGGTGGGGCTCGCCCAGGTCACCTCCCCTTCCCCCGCCCACCTTTCTCTTTTTCCCTTTGCCCATTCTGGTCTGTCTCCCCCGTGAGGACAGGCGTGGGTCTGGGCGGTCTCTGACGCTTACAGGTTCCAAGAGGCCTTTCACCTCTGTGGGCCTGGGCTTCCCCCATCCTTAATACTGACGCTCTCTCTAACGTTTTCGACCAACTAAGGTCGCGCTATGAGTCGGAATCGACTCAGTGGCAGTGCCTCTCACTGTTGTCAGGACAACTTTATACATTAAAACTTGTGGGAGCCGGAACTTGACGGGACTGCCTTATTTTTCCAGATCCTGAAAGTTTTCCACCTTTGACAGGGTGCGGCTTACCCCTTCCCTGTAGCTCTCCAGTAAACCCACTGCCATTGAGTCAGTTCTGACTCATTGTGACCCCCATAGGGTTGCCAAGGCTGTAAATCTTTACAGAAGTAGATTGCTTCACTTTCCTCCCATGGGGCAGTTGGAGGGTTTGAACCTCGAACCTTCTGGTTAACAGCCAAATGCCTCACCCCTCACTTTCCATTTGTTGTTGTTGTTGTTATGTGCTGTCGAGTTGTTTCCGACCCCTCCTTGGGTTTCCGAGGCAGTATCACTGCGGAAGTAGATTGCCTAACCTTCTTTCTGACGAGTGGCTGGTGGGTTTGAACCGCCAGCCTTCTGGTTAGCAGTCAAGGGCCTTAGTCACTACGCCACCAGAGCTCCCTCACTTTTCATTAGTGGGAAATATTTGAGTTTTCCTTCTCTGACAAGTTTCCGTCTTACACAGGTTCTAGCTTTCCCAGGTTTTACTGTATCCATGAAGCAGTTAACGGCTAGAGAGCACCAGTTGGAGACGGTTATTCTTATCCTGGTGGCATAGTGCCTAAGGCACTTGACTGCTAACCAGAAGGCTGGCGGTTCAAACCCACCAGCCACTCCTTGGAAGGAAGGTTGGGCAATCTACTTCCGTAGTGATACTGCCTTGGAAACCCAAGGAGGGGTCACTATGAGTCGGGTCCGACTCGACAGGCATATAACAACAACATTCTTATCCTGCCCCCAACGTGGCCCGGCATGGAGCACACAAAGACATTCAATCAGTGCTTGTCCGGTGATTAAACAGACGGGGTGGCCCTCCAACCCCTCCCTGCACACCAATGCTCCAAAGAGGCCCGTGAGCATTTGTGGAGCTCCAACTGAATACCAGGTACTGGGTACCTGGAGGGGCGGGAGGGGCAGAATGGTCCTAATGAGCCGGACCTTGCTCCCTGCAGGATGCCAGGCCGAAGAGGAGCCCGAGGTGCACCCTGGGTGGCAGGGCAGCCAGCCCTGGGAGCAGGCGCTGGGCCACTTCTGGGACTACCTGCGCTGGGTGCAGACGCTGTCGGACGAGGTTCAGGAGGAGCTTCGCGGTGTCCAGGTCACCCAGGAGCTGAAGTGAGTGACCTGGCGGGCCCCACACCTTCCTGGTGGCCGGCTCCTCCGGACTCTTGAGTCCACGGGGGTTGGGTCTCTGTGTTCTTGCTTTGTCTCTCCGTCCCCACCTCCTTCCTTGACAGCTCTCTGATCTGAGTTCTCGTCTCCTGTCTAAGGTATGTTCCTGTCTAAGGTATGTCCCTGTTTCTCTGGGTTGACCTCGGTCATGCTACCTCAGCCTCTTACACCGTCCTTAAGGACTCTCTGGGTGGCACGGTTAAAATTCTGGACCATTGACCAAAAGATTGTTGGTTTGAACCCAGCCAGAGAAACCTCAGAAGAAAGGCCTGGTGATCTGTCCCAGCCTTGAAAACCCCACGGAGCAGTTCTCCTCTGTGACACACGGGGTCCCCATGAGTCCAAAGGACACCATAGCAACTAACAACACACTTCCTGTTCCTAGCTTGGCTTTCCTGCACTGTCCCCGCGAGCTGCTTTCCCAGTCTCCGTTTCTCTGCTTTCTCCCTGTCTCCTCTCCCGGCTTTGGGTCTCTGCCTCCATGGCTGTCTTGCCCCCTGGGCCCTGGATTTCTCTCCATACGTGCCCACCTGTCTCTCTCATCCTCTCCCGCCCCCTCCGCCCACAGGGTGCTCATGGAGGAGACCATGAAGGAGGTGTCGGCCTACAAGTCCGAGCTGGAGACCCAGTTGGGCCCGGTGGCAGAACAGACGCAGGCGCGCCTGACCAAGGAGCTGCAGGCGGCGCAGGCGCGCCTGGCGGCCGACATGGAAGACGTGCGCAGCCGCCTGGCCCAGTACCGCAGCGAGGCCCAGGCCGTGCTGGGCCAGAACACAGAGGAGCTGCGCGCGCGCCTTGCCTCGCACCTGCGCAAGCTGCGCAAGCGGCTGCTGCGTGACGCCGAGGAGCTGCAGAAGCGCCTGGCGGTGTACCAGGCCGGGGCCCGCGAGGGCGCCGAGCGCAGCGTGAGCGCCATCCGAGAGCACCTGGGGCCGCTGCTGGAGCAGGGCCGCGTGCGGGCCGCCACTGTGGGCACCCTGGCCAGCAAGCCGCTGCGGGAGCGGGCCGAGGCCTGGGGCCAGCAGCTGCGCGGGCGGCTGGAAGAGGTGGGCAGCCGGGCCCGGGATCGCCTGGACGAGATGCGCGAGCAGATGGAAGAGGTGCGCACCAAGGTGGAGGAACAGGCCACCCAGATGCGCCTCCAGGCGGAGGCCTTCCAGGCCCGCCTCAAGAGCTGGTTTGAGCCCTTGGTGGAAGACATGCAGCGCCAGTGGGCCAACTTGGTGCAGAAGGTGCAGGAGGCGGTGGGCGCCAACGCTGGCGCTGAGCCCAGTGAGAATCACTGAAAAGAGTCCACACGCGCCACCTGGCGGGCCCCACTCCTGCCCTGAGCCCCCTGCCTTCCCGCCGTCAGCAGGAGGCCCTGTTCCTGCCCCAGCTATCTTCCTGGAGGGCCTTAGCTTAATAAAGTTCCACCGAGCTTCACAGCAGCTGTCAATGTGTGTGATTTCTCACGCTTGTACCTGTTTCCCTTTCCCTACCCCACTGGCCACATGGTTTCCGGTCCGGCCCACTTTGTCGGACTCCAGGAGTGATCGGTGTTGCCTGGGCTCCATTTCTCTCTTGAACTCTCCCTATCCGGTCCTCTTCTGTCCCTTGCTCACAGCTACCTGAGATGACAAATTGGTTTGCCCTGGACTCCTAACCTAAAGGTTGCCAGTTCCAATCCACTTACGGATTGGCGGTCTCACAGAAGGGCCCGCTGATCTGCTCCCGTGAAGATTGCAGCCAAGAAAGAAAGCCCTGCCTGGTTAACACACGGGGTCACCTTGAATGGAAACCAACTGGGCCGCGACCAGTTTGGTCTGGTCCTTTACGAGTCTTTTCTGTTTCGGCTACTCTTTCGGCTACTCGGGGTCATCCCTCACTTTTTCATGCTTTTAAAATGCTTTGTTGGGAAATAAATAGAATAAGACGAGCCATTCCAGCTTTTTTTTTTTTTTTCTTTCTGTGTGCAACTCTTCACTGCCTCTCTTTCCATTGTGTCTCAAGACAGAAGTTCTGGAACAAATGCAGCCCGAGGTGAAATACTACTGCTGCATTAGACTCTGTGTGATCTTGGGCCAGAAAAAATAATACAAAAAAACCCCCTTAGCCTTAGTTTCCCCATCTTTCTAACACCTGCTCCATCAGCTGTAACTCAAAATGACCCGAGACCAATGTCACTATTATGAAGCCATTCTTACTTGTATTCAAGATTTTTCTTCCCACTCTCCCTGCAGTCATATCTGATTCTCCCTCCCTCCCTCTCCAGGGCTCGAGGTCTGTCCTGCTGGCCCAAGAGGCTTCATTTCTCAGCTTCCTGTTTTTCTCTGCCTCTTATCTTTTATCTCTCCCCCTACAGTTTCTCTTGCTGCAGGGGGTGGGGTGGGGCCCTGCTTTTTTTGCTGCCTGCTCCTTTTTTAATCTGACATTATCCCCATCAAAATTTTTTCATCGTGGAAAGTATATATGTAGCAAAACCTGACCATTTTGACAGTCT
>NW_006921686.1:5050061-5059041 GCF_000298275.1 Orycteropus afer afer | reverse complement strand
CTTCCTGTTTCTGCTTTTCCCTGCCTCTCACTTTTATATTTGTTGTTGTTATGTGCTGTCGAGTTGGCCTCGTCTGACAGGCGGTATCTCTACAGAAGTAGATTGCCCAACCTTCCTTCCGAGGAGTGGCTGGTGGGTTTGAACCGCCAGCCTTCTGGTTAGCAGTCAGATGCCTCAGGCACTACGCTACCAGAGCTCCTTCACTTTTATATATATGCTTTAAAAGAAAGAAAAAATATGGAGGTGAGATACATAGACCAAACGTTTACTGTGTCCGCCATGTTTACGTGCGCAGTTCACCTGGCTCTTGGCTTTGCTCCTCTCTTCCCACATGCAGGCTGGCCTGCTCTGCCCTTAGCACCCTCTCTCCTCCAGCTCTATTGTCTACCTCTTGTCTCTTCCAATGAGCCTATTGGGTGCTGGGTGCAGGTGGGGGAAAAAAAGAAGAGGCACCCCTACTGCCCCCATGAGGGTCCCCGCCATGCCCTGTGGAGGTTGGGGCTGGGTGGGAGGTGGGAGTTGGCCCCCCTGAGAGGTGAGAGAGCCTGGGGCACTTTCTGCCTCTCCCACCCCCTCAGTTCTCAGACAAGGGGAGGCTGGCTCTCACTTCAGGACAGGCTGAGGCCTGAACTTTTATCTCCTGGGCCTGTGCCTCTGCCAGGCCCTCTGCCTGCTTTTGGCTCCTCCTGTTCCAAATGGCAGTCTCCCTGGCGCTGCTGCCCTGAGCACCCCTTGGAGGCGGGCTCTCCTCCCAGGGACAGAGACATGGGGCCCGGGCTGCTGCTGACTCACTGTGTGCCTGGTGCGGGGGTTGTGGGGGGTGGCCGTCCTCTCAGACAGAGCCTGTTTTCCTCAGATGTCCATGAGGGAGGTGGTACCAGCCATGTCTTCCCTTTGAAGAGCTGAACCATGAATCCGCATGTCTTATCTAAGGCCTCTCAGAGGTTCTGTGTATTTCTGAGCCAGGAAGGCATGTTAGCAAAGAAGGGTGCCCCACTGCACCGCAGCCTCTTCGGGCCAAGAGAGTGGAGAAAGGCCTGGAGCAGGCAGATTCCAGAACAGAGGCCGGAAGTGGGTGCTGGGGGGAGGGGCTGCTCCCCACAGGGATTCGGGGATGAAGGAAAACAGCCTGGAGTCTGGGAAGGGGAGAGGGCGGCAAAGAGCCCGTCTTGCTTAGCTCCTCAGTGACCTGTTGGATGTCTTGACTGCTCCTCCATTACCCCATCTGAAAAATGGAAGTTCTATAGTGCCTCAGACATTTGAATGTTAACCAGAAGGCTGGCGGTTCAAACCCACCAGCCAGTTCTCGGAAGGAATATAGGGCAATATACTTCCGTAGTGATACCTCCTCGGAAACCCAAGGAGGGGTCACTATGAGTGGAAATAGACTTGACAGCAGTGAGTTTGGTTGTTGTTTTTTTTTTTTTCAATAGCTGAGGAGCTCTGGTGGTGCAGTGCCTAAGGCATATGACGGCTAATGAGAAGGTTGGTGGTTCAAACCCACCAGCCACTCCAAGGAAGGAAAACCTGGCAATCTACTTCCGTAATGATTTAGCACCTTGGAAACCCAGTGGGGGGTCGCTATGAGTCAGAATTGACTCCATGGCGGTGAGTGTGGTTTGGAGTTTGTAGCTGAGAAGGAGGGCATGTGTGGCACAAACTGTAAACATTTAACTAGTAACCAAAAGGTTGGTGGTTCAAAGCTACCCAGGGAGACTCAGAAGACAGTCCTGGTAATCTGCTTGTTCAAGGCCACAGCCCCAAAAACCCTATGGGGCAGTTCTACTCTGTGCCCATGGGGTCACTAGGAGTCAGCCTCTACTCCATGGCAACCGAGCACAGCACAGAGGCCAGGGTGAGGGTGGAAGAGACCGGGTGGGCGGGCAGGCAGGCGGTTGTTTATGACCCTGGTCTTGTGGGGTGGGGACAGCAGACATCTGGTGGATGTTTGGGGTGTGCTGGGTTCACGGGGAAGCAGATGTCTGGGAAGACGCTGGGTACTGGAAGCGCTGAGCTGGACAAAGGGTGTTGCAATCCTGCCAGGGTCCTGATGTCTGTGCCAGGCCTTTCACAATCGTCCCTCCCACCCCCAGGCTCTGACACGCGGTTGGGATGGGCGGTGGGGGGCTGCAAGACCCAGCCAACCTCCCCTCCCCAGCTGCCCAGGATCACTGTCGGTCAAAAACAGCCCAAGACAGGGAAGGGAGTGGGGCAGGGGCATTGGACTCCAGCCCTGGGGGACGGATGAGGTGGTAGGAGGGGAGAGGTTAAAGGAGGAGGGGGCTCAGTGCCAGGATGGTCAGCTGATCAAGAGGGGGCCTGGGTGAGTGAATGGGAGGCTTACAGGGCCTCATGGGAGCTCTGATAGCGTAGTGCCTAAGGCACTTGACTGCTAACCAGAAGGCTGGCGGTTCAAACCCACCAGCCATTCCTCGGGAGGAAGATGAGGCAATCTACTTCCGTAGTGATACCACCTCAGAAACCCAAGGAGGGGTCACTATGAGCCGGGTCCAACTCCACAGCATATAGCAACAACAACAGGGCCTCATGGCTTGGGGAGGAGTCTGGGAGTGAAGGGAATGCTGGGAGGGCCTGGGGGCACACATCAGGAGCCTCACAGCTGAGGTTTTGGGGCTTGGACTGCCTGAAGAGATTCCCCTAGCGAAGAGGAAGATTGAGGAGCTGTTAACAACAAAAGCAAACCCACTGCTGTTGAGTCAATTCCGACTCACAGCGCCCCTAGATGACAGACTAGAACTGCCCCATAGGGTTTCCAAGGCTGCACTTTTTATGGGGGAGCTCTGGTAGCATAGTGCCTAAGGCATTTGACTGCTAACCAGAAGGCTGGAGGTTCAAACCCACCAGCCACTCCTCGGAAGGAAGGTTGGGCAATCTACTTCTGTAGTGATACTGCCTCGGAAACCCAAGGAGGGGTCGCTATGAGTCGGATCTGACTCATTGGCAGTAAGTTTGGTTTGGTTTTTGGAAATCTTTATGGAAGCAAAGCCCAATCCAAACCCACTGCCATGGCATCCTTTCCAACCATTCCGACTCATAGCACCCCTACAGGACAGAGAGTAGAACTGCCCCCATAGAGTTTCCAAGGCTGCAAATCTTTATGGAAGCAAACCATACCCACTGCCATCAAGTCGATTCTGACTCATAGGGACCCCATAGGATTTCTAAGGCTGTAAATCTTTACAGAAGCACACTACCTCATCTTTCTCCCACAAGCAGCTGGTGGATTCGAACTGCCGATCTTTGGGTTAGCAGCAGAATGCTTTAAGCACCTTGAGGGAGGTCTGGGTGCAGGTGCATGTGGTGGGGAGCTTGAAGGGCTTGTTTGAAAGACGGATGGGGATGGCAGGGGCAGTCAGAGTGTGAAGGGTTGATTGGGTGGCCCCCTGAGGCAAAGAGTAAGTGTCTTTTGAACTGAGAAGACTTGCTAAGAAAGGAATGGAAGAGAGGGCCCGGGGACACAGGGTGAGTCGGGGAATGAGCTGCCCCCTCACCGGGGCTCCTGAGACAGCTCTGAGGCTGGTAGATGAGTGGAGGGCAGGGGAGAGTCCCCTGAGGTGAGAGACCCTGTGGAAGGGATGAGGGCTGTGTCCTGGGGGGGGGGCTGGGTGCTCTGGAGTCTGAGGCCCCCCCACAGTCAGGGAGATTTGGAGGTGAAGGCGCTAAACAACAAGGGTCTTCCCAGACCTAACGGGGTACCTGGATGTCTCCTCAGCACTCTTCTCCCCCAATTAGGGGTGGAGAGAAGAAAAGGTTGGGGGGGCAAAGAACCCGCCCCACCCCTCCCCAGCCAGATAAAGGCACACACAGGATGGGGCGGCGGCGGAGGGCAGTTGTCCAAGTTCTCCCATCCTGCCCTCTTACGTCAGATCCAGGTGAGTCTTGGACCCCTGGGAGGGACCCCCGCCCCTGCCATGAGCGCAACAGAGGGGTGGAGCCGCTGCGGGGAAGGAGAGGGGCTGCTCCTGGTCACCCCCACCCTGCCTCCTCCTCCAGAGTGGCCCCTGCTGCACCAGGAAGCTCCTCCTGTCGCCTCCGATCCTGGTGTTGCTTCTGTCCTTGGCTTTGGAAGGTAAAAATGGGATAACAGGATTTGCGGAGTTTGGGATTTGGAAGCGTGAAGCTGACTGCAGGCCTGGGGTTCAAGCTTGGAGGACTTTTGAGAACTTTGGGGTCCCTTCTGTGGCCGGTCTCTCTAGTGTCGTGGAGGCCCCACTTCCACCCCGCAGGTGAGCTTCAAAAGTTCTCCCAGGAGAGGTGCCGTGGGTGGCAAATCCGCCCTGTGGAGTCCTAGCAACCGATGACGTATTTACCCTTACCCGTCCATGATTGGCTTTCCTGATTCTATGGGCTGGAAAAGGGAGCGACCGGAAGGTGGCCGAGTAAGGCAAATTTGGCCACTCCAGCCCCCTTCATTCTAACACCATCATGCCCAAAAAAATCACATTTAAGGATTTCTTTTCCCATTCCTGGAATCTCATCCTAAGGCCTCCCAATGCTAAACCTTTTGCCTCCCCCGTCCACCCTGGTCTTCCTGGCAGGCCCAGCCCCAGCCCAGGCTGTCTCCAGGGTCCCCAGTGGGCACACCGCTGGTACTGCAGAGCTGGACTGTGTCGCAGGTTTCGGCGGTATCACTACGGAAGACCATTGGCCAATCTTCCTTCTGAGGAGTGGCTTGTGGGTTTGAACCACCAGCCTTCTGGTTAGCAGTCAAGTGCCTTAGGGACTATGCCACCACTAGAGCTCCAGACAATGATACAGAAGGCAAAGCCAAGGAAGCAACAAGGAGCATGACTTTCTGGCAAGAGGCCATTAGGCACTTTCCGTGGGCAGGGGAGGGCTGGGGTGTTATCTGGGTGGAGCCAAGAGGAGTCAAATGTCCTCTCCCCTTTTACATTGGGGAAAACCTGGGCCCAAAGAGGCAGACCACATCTCTGTGGTCACACAGCCAGATCTCAGGGTGTTCATACTTGGGGAACGTGGTCTCTAACCCATCCCAGACACCTTTTAGAGACAGCCTGGGGGTGTGGGGGTGATTGAAGGGCCCAAGGAAGCAGACAGGCCTGAGTCCACAGGCTGGTACAGACCCCTACTCCCTGTGTGATCTGTGAAATGGGCGGGTTCTCTGTGGGCTTGGGACCATGGTCACAGGAGACATCAAGCTCATTGGTGTAAATACTACACAAAAACATTGTTCCACATCCTACTTTGGCGAGTAGCAAGTGGGATCTTAAAAGCTTGCAAGTGGCCATCTAGATGCAACAATGGGTTTCTCTTTGTCCAGAACAAAGAAGAATGAAGAAAACCAAAAACACATGGAAACAATTAGTCCAAGAGAGTGGTACACGTGCGATCCTCACCTTATATGACTATGAGACCAGAAGAACTAGATAGCGCCTGGGCACTACTGTCAACCACTCGGAGGGGGATCTATGTAGGAGATCCTGGAAAGAGTGGGAGAACAATGTGGAACAAAACTCAAAATCATTAAAAAAAAAAAAACAGGTTTGCTTGTCTGATAAAGCCTGGTAAGACCCCTGAGACTATGGCCCCTAGCCACCCTTCAGGTCTGGGATTGAACTCACTCCTGTGGCTTCCAGCCAAACAATAGACAGGCATATGGGGTGAACATTTACATTGGGTAGATACACTCCTTAGAGAGATCAATCACGGGAGAACAGAAGGGCTGTGCATGCACGGGGAGATAGCTAAGGGGGCAGAAGTGCATGGGAGGGAAGGACATGCCCCATTTTATCATAAGTGGAAGAGGTAACCATGGGGAGAAAGTGGGAAGAGAGCTGTTACATTGTGGGAGGTTGGAGTCAATGTCATGAGACAAAATGCGTATGAATTGCTGCAGGGAAGATGAATTTACTCTGTAAACTTTCACCCAAATCACACACACACACACAAAAAAAAGAAATGAGTGGGTTCTGAGGGCTGGTGTACTGGGGACTTGTGTAGCGTCTGGCATATTATAAATGCTTTGACCAACATTTGGTCCATTTGGTGTTGCAGGGCTGGAGCAGGCTTGGAGAAAGGGTTGGCAGCGAGAGATGGCAGGTCTTAAAAGCCCAGGCCAGAGAGAGGTGTTCTGGGAAACGGAGGCACAGAGTGTGGGCCTCCCAGCCCAGGACTCATCCCATTCTCCCAGACGGTGGGAGCCCAAGTGTTTTCTTGGTGGAGCGAGACGTGGAGATCAGGAAGGGGAAGATCAGGCCGTCAAGTAGGAGGTGGGATTGGCCATCCTGGGGAACAAGAGATACAAGATGATCCCCACCCACGAACAGGTCCTGGATTTCAGAGACTCTCAGAAAAAAAAAAAATGAAGTATCAACTCAAAGTGACCTCCTCCTGAACTCCGAGAGGGCTGTCTACTCTCTTCGTGGCCTAGTCCCTGTTCCACACTTGAAACTTAAGAGCCCCTGGGCTGAGGACTCCCGCCACGATGCCCTCGATTCTCCTACATCAATGACAGTCCTACAGAGAATCCTCCTTGAGTCCTGCTCACTTCATTGTGGGCCAGGGGCCAGGAGAGGGTGGGAGTGGCGGCTTTGGGGAAAGAGCTTAATGCAGAGTCTGAAATGTATTGAGTGTGTTTTGACTTGCTGTGTGCTGGGATGCTTTATCTTTATAATCTCAAAAAGAGTCTTCTGGAGAACCGTGTGAGCTGGGCCCAGTTCCCAGTGAGCCCCACGAGGTCATTAGAGCCCAGAGAGGTAAAGCCACATGTACAAGGTCACACAGCCAGGAAGCGGAGGACTGGATTGAAATCCCAGCCTGGCACCTTGCTCTGCTCCATTTGCCCCCATACTGGGCTTCTCGAGAGAAGAGAATTTTTTTTTCTCCCCCCAGTTGCTGTCCTAGACTGCCACTCATGGCAGCCCTGTATGCATTAGAATGGAACTGTTTCTTCATAGGGTTTGGGGTTGTGTTTTTTTTTTTAATTTTATTGTGATTTGGGTGAAAGTTGACAGAGCAAATTCACTTTCCATGCAGCAGCTCACATACACTTTGTCTCATGACATTGACTGCACTTTCCCACAATGCAACAGCCCTCCTCCCACTTCCTCCCCATACTTACCTCTTCCCTGTGTCCTTCCCTCCATGCACTCCTGCCCCCGCCCCTGCTATCTCCTTGTGCAGACACAGCCCTTCTATTCTCCCAGCTTCATAGGGTTTTCAATGGCGCTGCTGGCATAGTGCCTAAGGCATTTGACTGCTAACCAGAAGGAAGAGTGAGCAATCTACTTCCCTAAAGATTTACCGCCTCCTTCAGAAATTCAGTGGGAGTTGCTATGGGTCGGAATGGACTCAATGGCAGTGAGTTTGGGTTTTTTATTTTTTTTTTTTTTAACTTTATTTTTCAGAAATAGAGTGACAGCCCTTTCTCCCCGGGCACTTCTAGGGTCCTAGCTAAGTTTGTAAATTGCTGCCATTTCTCAGGGACTCCAAACCACCAGTTGCAGTCTTCCTGATGCGTGGTGACGGGATGAGGTTCTGAACAATGCACTAGAGTAGGTCTTCACTACACTTGAAATAGATAAGGGAGGGGATAAAGAGGAAGTGGAGCGAGGACATGGGGCAGAGCCCTGAAGATGGATGCTCCCTGGGGTGGTTTTGTTTGTGTGTCAACTTGGCTGGGCCTGGGTGAGTGGCTGGGCAGCTGGATGTGTATTCCCCATGATGAGACTGGCAATCAACTCCATGGTGGAATCTACTGGGAGCAGCTGAGTAGTTGCCTTTGGGATGTGGTCTGCTTCCTGTATATAGGAGAAGCCTTGGGAATGGTCTCTAGCCTGTGGCACGCTTGGGCCCTGCATGTAGCCGTGTCGTTGCTCAGCAGCCTACCATGCTCTGCCAACCTTGGGACTTACAATGGACTTAAGTTAATGGCCTGCCGTGTAGTTTGGTAACATCAGGACTGTGCCTTTTGACTTGTCAACCTTGGGGCTTCTCAGCCTCAGCAGCCAGCAGCTGTCTGAGTAAAGAAATGCCTCTAGCTCCAGTGGGCCGGGAGCAGGAGGCAGAGCTGGACCCCAAGGTTGAGGGGCTTTCACCCAGCCCCTAGAGCCTGGCACTTTGAACTTGGACTTAACGCCTCCAAATTGTAAGAATAAACTCCTGTTTGTCAACACCATCGCATTTGTGGTATATCCTTGTCAGAGCGGCAGTAGGTAACCAGAACACTCCTTCCATCACCGCCTCCAGGCAGCCCTCCCTGACCTCCAGTCTGGGTCAGGTGCCCCTGTCCTAGCTCTGCCCACTCTGGGTCATCACTGTCTGAGTACAGATAGGTCTGTCTCTGCTACTTAACTGTGAGCCCTGGAAGGGCACGGCTGGTGCTGTGGTCATTGCTGTGTCCCCAGGCCCGGCCCAGCGTAGAACTGGGCATGGTGCAGGTGCTCAGTAATAGTTGGTGAAATGATTGATTATGTAAGATCTGAAAAAAAGAAACACATTGAACTTTCACAAACGCCTGTGAGGTGGACGTTGTCTTGGGCTGTGGAGTCACTTCCACCTCACGGCGAGCCCGTGTGTTACCACAGTAGAACTAACTCCTCCGCAGAGTCTTCTGGGTTGGGATCTTGGCGTTCTACTCCACCATGTGGTATTGCGATAATTCTCAATCAACTTGGTAGCACCCACAACAACAATCTTTTTTTTTTCTTAATTGTGATTTGGGTGAAAGTTTACAGCAGTTCACATACACTTTGTCTCATGACATTGACTACAGTTTACCACAATGCAACCGCTCCCCTCCCACTTCCTCCCCATAGTTACCTCTTCCTTGTGTCCATCCCTCCATGCACTCCTGTCCCCTGAACTGTCTCCCTGTGTATACACAGCCCAGGATTTTTCTCTCCAAGGAGTGTATCTACCTCAGGTACATGTTCAACTCCTATGCCTGTCTTTTGTTTGGCTGGAAGCCACAGGTATGGGTTCAATTCCAGACCTGAAG
>NW_006921686.1:5041701-5043261 GCF_000298275.1 Orycteropus afer afer | reverse complement strand
TATGCTTATGTATAAATAAAGCAGAACGGATGCATCAGGGGTCGCTCTCGCAGAATATGCACGGCATCTGCCTGGGCCCCATTCCTTTTTAGAAAAGAAAACCATTAATCCTTTTGTGTCGCTTCATTTCGTGACCTGTGTGGTTTTGCCGGACGCGGCGCTGACCTTCTGGTTAGCAGCCAAATTCCTGATCTACTATACCACCAGAGCTCTTTGGAAACCCTGTGGTGCAGTTCCCCTCTGTCCTCTAGGGGCGCTGTGAGTCAGAATAAACTCCACAGGAGTGGGTTTGGTTTAGGGCTTTGCTCCCATAAAAATTGACAGCCTTGGAAACCCTATGGCTCTACTCCATCCAATACGGTTGCTGTGAGTTGAAATTGACTCGCTGGCAATGGGTTTTAAACATTTTTGTGAGGTCAGTGTTAGTTCAGTGGTAGAATTCTCTCTTTCCATGCATGAGATCCAGGTTCAATTCCTGGCCAGTGCACCTCCTGAGCGGCCACTACCCATCTGTCAGTGGAGGCTGTGTGATGCTATGATGCTGAACAGGTTTCCAGCCTCAGACAGATGTGGAAGAAAGGCCTGGTGATCTACTTCCAAAACATCAGTCAATGAAAATTCTGTGGATCACAACGGTCCGATCCACAGCCGTCTCAGTTTCCTGGTGCCGCTGGAACAGATGTACTATAGGTGGGCAGCTTTAACAAATAGAAATCTATTCTCTCACAGTTCAGAAAGATAGGAGTCTGAATTCAGGGTGCCGACTCTAGGGGAAGACTTTCTCTGTCAGCTCTGGGGGAAAGTCCTTGTTTCCTGTCAGCATCTGTGGGCTCAGTGTTCCTTGGCCATCTCCAAGTGTCTTGACATCAATCTTCTTCTGTTGGGTCAGGAGGTTCTCAGCACAGGGACCCTGCGTCCAAAGGACATGCTCTGCTCCCAGCTCTTCTTTCTTGGTCGTTAGGTCCCTCCCCCTCTGCTTGGTTGTTCAGTCTCTTTTATATCTCAAAAGAGATTGACACAAAGTACAAACCAATCCTATCCATTATGTCCTGCCTCTAATCCTGTTTCATTAACATCATAGAGGTGAGACCTCACAAAACACAGGATAATTACATTACAAAAGGAAGGATAATTACAAAATACTGACAATCAGGGCCCAGCTAAGCTGACACATATTTTGTTGTTGTTGTTGTTAGGTGCCATCGAGTCATCTCTGACTCATAGTGACCCTTTGTGAAGCAGAATGAAACACTGCCCGGTCCTGTGCCAGCTCCGAGATTCTTGCTATACCTGAGCCCATCATTGCAGTCACTGTGTCAATCCATCTAGTTGAGGGCCTTCCCCTTTTTCATTGACCCTCCACTTTACTAAGTATGATTTCCTTCTCCAGGGAATGGTCCCTGTGATGGTTAAGTTTGTGCATCAACTTGGCTGGGCCTGATTGAGTGGCTGGGCAGTTGATTGTAGTTATTCCCCATGGTGAGACTGGTAATTAAGTCCATGGTGGAATCTATGGAGCAGCTGAGTAGCTGCTTTGGGATGTGGTCTGCTTCCTGTATA
>NW_006921686.1:5037787-5039486 GCF_000298275.1 Orycteropus afer afer | reverse complement strand
GCACATAACAACAACAACATTATATTTTTAAAATTTTTATTGTGATCTGGGTGACAGTTTACAGAGCAAATTCATTTTCCATACAGCAGCTCATACACATTTTGTTCCATTGACATTGACTGCAATTCCCCACAATGTAACAGCTCTCTTCCCACCTCCTCCCCGTGTTACCTCTTCCCTGTGTCTTTCCTCCCATGCACTCCTGCCCCCCGAGCTGTCTTTCTGTGCAAACACTGCCCTTCTGTTCTCCCAGGATTGATTGCTCTAAGGAGTGTTTCTACCTGATGTAAATTTTCACCTCGAATGCCTGTTTACTGTTTGGCTGGAAGCCATGGGAGTGAGTTCAATTCCAGACCTGAAGGGGAGCTAGGGGCTATAGTGTCTGGGGTCTCACCTGGCTCTATCAGACCAGTGAACCTAGTCTTTTTGATCAATAGGGTTTTCAATGGCTGATTTGTTTGGAAGTAGACATCCAGGCCTTTCTTCTTAGTCTGGAAACTCCACTGAAATGTGTTTGGCATCAAAGCAACATCCAAGTGGTCAGTGACAGCCCGGTGGGGGGTGTTTGCGTGAGATGCAGTGGCCGGGAATAGGGGCCACTCCTGCACGGAAGGTGAGAATTCTACAGCTGAATCACCTCTACCCACCATTTGTGTCCCCAGCCTCCCCAACCTTCAACGCCCTGAAGCTCCCACATTGTATTACTGCTCAGCTGACAACAGGTTCCTGTTATACAAGTCCTGTTGCATCCCTCCTCTGCTCACAACCATCGTGGCTCCCTGAGTGTAAAACCCAAAGATCTTACTGAAATGTATGAGTTTCTAGTTCCAGCCTCTCATCACTTCTGTGACTTCGTCCTCTGTCTCCCCTCTGCTTAGCAACCCCTTGCCACTCTCCCAGCACAGTGGCAGGTTCCTGTCACAGGGCCTTTGCACCTCCCATTTCTCCTTCCCAGGCTGTCTCTTCCCCGAGGTGGCCAGATGATGTCTGCCTGGCTCACTCCCCACCCAGCTCCGGGTCTGTGTTCAAATATCACTATTCCCCACTCCCACTAGGAAACCAGAAGAACTAGTTGGTGCCCAACTACCACTGTCAACCACTCAGAAAGGGATCAGTGCAGGAGATCCTGGATAGAGTGGGAGAACAATGTGGAACAAAACTCAAAATCATAAAAGACCAGGCTTAGTGGTCTAATACAGGATGGTGAGACCCCCGAGACTATGGCCCCGAGTTACCCTTCATGTTTGGAATTCAACTCACTCCCATGGCTTCCAGCCAGACAATAGACAGGCATATGGGGTGAACATTGACATCAGGTAGATACACTCCTTAGAATGATCAATCCTGGGAGAACAGAAGGGCAGTGTTTGCACGAGGAGACAGCTCAGGGGGCAGGAATGTATAGGAAAAGTCACAGGGAAGAGGTAACAACAGGGAGGAAGTGGGGAGAGAGCTGTTACATTGTGAGGAATTGCAGTCAATGTTATGAAACAAAATGTGTATGAACCACTGTATGGAAAGTGAATTTGCTCCATAAACTTTCACCCAAATCACAATTAAAAAAAAAAAAAGTCATTATTCCCCAGTCCCCCCCCCCACAATGAGTTCCATCACTCTTTCATCACCTCTTGGCTTCCTTTTTGGGGTTCACCCTCTTTGATATATCAAAAGAATGCATAAATCAGTATTAGGAGAAATA
>NW_006921686.1:5036142-5036807 GCF_000298275.1 Orycteropus afer afer | reverse complement strand
TGGCTGGTGGGTTTGAACTGCCAGCCTTCTGGTTAGCAGTCAAGTGCCTTAGGCACTACATGTTTTAATCTCTTTTATATCTCAAAAGGGATTAACTCAAGACACAGCCTATATTAATCCTTCCTCATTAACATAACAAAGACAACCCATTCTCAGAATTATATCTGCAGAATTTACAACAGACATTTTCAAGAGACACAATTCAGTCCACAACAGTCCACCCTTTGGCCACTCAAAACTCTCGTCCTTTCCACATGTGAAACACATTCACCTCTCTGCATCATCCTCAAAGTCTTAAATCAACTCCAGGTCCAAAACCTTACCTTGTGAATTACCCAGATCACATGTGGGTGAAACATTAGGCCTATTCCTTCCTGAGGCGGAATTCCTCTTCATCTGTGAACCTGAAAGCTAGGATACAAGTTGTCTGTCTCCAAAGGACAATGCTGGAACAGGTACAAGGGACACCTTCCCACTACAAGTGGGAGAGATCAGAGGGCAAGAGGTGATAACGGCACCAAGGGATCCAAAACCCAGCAGAGCAATTTGCAGGGGCTCTCAAGTCTTTTTTTTCTTGATGACTTTCATGAGATGGGTCTACAAAATGGGTCTGGGCTCAAGGCTTTTGTTTATTTATTTATAAAAAACTTTTATCAAAAGACTGG
>NW_006921686.1:5029353-5030552 GCF_000298275.1 Orycteropus afer afer | reverse complement strand
AGGAAGTGGGAGGGGAGTTGTTGCATTGTGGTAAACTGTGGTGAATGACATGAGACAAAGTATATGTGAACTGCTGTATGGAAAGTGAATTTGCTCTGTAAACCTTCACCCAAATCACAATAATAATAATAATAAAATGTGGTACCTCCATACAGTGAAGATTATTTCGCAATGAAGAGAAATTAAGTTCTGGTGCATGTTACAACATCGATGAGCCCTAAAGGCATTCTTCTGAGTAAAAGAAGCCAAATAGCAAAGTCATGAGTTGCATGATCCTGGAAAAAATCCAAACGAGGTAAATACATAGAGACAGAGGAGAGAGGTAGTTCCCAGTGTTGCAAGGAAGGAGAAGTGGGGATTATGAATGGGTTCAGGAGTTTCTTTTTGGGGTGATGAACATATTCTGGAATTAAAGAGTGGTGACAGTTGTATCATTTTGTGACTATATTAAAAACATCTTTGTCACCAAAATCATAAAAGAAGACCAGGTTTGCTGGTCTGATAGATCCTGACCCCCAAGACTATGACCTAGTTACCCTTCAAGTCTGGAACTGAACTCACTCCCATGGCTTCCAGCCAAACAACAGACAGGCATAGAGGGTGACATTTACATCAGGTGGACACTCCTTAGAGCGATCAACCGTGGGAGATCAGAAGGCAGTGTTTGCTCAGGGAGACAGCTCAAAACCCAAAAAACCATTCCCACTGCCGTTGTGACTCATAGTGACCCCCATGACCCACACTAGGTTTCCGAGATGGTAAATCTTTACGGAAGTAGGTTATCCCATCTTCCTTCTGCAGAGTGGCTGGGGAGTTTGTCTTTTTTTTTTTTTTCACCTGCTCCCATTACCATCCCTGACCATAACAAACTCTCCTTCTCTCCTATTCTTGTCACTGCACCCTCCCTGTGCCCTTCTTAAGTATACATTCCTCCTGTCCAGCGTTCCCTCTGTGTGAAGGCCGCCCCTCTGGTGTCTCATGGCTGATTGTTCTAAGGGGTGCATCTCCCTACAGTGGGTGGGTTCATCACCATGGGGTTGGTGTTCTCCACGTAGGTCTTTCTGCTGTTGGGCTGAGAGCCATTCCATGGGAGTGAGTGCATTTCTAGGTCTGAAGGGTAACCCGGGGCCATAGTCTTGGGGGTTCCACTAGTCTCTAGCCAACCAGTAATTCTGGTCATTTTTGTGTTTTTGAATTTT
>NW_006921686.1:5025826-5028708 GCF_000298275.1 Orycteropus afer afer | reverse complement strand
GGTCCGACTCGATGGCACATAACAACAACAACAACAATTTTAGTGGCCGGTGGGTTTGAACCACCAACCTTCTGGTTAGCGGGCAAATGCCTTAGGCACTGTACCACCAGAGTTCAGGGGGTCAGGAATGCATAGGAAAGAAGGACACAGGAAAGAGGTAACTACAGGGAGGAAGTGGGGAGAGAGCTGTTACACTGTGGGAATTGCAGTCAATGTCATAAAACAAAATATGTATGAACTGCTGTACGGAAAATGAATTTGCTCTGTCAACTTTCACCCAAATCACAATAAAAATTAAAAAAAAATCTGAATCACTTTAAGAGGGTGATTTTGTGACACGTAAATTCGACCTCAAGGACAACAGAAAAGGAATGAGTGGAGAGCTCCCAGAGAGAAGGCAGACAGGAGAGATGAAGGAAGGAACATTTCCTTCTCTTGTTCGCCCCAAACGTCCCTGCCATAAGCCAGAGTGGCCGGATGGGTGAGTGATGAGGGAGGTTGCTGGCTGACTAGGGCAGAGGCAGCTGGGGATTCAGGAGTCCGAGGATGGGGTCTGGACTGGACCAGGGACCCCTAGATGGAGAGAAAGGGATGAGAGTGATTTGGGGGGGCTTGGAGGGCAAATAGCATCTCAGGCTCAGAGCTGTCCCCTGGCCCAGGCACACTACCAGGGTCCCTGCCCACCGTGCCCACCACGTGCTCCTCCCTGGTGACCACCCCACCCCCCACTCCCTTCCACTTGCTTGCCAGCGACCTTCAGCCTGTTCCTGTCCCCAGGATGGACAAACATTGCAGACAGCAAACACCCTGCATACCGACCTTGGGACTTCGGCAGGGGTCAGAGACCTTCCCTGTCCTGTCCTACCCCCAGCTGTCCTCTAGCTTCCCTCTTACCCTCTAGGATATGGGTGGGGAGGTGGGTGAAGGTAGTCCTGGCTCAGCTAGGAAGCTCCCAGTGGGCAGAGTTCAAATCCACGGCTTGCTGGCTATAGAGCTGTCAGCAAGTAGTTTCACTTCCCAGCCCTACGGCCTCGATTTCCTCATCTGCACAACAGGGCAGATAAAGATCCCTGCCCCTGCCCCGTAGGGCTAGGCTGTGACGATTCACTGAGCAAAGCCCCAGTGTGTGCTCGGGACCAGATGCAATTAAGCAGACTGACTTGTGGCAACCCTGTGTGTCACAGTAGGGCTGCACTCCATACGGTCGTTGTTGTTGTTTTATTGATTTTTGTGAAAACTGTAGCTAACTCAACACTTGGCCAGTTCACCATTTTTCACTTGTACAATTCAATGACTCCAGTCACACCCATCATGTGTGCAACCATCACCGATATCCAGTCCCACATTTTTATCTCCGTGAACAGAAACTCGATGTCAACTAAACAAGAAACTCCCCCCTACCACCTTCCCTCCCATCACTGGAAACCACTGCTAAAATCTGATTTTAACTCTGATTTCTATACCTTTGTTCTAGGGAGCTCTGGTGGCGTAGTGGATACGGCATTTATTTGGCTGCTAACCAGAAGGCCAGCAGTTCAAACCCACCAGCTGCTCTGCCAAAGGAAGATGAGATGATCTATTTCTGAGAAGACTTACAGCCTCTGAGTCAGATTTGACTTGATAGCAGTGAGGGTTTTTTGGCTGTTCTAAGTGTTTCCTGTTAGTGAAATCATACCATGTTTGAACTTTTGTGACTGACTTATTTCTCCTAGCATCATGGGTTCCGGGTTCAGCCGTGTTGCGGCGTGTGGTGGGACGTCACCTCTCCCTGTGGCTGATTAGGCGTCCATGGTATGAATGGACCACATTTTCTTGATCCATTCATCTGCTGATGAACACTTGGGTGTTTTCCACCTTCTGGCTGTAGTGAAAACTGCTGCAGTGAACATTGGTGCACTCCATAGGGTTGCCAATGGCTGGTTTTTCAGAAGCTGATTGCCAGGCTTTTCTTCCGAGGCTGGGGGGACTCGAACCTCCAGGCTTTTGGTCAGCCTCCGATGGCATTACCTGCTTGCACCGCCCAGGGAGCACTGGTGCACGCCGCCTGAGCGCCTTCCGTATCCCACGTTGCTCCCAGCTCTTGGCGTAGTTGATCTTTTTACTCTCCAGGGCAACCCTTTGAGGTGGGTGGTACATGATCCCCACTCACATGGAGAAACAGACACAGAGAGGTTAAGCATCGTGCTCCAAGTCACACAGCTGAAAAGAGGCAGAGCCAAGCTCTGTGTCTCATAACGCAATACGTGGGAGTTGTGACTCAGCTGGTTATTTTGAATGAGGGACTCCAAGGAATATTTACTGAGCACCTACTGTGTGCCACAGCTTCTGCTGGGGCCAGTGGGATGGATAGAATTCAGCTGGAAGCCTTCCAGGACAAGACCATCCTAAAAAGTCGTTCAGGTTGTATTGTTGTTGTTATTGTTATGTGTCCTCAAGTTGCCCCAACTTATAGTGACCCCTCCTTGGGTTCAGTCAGTTGGGGAGTAGTCAGCCCCAGGGACAACTCAGGGACGCCCAAAGCAGCAGGCCAGAAGAGCGGGAGAAAGGGGATTAAAAGCCAGGAAGCCAGACAGAGGAACAGTCAGCCACAGGGACCCTGGTGGGGGTGATACAAGAGGCTTCCAACAGCAAGACAAACTTGTCTGTCGCTTTGTCCTACTGTGGTGACATGTAGACGTGAGTTTTGAGGCTGAGCCTCTGGTGTTTAAACCCCAGTGAGATGCACCTGGTGCACAGGTAACAGCCCAGCTTATAGACTGAGACGGATTAGGAAGAACGAAGAGGCCGTCCACTTCTCAAAGAATTGGCCAGGGAAAACCTTATGAATAGCAAAGAAACACTGTTTGGTACATTACCGCGCACCTTTAGGAATAGTCTGTTTA
>NW_006921686.1:5022419-5023281 GCF_000298275.1 Orycteropus afer afer | reverse complement strand
GATTGCCCAACCTTCCTTCCGAGGAGTGGCCAGTGGGTTTGAACCACCAGCCTTCTGGTTAGCAGTCAAGTGCCTTAGGCACTATGCTACCAGAGTTCCTGTTCGGGTTGTAGCCAAGGTAAATTTGTTGTATTAAGCACATAAAAATATAAAATGCCCAATTACATTTGAATTTCAGATACACAATGAATAACATTTTAGCGTAATATTTCAAATATTGCATGAGACATACCTATTGTTGTTAGGTCCCATTGAGTCAGTTCCAATTCATAGCAACCCTGTGTGCGATCAAACGAAACACTGCCCGGTCCTGTGCCAGCCTCACAGTCCTTGCTATACCTGAGCCCATCGTTGCAGCCACTGTGACAGTCCATCTCTTTGAAGGCCTTCCCCTTTTTCTCTGACCTTCCACTTTACCAAGCGTGATACTCTTCTCTGGGGATTGGTCCTTTCTGACAACGTGACCAAAGTACGAGAGACGAAGTCTGGCCATTCTTTCTCCTAAGGGGCATTCCAGCTGTACTCTTCCAAGACACTTATCCCACCACTCATCTGTCAGTTTGTCGTACTGTGGTGGCCTGCGTGCAGCCGTGATGATGGAAGCTATTCCACCAGTATTTCAAAGACCAGCAGGGCCACCCGTGGTGGACAGATTTTAGCAGAGCTTCCAGACTCAGACCAGGAAGAAGGATGTGACAGTTCACTTCTGAAAAAATCGGCCCCTGAGAACCTTATGAATAGCAGTGAAACAGTGTCCTGGGACAAAAAAAAAAAAACACGTGTCCTATATTTTATCAGGAGCTCTGGTTTCGTAGTGCCTAAGGCACTTGACTGTTAACCAGAAGGCTGGTGGTTCAAATCC
>NW_006921686.1:5018024-5022319 GCF_000298275.1 Orycteropus afer afer | reverse complement strand
CCACCAGCCACTCCTCGGAAGGAAGGTTGGGCAATCTGCTTCTGTAGTGATACCACCTCGGCAACCCAAGGAGGGGTCGCTATGAGTCGGATCTGGCTTGATGGCAAACAACAACAACAGCAACCCTATGGGACAGAGAAGACCTGCCTCATAGAATTTCCTAGGTTGTAAATCTTTATGGAAATGGACTGCCACATCTTTCTCCCACAGAGCAACCAGGGAGTTCAAACCGTCAACCTTTCGGTTAGCAGACAAGCACTTAGCCACTGTGCCGTCTGGGCTCCTGGGTACTTGGATACCAAGGTTCACTGTAGCACTATTGACAATAGCCAAAAATGTCCGTCACTAATAAACTTTAGTCTCTCTGCATTTTCTTCTCAGAGGCGCCTTGGAAGAAAGGTCTGGTGATCTACTGAAAACCCGCTGTTGAAACCCCTGTGGACCTGACACACGTGGGGCCACGAGAGTTGGAACTGACTCCCACTGGTTTTGGTTTCCCTGCGGTGAGAGGGAGGGAGGAGGAGTCACTGGGAACCTGTGAGTTTCTGTTGACAGGGTTGGAAAATTTGGCAACCATTATGGGTACTGGTTGCACAACACGACTGATATCATCAATATCCCTAAATTGTACATTTGAAAAATGTTAAATCGGCAAACGTTGTGCTAACTACAGATTTCTTTTTTTATATGTAATATTTGATTGTGTTTTCGGTGAAGGTTTACTCAACAGGTTGGGTTCCCATTCAACAATTTAGTGGTTGAAAGAGTGACACTGTGTAAAGGCTGTCCTTTGCTCTGCTCTGGTTGTTGTTTCCGTTCATCGAGTTTCTCTGCCCCCTCACTGTCTAATGTTTGTTTTAAAGTCGTCTTTGGCTGTTTGGTCTCATGTTGGTGATTTTTTCAATGAGCACAGTACTTATGGGTGATGTTCATTATTTTATTTTATTTTATTTTTTTTTTGAGCCAATGTGCTATTTAGCTATAAGATGAGAGTTAGTTTCGGTTCCAAGTTTGAAGAGCATCTTAGGCCAAGGTAGCATAAGGGAGTCCTCCGGTTTCAACCAGCCCAGCAGGTCTGCTTTTTGTTTGGTTTGGTTTTGAGGAATTTGAGGTTCTTCTGGTCACAGTTTTTTCTCCCACTCTACCAGGGTCCATCCACCGTGTCCTGGTTGGAATGGTCAATAGTGGTAGCTGGGCACAGTCTTGTTCTTCCGGTCATGTAAATATACAACAGCAGCAGTAAGAGAATTTCCCATGTATCAAGTCATTCAATCAACGTCCTCAACTGTGGGTTGCAGCCCCATTTCACAGAAGAAGAACCTAAGGCCCAGAGAGAGGAGCTGCCATGGGAAGGGGAGTTGGGATTTGAACCTGGTTCAGTGCAGGAGACCAAAGCGCCTTCTGTCTTCCTGCCTATCAGGGAAGGCGGGAGGACAGAGGTCATCGGGGGCAGCCATGGCCTCTGATTGTCACTGTCACTGAAGTCCATGCCAAGGGGCGTGGGGAGGTGGCTAGGGAAGGCCCTGCTCAATGCTCCTTCCCTTTCCCCCAGCTGGGAGAGCTGAGCCCAGAGGGACACAGGGACGGAGGAGCCCCTAGAAATGTCACTCCCTGGAAGCAGGCTCTGGGTCCTGCCCTTCCTGTGCTTCTGCATTCTGCTCCTGGCCTGCACAGGGGGTGAGGGGGAACGGGGGGCGGTGTGGGGACCCGGGGGCTGGGTGGAGTGTGAGTGTGACTGGCTGCCTGGCGTGCATGTTTGCAGACATGAAGTTTGTGTGCTTAGTGGCATGTATGTGTGTGTGTGTGTGTGAGCTGTTGGTAGCTGTCATGGCGTGCATGTTTGCAGACGTGAAGTTTATGTGCTTAGTGGTGTGTGTGTGTGTGAGAGAGCTGTTGGTAGCTGTCATGGCGTGCATGTTTGCAGACATGAAGTTTGTGTGCTTAGTGGCATGTGTGTGTGTGTGTGTGTGTGAGCTGTTGGTAGCTGTCATGGAGTACATGTTTGCAGATGTGAAGTTTGTGTGCTTAGTGGCATGTGTGTGTGTGTGTGTGTGTGAGAAAGAGCTGTTGGTAGCTGTCATGGCGTGCATGTTTGCAGACGTGAAGTTTGTGTGCTTAGTGGCATGTGTGTGTGTGTGTGTGTGTGAGTTGCTGGTAGCTGTCATGGCGTACATGTTTGCAGACGTGAAGTTTGTGTGCTTAGTAGCATGTGTGTGTGTGTGACAGAGCTGTTGGTAGCTGTCATGGCGTGCATGTTTGCAGACGTGAAGTTTGTGTGCTTAGTGGCGTGTGTGTGTGTGTGAGAGCTCTTGGTAGCTGTCATCGTGTGCATGTTTGCAGACATGAAGTTTGTGTGCTTAGTGGCATGTGTGTGTGTGTGTGTGAGCTGTTGGTAGCTGTGTATGATATATGTACCTGGGGCTGGTATAATAGTGGTCATAGGTACATTTGTGTGTGTAAACAGAAGAGTGTGTGGTTGTGTTCTATAAGTGTATGTAAGTGTTCTATAAGTGTAAGCCATGAACTTGCATATGTGTGTCTCCAAGGGATATACATGTGAACAGATAGTGGTATTTCTGTTTGTGTGGACACGTGTGCATGACCATGAGTGCACCCCGGAATGTGAATACGTCTGAGATTTTCATATGCATAAAACATAAAATGTATAAACACAGCATGCTTGAAATTTTATATTTGAAAATTAAAATTTTCATATTCACAACAATTTTATTTAACATACCTCCAAATCCAAACCAAACCCCTTGCAGTCAAATTGATTCCGACTCGCAGAGACCCTACAGAACAGAGTAGAACTGCCCCACAGGGTTTCCAAGGCTGTAATCTTTATGGGAGGAGCTCTGGTGGTGGAGTGGTTAAAGCATTCGACTCCTAACCAAAAGTTGATGGTTTGAACCCACCAGCTGCTCCATGGGAGAAAGATGAGACATTCTGCTTCCGTAAAGATTGACGGCCTTGGAAACCCTATGGAGCAGTTCTGCTCTGTCCGCTAGGGGCACCGTGAGTCAGAATCGACTCCATGGCAGGGGGTTTTTTGGTAATCTTTATGGAAACAGACTGCCACATCTTTCTTCTGCAGAGCTGCTGGTGAGTTCAAACTGCTAATTAATTAGTAGCCAAACACTTAACCACTGTGCCACGGGGGCTCCTTTTAAAGCAAATGGGCACCTACAATAGTCTAGGTACCATTCTAAGTGTCTTATATGGCCCCAAATAAGGAAAACCCAGGAGCTCTGTTAGCATAGTGCCTAGAGCATTTGACTACTAACCAGAAGTTGGGTGGTTCAAACCCACGAGCCATTCCGTGGAAGGAAGATGGGGCAATCTACTTCGAAGTGCCCTCTATGTACTGAATCTTAATTCTCATGATCACCTCGTGTGGAAGGCGCCACTACCGTTCCATTCTACAGAATGAGAATAGTCCTGGGTGGCCCAAGTGGTGAAGGGCTCGACCACTAGCCAAAAGGTTGGCAGTGTGAACCCACCCAGAGGTGCCTCAGAAGACAGGCCCGGAAATCTGTTTCCGAAGGTCACAGCCTTGGAAACCCTGTGGAGCAGGCCGACTGCACACGTGGGCTTGCTATGGTCAGAACCCACTCGACTGCAGCTAACAACAAGGACACAGGCAATTCTGTGCAAGGAAGTGACTTTGGATCCGAGCCACAGCCCCTGGACCAGCAGGGGTTCTGACAGCATCTCTCAAGTGTCCTTCATCCCTGGGGGGGCGGAAAGTCCTCCCAGGCCTTCCTCCACTGCCTGAGGAAGGAGTGCAGAGAGGGCTGGGGTCCACAGGAGGACTGAGGGGTATGGGGTGTGTCTGGCAGAAGATCAGGACATGGAAGGAGGCCTCAGAGGGGGACAAGGAGGTGGGGTTACAGACTGAGGCAGGACACGCCAGGCAGAGGGGTGGCCGGCTGTCTCTGGCACAGAAGATGTGGGGAGATGACCAGTGGTCGAGAGGGGCAGTGGTCGGGGCGAGAGAGGAGACGAAGGCCGGTGGTCAGGGGTCTGAATGATCCCCAGGAGTGAAAGTAAGAGTGAGCCTAGAGGGGGGTGGGAGGAGGGGCTTGGGCCCCGCCCACCCAAGCTCCTCTGTTCCCACCTAGTGTGCCAGGATGACGGGCCCTCAGGGACCCCGGGCTCTCCGACGCCCAAGCTGAAAGAGAGTCGCTGGAGCCAGGTGCAGAGCAGAATGAAGGAGCTGTGGACCAAGTCCAGAGAAAAGTGGCAGTGGTTCTGGTGAGGAGGTGCCCTTGCCTAGGGGGGGTGGGCTGGGG
>NW_006921686.1:5009603-5017924 GCF_000298275.1 Orycteropus afer afer | reverse complement strand
CTCCTGGGTCTGAGGGGGGCGGGGCTGAGGGTCCGGACTCTAGGGGGCTGGGACCTAGACTCCTGGGTCTGAGGGGGGAGGGGCTGGGGCCTGGACTCCTGGGTCTGAGCAGGGAGGGGACCATGGGGCTGGACTCCTGGGCCTGAGGGAGGAAGAGAGGGTGCAGTCTGAGAGGAGTGAGGGGTGGGAGTTGAGAGCAGAGACCCCTGGGTCCGAGGGGAGTGGTATGGGATTAAAAAGAAAAACCCTCCTTGGGCTTCTGAGGCGTATCACTACAGAAGTAGATTGCCCAATCTTCATTCCCAAGATGGGGCAGAATTTGGGGAGGCAGCCGGGGTCTTGGCTGGTGACGCCCCTTCCCTGCAGGGGCCCCAAGGCCTTCCAGGGCTTTGTGCAGACCTACTACGACGACCACCTGAAGAACCTGGGTACCCGCACCAAGACGTGGCTCCAGAACTCCAAGGACGCCCTGCTGGAGAAGGCCCACAGCCTGTGCCCACGGCTCCTCTGCAAGGACGAGGACTAGGGTCGAAGCCCCCAGGGGCTGACCTCTGCCCTCCCGCCTCCCGCGGCCAAGTCCAGAATAAAGAAAAGCTTATCTGTCTGTCTCCTGTCCAGCTTTCCTCCCTGTGGGGCCAGAGATAACCCCACTCACCCACCCTTGGGGTTACTGCAGTAATGAGTAGCGGAAGTGCCTTGTGGCAAAAGAGGGACTATGGTAGGGCCTTGAGGGTGGCTCAGGGACTTCCCAGGTTCTGAGACCTGCCATTGAGGACTTGTGGGGGACTTCATGGCTCCTAAATTTGAGATAAAGTGTGGGGAGCAGGTGTTGGTGTTATGTGCCCTCGAGTTGGCCCTGACTCATAGTGACCCCTCCTTGAGTCGGTATTACTACGGAAGTAGATTGCCCCATCTTCCTTCCGAGGAGTGGCTGGTGGGTTTGAACCGCCAGCCTTCTGGTTAGCAGTCAAGTGCCTTAGGCACTAAGCTACCAGAGCTCCCGGGGAGCAGGTGGGGGTCTGCAAATCCCTACAGCAGCCACTCACCTGAACTCCGCCCCTCACTTCCCACCTTAGACCCCAGACCCCATTCTGTGGTCATCAGAACCCCCAAGTCCCCCACCGCACCCACCGAGTCTGACTCCCTCAGGCCTGAATTTCAGACTTGGGGCTTCCTATGGTTGGCCTCAGGGATGTCCCTGCCCTTTTGGCCCCCACCCCACCCCCTCAACCTTTCTGTTGGCCAGGACTTTGGCCTAGGCTGGAAGTCGGGCGGCAGCTGTGGAGGGGAGGTGGGTGTCCAAAGCTATAAAGCCATTGTCTGCCTGCTGGGAGCTAGTGAGGACAGCCTGCCAGAGTCTGGTAAGAGGGACGGAGGTGGTGGTGGTGGGGTTGTCAGCGGGGAGGGAGCCATCCACCAACTCAAGGCGACTTCGCGTGTGCGAGAGTAGGCTCCCCAGATTTTTTTTGCAATGGCTGAACCGCCAGGGTTTTGGTTAGTGGCCGGGACATTAACCGTTTGCACCCCCCAGGGAGGGGACAAAGCTGGTTAAGTCAGAAAGGGGAAGAACAACAGAATTGCTGTTGGACTCATCAGAATGACTGGGTTTAGAAGCACGGGGTCTTTGTTCATGCTGTTCACTCCCCTCCCAGAGTCAGACCACCACAGCTTCCTTGTCTCTCAAATTCGGGGGCTCATACAATTGGGGTTGGGACGATGAGTCCATGAGCCAATGCGGTAGAACAGGGCCCGTGGAGGCCGACACATGCTTGACTGAACTTTTGTTTTTTTCTGAAGTGTCGTATGCCTATCCGCACTCACTGCCTCGGTGGAAACCTTTCCTTCCCTTGAAACTCTTCCAGCCTATGTGGACAGCCTCCTCGCTTCCCGGGCACTTGTCCCGCTCCGTGTTTTCCTAATTTAATAGTCTTTGTGTCTCTCTCCTGTCAGCCCCATAAGGGCTGCTTTGTCTAGAACTTTCCTTAGCATGTGACACGTGGCTGTGGAGTTGGTTCTGACACATGGCAACCCCACACATTGCACACTCCGTAGGGTTTTGTCTTGGCTGTAATCTTCACAGAAGCAGTTCACCAGGCGTTTCTTCCACGGCGCCACTCGGTGGGTTCGATCCTCCAACCTTTAGGTTACTAGTTGAGTGCAGACTCTTTATGCCATCCACAGACCTTTTGTATTTATTTATTTTAACTTTTTATTGTGATTTGGGTGAAGGTTTACGGAGCAAATCCATTTTCCACTCAAGAGTCACACACACCCACGAACCTTTTAGGGCACAGTAAAACCCACTGCTGTCAATTCTGACTCATGGCGCCCCTAGAGGACAGAGTAGAACCACCCCACAGGGTTTCCAAGGCTGTCTGTGGCCTAGTGCCTAAAGCATCTGACTGCCAACCAGAAGGCTGGCAGTTCAAACCCACCAACCACTACTCGGAGGGAAGATTGGACAATCTGCTTCTGTAGTGATACTGCCTTGGAAAGCCAAAGAGGGGTGGCTGTGAATCAGATCCCACTCAACAGCAGTGAGGTATTTTTTTGTTTTGTTTTTTAATCTAAATGGAAGCAAAGCCCAAACCACACCCACTGCCTGGAGTTGATTCTGACCCACAGCGCCCCTAGAGGACAGAGTGGAACTGCCCCACAGGGTTTCCAAGGCTGTCAATCTTTACAGAAGCAAAGCCCAAACCACACCCACTGCCAAGGAGTCGATTCTGACTCACAGCGCCCCTAGAGGACAGAGTGGAACTGCACCACAGGGTTTCCAGGGCTGTCAATCTTTATAAACACCGACCTCCACATCTTTCTCCCCTGGAGCTGCTGGATGGGTCCCAGGCACACAGTAGGTGCCCCATAAGTACTTCTCGAATGAACGAATGAATGAATGCAGGTCAGAATTTAAAATTTCCTGGAGAATCACAGAATGTTAGAAAGTGAGGCCCAAGAACGGCACCCCGCCCAAGCCATCCAGTTCCCAACTTAACTAGGGCAGGGAAGGGAAAGAGATGTAGCATCCCAGCCCTCGACTCCCCCAGTGAGGCAGGACTCCAGGCATAGAGGCCGCTGTAGTCACGGGGGGGGGGGGGGCACGCCCCACAATACACCTCAGTGTTCCAGGTCTGCTGGCATCATGGGCACCCGATACCTCCTGGCTCTGTTCCTTGTCCTCCTGGTGTTGGGAATGGGTAAGTGTGGTCTGCGGGGGAGGGGGAAGGGAGCGCCAAGCGTCTTCCTAGCCACGCTGTCCTTTAACACACTGCTTCCTTCCCCCCACTGCACCCCCCCACCCTTCCCCCAACACCCCCTGTTTCCACCTAGGGCAGGCCCCTCAGCTCCCCTAAGGCGCCCTCTTCTCTTCCCGCCACCCTGCAGAAGTCCAGGGGGCGTCCCTGCCGCAGGCTGACGATCCCGACAGCCCAGCCCTGCTTGCGCGGATGCAGGAGTCCCTGTTCGAGTACTGGAACAAAGCCAAGACCACCGCCCTAGGCCTGTACGAGAAGACCTACCTGCCCAGTGTGGATGAGAAAATCAGGTATCAACGCCCCCTCGGCAACCAGTTCCTAACGCATCCGGGCCCCAGGAGCCCGGGCCCCTCTCCCCCTCAGACCCAAGAGTCCCTGCCCCAGCCCCTCCCCACTCAGACGCATTATCCTTTCTCCCAGGGACATGTATAACAAGAGCACGGCAGCCATGAGTACCTACACTGGGATTGTGACCGATCAGATCCTGTCCCTGCTGAAGGGAGACCAGTGACAGCCGGCCCGCAGTGTGCGGGGCAGGGGCGAGCCCTGGGCCCCCAGCTCCCCCACCCCCCACCCTCCTGACCTGCCCCAGCATCAGAACCCCTCCCTCCCACTTCCCAGCAGGTCTGAGCATCTTGTTTCCAGCTCTAGCCAGAATTCTTATCAATAAAAGAGTCCAAGTTACTTGCTTTGATGTGGTTGCTTTCCTGAGGCCCTGGTAACCATCATCTGAGGCATATGGAAATTAAGTAGCTTTTGGTGACGTCCACTGTTCAGAAGATAAGCAGGAGGTCGTAGGGTTTGAACCCACGCAGTGGCTCCAAGGGAGCAAAGGTGGGGCGATCTGCTCCTGTAAATACAACCAAACCCACTGCCATCAAGTTAATTGCAATTCATAGCCACCTACAGGCCCAATGAGAACTGCCCCAGAGAGTTTCCAAGGCTGTCAATCTTTACAGAAGCAAAGGGCCTCATCTTTCTCCTGCAGAGCGGCAGCTGGGTTCCAACCACAGACCTTCAGGTTAGCAGGCTGATGCTTTAACCACTACGCCACCGGAGCGCTTTCCCATAAAGATTACAGCCTAGGAAACCCTATGGGGCCCTTCTACTGTGTCCTATAAAGTCTCTGAATTGGAATTGACCCAACAGTGAACAACAGGGGCCCAGAGGAGGGGAATCGATTGAGTTCAGCCAGCATTTGTTGAGTGCCTACTGTATGCATTAAAGAGCTCTGGTGGCATAGTGGGTAAGGCATTTGGCTACTAACCAGAAGGTCAGCAGTTCAAACCGACCAGCTGCTCTGTGGGAAGAAGATAAGAGAAATTTACTTCCATAAAGATTTACAGCCTTGGAAACCCAGTGGGGGTCCTATGAGTGGGAATCCACTCAATGAGTTGGGTTTTACTGTGTCCATTGAACCCTCACCTGGTCAGTGGGAATAAACAGGTGAGTAACACATGTGATCACAGCAACAATACCTAATGCTTGGTCTTCTTCACAAGGAGCCCCAGTGGCGCAGTGGTTAAAGCTCAGCTGTGAACCAAAACATCAGCAGTTCCAACCCACCAGCCATTCCATGGGAGAAAGATGAGGCAGTTGGTTTCCATAAAGATGACAGCCTTGGAAACCCTGTGGTGCAGTTCCACTCTGTCCTCTAGGGGCGCTGTGGGTCAGAATCAACGCCATGGCAGCGGGTGTGGTTTGGGCTTTGCTTTCATGAAGACTGACAGCCTTGGAAAGCCTCTGGGGCAGTTCCACTCTGTCCTCTAGGGGCGCTGTGAGTCGAAATCCACTCCATGGCAGTGGGTTTGGTTTCTTTTTCTTTTTTTTTCTCTCCTTCTTCACTAAAGCTTGGCTCTCTCATTGGTAAAATGAAAATTATGGACACTGCCATCCCGCAGGGGCCTCTGGCGGTGGTCTGGGCCTGGGCTGACGCTTCCAGTGTGCCATCTCTATAAGTTGTCGTCCTCTCCTGTCACAGAGCCAAGACGGGGGCTGAGAAGTCACTGCTGAGTTTAGGAGGGCAGCGCCGCGGCTGCCTGGCACCCGAGAGGCAGGACCCCCCGCAACTGTGTTGTCTGGTGATTCCCACACTTCACCCAAAGCACAATGCGGAGACCCTCCCAGGCCTCGGAGACACAGCGGGGTGGGGGAGGGGGAGGCCACCCTGTTCTCAAAACACCACATTAGTTGGGTCCAGTTCCACAAAGGATTTTTTTTTTTTTTTTTTGGGTGAAAATTTACAGAGCAAGTTCACTTTCCATACAGCAGTTCACACACGTTGTCTCATGACATTGACCACAATTTACCCCAATGCAACAGCTCCCCTCCCACTTCCCCCCGATAGTTATCTCTTCCTTGTGTCCATCCCTCCATGTACCCCTGCCCCCTGAGCTGTCTCCCTGTGCATACACAGCTCTTCTTTCTCCCAGGATTGTTCTCTCCAAGACATGTATCTACCTCAGGTAGATGTTCAATTCATATGCCTGTCTTTTGTTCGGCTGGAAGCCACAGGTATGGGTTCAATTCCAGACCTGAAGGGCAGCTAGGGGCCATAGTCTCAGTAGTTCCACCAGGCTCTATCAGACCAGCAAACTTGGTCCTCCCCCCTTTTTTTTTCTCCAAATGATTTTGAGTTTTGTTCCACATTGTTCTCCCTCTCTATCCAGGGTCTCCTACATAGATTCCCCTCTGAGTGGTTGACAGCGGTAGCTGGGCACCATCTAGTTCTTCTGGTCTCATAGTCGTATAGGCTGAGGATCGCATGGTGTACCAGTCTTGAGGACTAATTCTTTCCATGAATCTTTGGTTTTCTTCATTCTTCTTTGCTCTGGACGAGGAGAGACCCATCATTGCATCTAGATGGCTGCTTGCAAGCTTTTAAGATCCCAGTCTCTACTCGCCAAAGTAGGAGGCAGTTCCACACAGTTTTAAGGATTATAGCTTTGTCGTAGGTTTTGTAGGAGTCCCTGGGTGGTGCAACTCTGGCTGCTAACCGTCAAGGTCGGCAGTTTGAATCCACCCAGAGGCACCTGGGAAGAAAGGCCTGGTGATCTGTGTCCAGAAGGTCACGTCCATGAAAACTCTGTGGAGCTCAGTTCTGCTCTGCGAGATGGGGTCACCGTGAGTTGGAATCAACGCAATGACAGCCGGCTAATATGATTAGTAATAATCATTAGCTTGGTCCTGGTTTGTGCAGCCTCATGCACAAAGGAATAGGACAAAATACTGCCTGGTCCTCCATTATTCCCATGATCAGTTGTGGATCAGACCTCTGGGGTCCATATAGTTTTCATTGACCCTCCACTAGTCAGGCTTTCATTCACCAGGTCTTTCTTCCTTCTTCGTCTTAGTCTGGAACCTCTCCCCAAACCTGCTCAGCACCATAGCAACCCACAAGCCTCCACTGACAGATGAGTGGTAGCTGCGTAAGAGGTGCATTGACCGGGAATCGAACCCCGCTCTCCTGCAGTGAAGGCGAGAATTCTGCCACCGAACCATCACTGCCTGGTTAGTAATGCTGTCTCCTGGCAGCCGCATCTGCAGGGGCGTGGCTAAGGTACGGCCGGCATGGCGTGTGCCCTGGAGCGCCTGATCAGTTTCTACGAACCGAACCATCGCAGTTGCCGTCAGCTGGGAGAGATCACTCAGCCAGTTCGAACTAATGCCTTTGTGTTTGAGAGCCTCCCTGGGTCCAGGCGGACTGTGTGATTCTTCTCTGTTGGAAGAAGAAACTGACAAAAAATGACTTTGAGCCCATCAGAGACCAATTTTCATCAGTGAAAGCAAGGAAAGTGGAGTTGTAAATTTCATGTGGAGTTATCCGGTGTTAAGTAACAGATCAAAGAACTTAGCTTGTCTTTCTGACCAGACACAATGGTAAAGTGATCTGAAAGGCGGGAGTCAGGTATTTGGACAGGGGTGCAATTTCAATGCTGGTCTGGGCCCTGTTTTCCGCAGATCCGCCTCTGCCCGTGGGACAGGGTACAACTGGCCATGGGGTTCCCTAGGCTGTAATCCGTACGGGAGCAGATTGCCAAGTCCTTTTTTCTTCAGAGCCGCTAAGTGGGTTTGAACCGCCGACCTATTGGTTAGCAACCAAGTGCTTAACCATTACGCCACCAGAACTCCTTGGTTGGTAATAACAAATGAATTTACTGAACTCCTGCTTAAGGCCGGTGCTCTGTTCCACCCATTGACTGCAAGACGAGGAGTGCCCTGCTCTCCGTTAGCTGCGGGGAGAGTTTGAGCAAAAAGACAAGCAGAGGCAGAAAATCCTCGCAGGGACCAACACAAGCCGTAACTCACAGCCATTGAGTCGCTTCTGACTCATGTCGTCATTGTTGTTGTTTGCCGTCGAGTCGGCCCCGACTCATAGCGACCCCTCCTTGGGTTTCCAAGGCAGTATCACTATGGAAGTAGGAATGCCCAACCTTCCTTCCGAGGAGTGGCTGGTGGGTTTGAACCGCCAGCCCTCTGGTTAGCATTCAAGTGCCTTAGGCACTATGCTACCAGAACAAAAACCAAACTCACACCAGAGCTCCTTTAATAAGGAAAAACAAAAGGAGATGATCAGGGCGTGGACATCTGAGACAGGCAAGGCATTGGGCCCTCGGGGAAGGGCACTGGTCAGAAAATGCTACATCATGAAGCCAGTGGACTGGTGGTGAGACCCCCTGAGACTATGGGCCTAGTCACCCTTCCACTGGCCTGGAATTAAACTCACTCCTGTGGCTTCCAGCCAAACAACAGACAGGCCTCCAAAGTGAACAATTACAATTACACCAGGTAGAACCAGGTAGGTACACCCCTTAGAACAATCAAACCTTGTGTTTGCACAGGGAGTGAGCTCAGAAGGCAGGAATGCATAGAGAGAAGGACCCTGAGAAAAGGTAACCGGAGGGAGGACACAGGAGAAAGGGAACCACAGGGAGGAAGTGGAAAGGGAGCTGTCACATTGTGGGGACTGCAATCAATGCCATGAAACTAAATGTGTATGAACTATGGAATGGAAAATGAATTTGCTCTGTAAACTTGCACCCAAATCATAATTAAAAAAAAAAAAAA
>NW_006921686.1:5007548-5009288 GCF_000298275.1 Orycteropus afer afer | reverse complement strand
CAAGTGCCTTAGGCACCACGCTAGCAGAGCTCCTGGTTAGTGATTGGAAGAGGGCATTTGGGAAGTGAAGTCCCTGGGTAGTGCAAATGGTTAACATACTCTGCTGCTAATGCAAAGATTGGAACTGGAAGATTCCAGTTCACTTAAGAGGAGGCTCGGAATAAAGGGCTGGCAGTCACCTTTCAAAAAATCAGTCCTTGAAAGTCCTGTGTCTGTACTCTGACACACGAGGGTGACGGGTGGGTGGCCTTGAGTCAGAAATGTCTCCACAGCAACTGAATATTTGAGAAGTGTGGAATTGCAGGTGAAAAAGCAAAACCTCCTTGGTCTGAGGGAAAACAGTGCTGGGGTCTAAGTTTAGAGGGCTGGGACTCCGACTCCCAGGTCCTGTGGGTGGAGAGGGCTGGGGGCCTGGATGCCCATGTCCGGTTGGAGCAGAGCTCTGTCCCGGACCCTGAGGTCCCGTGGGCGCGAAGCTGCTCTCAGACATTCCAGCGTCTGTGTTTCTCCCAGTCAGCTTGGCGCTGCCCAGCCGCCAGCCTGTCAGCCCTCTTGGGGGAGTTTTTCCAGGTTTTCAGGCTGGGCAGCTGGGAGTCTAGTAGAGAACAGGGGCCCCAGGGAGGGGTTGTGGGCAATGCCCCCAAATCCCCAGGGCCTGGGAAGAGCCGAGGCTGCCAAACTCAGAGGGAGATGAGGAGGGGGGACCCTGGAGAAACAATTCCTGCTCTGTCCACTCACTCCCACGGACTCCAGCCAAAGCAAACCACTGCCCAGGCCAGTTCTGCTTCCAACCAATCCCGGTGTCCTTCCCAGACTCCTCCTTCCTTTCTCAGACCCTCACTCTAGTTCCACTTCCTGAGGACCCAGGGGTCCAGCCCCTAGCCCCACTTCTTCAGGACGGGGGAATCCAGCCCCCCAGACATCTCTCCCAGAACTCAGGAGTCCAAGATCTCAGATTCTTCCTCCCTCAGACTCAGGAGTCTGGGTCTTCAACCCCTACTCTCTGGACCCGAATGTGGGGGTGGGGAGTCGGGGGTGAGTGTGGTTTCCAGTTCCCTCCACTCCCAGAACTTGAAATCAATAGCTCCCGGTTGGTGTTGGGCGCCCCCTAGTGGTCATCAGAGTGGCTCTGGTCTGTATCTCACAAGTTCAGAGTGGAAGAATTTATTTGGTTACTCAATAGATATGGGAGAGGTCTTCTCACGGAAAGGGGGTTTCCAAGGGGGTCCCTCAAAGATCACAGTATAGCTGAGAACTTCCCATGTTCCAATACGTCAACATTTTGCGGTATATGACAGTCAGAGACCAGACTGGGGCATTTTGTATGTGGAGTTCAGAGCAGAGACGAGGTTACAATGAAACCAGTTGTTTCCACGCCCTCCATTGCTGGGCCCTCCGGGGTCCTCTACCTGAATTTGTACAGGCAATTTTATATTTTTTAAAGAAGGAATCCCTGAAACCTATATTCAGGCTCACAAATCTTCCTCTTCCTCTGTGTTGGGGGTCTTAATCCTGTATTCACATCCACCCTGGACCACTTCAATCATTATTATTCTCATTATTATCTGTAAGAGAAGGGGACTGGGCAAGATGTCTTTCTTTTTAAAATTGTGATTTGGGTGAAAGTTTACAGAGCAAATTCGTTTTCCAGACAGCAGTTCAAACACATTTTGTTTTGTGACATTGACTGCAATTCCCCACAATGTAACAGTTCTCTTCCCACTTCCTCCCTGTGGTTAC
>NW_006921686.1:5005036-5006238 GCF_000298275.1 Orycteropus afer afer | reverse complement strand
GTATAGTCTGCCAAACTTACATATGTTGTTCTTGTTGTTATGTGCTGTTGAGTTGGAGCCAACTCATAGTGACCCCTCTTTGGGTTTCTGAGGCAGTAACACTACGGAAGTAGATTGCCCAGCCTTCCTTCTGAGGAGTGGTTGGTGGGTTTGACCCACCAGCCTTCTGGTTAGCAGTGCAGTGCCTTAGGCACTATGCTACCAGAGCTCCCAACTTATATATGGTCATGAGTGTATTCATTTTGCCTACCCATTCCTGATCATTTAGCCTGTCTACCTACGTGTCCACCCGCAGACTAATGTGTGTTTTTACTGATAATGCAGTACTGTGTGTGTAAAAGTGTTTACCTTTCTTGTCTGTACCTAAGGTTCGGCAAGAAGATTTATAAGGTTCCCCCTGCCCTTGTGTTGGCCCTCAGAGATGTTGAACAGGAAAGTTAATAACAGACATCTTAGTTTTATTTTAAAGTTTTTATTATTCACAAAACCAAAAATATGAACCGTAAAAAAGTCTGACCCAAATTGCAAAAGCCCACCGGAAACTGGTCTGTAGGAATGTCAATATGTCTTATCTTGCTAAAAAAGGACAGCTGTCAAACCCAACCCTACCCGTTGTCATGGAATCAACTCTGACTCATAGCACCCCCAGAGGACAGGGTAGAACCACCCTCATAGGGTTTCCTGGGTTGTAATCTCCATGGAGGAGCTCTGGTGGCGCAGAGCCTAAGGCACGTGACTGCTCACCAGAAGGCTGGCGGTTCAAACCCACCAGCCACTCCTCGGAAGGAAGATGGGGTAATCTATTTCCGTAGAGATACTGCCTCGGAAACCCAAGGAGGGGTCGCTATGAGTTGGTCTGACTTGACGGCACATAACAGCAACAAAAATCTTTATGGAAGGGAGCTTTGGTGGTACAGTGCCTAAGGCATTTAACTGCTAACCAGAAGATTGTTGGTTCAAACCCACTAGACGGTCCGCTCGGCAGAAGGAAGATAGGGCAATCTACTTCCATAAAGATTTACCACCTTGGAAACCCAATGGGGGTCGCTATGAGTCTGAATCAACCCAATCGCAGTGCATGGGAATCACTACCATAGCCAATTGCCACATTTTTCTCCTGTGGAGCAGCTGGTGGGTTCCAGCCACCAACATGTTGATTCTTTAACCTCTGCACCACTAAGGCTCCTTAGTTTTTTTATTGT
>NW_006921686.1:5002980-5004051 GCF_000298275.1 Orycteropus afer afer | reverse complement strand
GCATTCTGGCTGCACTTCCTCCAGGACAGACCTGTTAGTTCTTTTAGCAGTCCACGGTACTTTCAGCATTCTTCACCAACACCACAACTCAAAAGCATCGACTCTTCTTTGGTCTTCCTTATTCACTGTCCAGCTCTCATATGCATATGAGGCGATTGGAAATACCATGGCTTGGGTCAGGCACACCTTAGTCTTCAAGGACACATCCTTGTTCCTCAGCACCTCAAGGGACTGGTACACCATATAATCCTCAGCCTACACAACTATGAGACCAGAAAAACTAGGTGGTGCCTGGCTACTACTGTCAACCACTTGCAGAGGGACCTACGTCGGAGATCCTGGATAGAGTGGGAGAACAATGTGGAACAAAACTCAAAATCTTTTGCAGATGTGCCCAGTGCTATACGTCGTCTGATGTCTTGACTGCTGTTTCCATTGGTGCTGACTGTAGAACCAAGCAATGTGAAGTCTTTGACAACTTCAGTATTTTCTCCATTTATTCTGATGCTGCATATTGGTCCAGTTGTGAGGATTTTTGTTTTCTTTATATTGAGGTGTAATCCATACTGGAGATTGGAGTCTTCAATCTTCATCAAGTAATCGCCTCATGTGCGTGTGAAAACTGGACAGTGAATAAGGAAGACTGGAGAAGAGTTGATGCCTTTGAGTTATGGCGTTGGCGATGGATACTGAAAGTACCATGGACTGCCAGAAGAACAAACAAATCTGTCCTGGAGGAAGTGCAGCCAGAATGCTCCTTAGAAGTGAGAATAGCTAGACTTCATCTCACCTATTTTGGTCGTATTGTCAGAAGGGATAGGTTTCTGCTTGGTGAAGAAGAGGGTCAGCGAAAAAGGGGGAGGCCCTCAACAAGATGGGTTGGTACAGTGGCTGCAACAATGGATTCCAGCCCAGCAAAGATTCTGAGGATGGTGCAGGACTGGGCAGTGTTTCATTCTGAGTTGATGGCAACTACCTACCAAAAGCTCTGGTAGCATAGTGGCTAAGACACTTGCCTGCTAACCAGACGGCTGGCGGTTCAAACCCACCAGCCACTCCTCGGAAGGAAGG
>NW_006921686.1:4959724-4999435 GCF_000298275.1 Orycteropus afer afer | reverse complement strand
CAGTAACTAAAGCGTGAAGTAAATGCTAAGGCACATTGAAAAATGGATATATATATTTAAAATGGTTATATACAGGGTGGTTATAAAAAATGGTCTCACACCTATTTAATAGAAGTGGAAGAAACTGAGGCTTAGACACATGCCCCTTATCCCATATCATATAGTTCGTCAGTAGCACAACCAGTTTGAATCCAGGTTAGACTTCAACCCCATGCATTGAAGATGTAGCAGCCGCTGAGAAGTTTCTGTCCTCTTCGGCCTCCACAGCGCCCTCCTCAGGCCAGGGGTCTCTCAGCACGTGCCCAGCCAGGAAGATACAGTTGTTGCTGTTTGTCGTCGAGTCGGACCCGACTCATAGCGACCCCTCCTTGGGTTTCCGAGGCATATCACTACGGAAGTAGGATTGCCCAACCTCCCTAACGAGGAAGATACAGAGCTAATGAAAAAAGACATGGAATTTTTTGAATCTTTGAAGCCGAGTCAAAGGCTGCAGAACTAGCTGGAAAGCAGAGACTACTACGGGAATGCACGTGCGCGCTAAAAAGCTGCCCTGAAAGCTTGGGGGACCAGTATGCAGGTATGGAAGCCATGAGAACCTTGAAATAGGAACCTTGAATGCACGAGGAGGCTGTAACCTAAGTGGCCAAGGAAATGGGTGCAGTAGAAAGAAGTGTTAAGCATTGGACTTTGATCTCTGACTCCGGTATGGTGTCCAAAAAGGTTCCTTTAACGCGGAGAGGCGTGGCCCGAACGGGATGTTTTGGAGAGTTACGGTGGCCAGAAAAGCACAAGAAACATGGAATTGCAAGGACTCCAAGAGTCGGCAAGACGAAGCGAGCAGGATGGCCTGAAAGGCTGATATTACTCGAAGAGGCTGGTTTATTCGAAGGGACCGAAACACTGGAGGCTGTGGGAAGCGCGTATGGTGCCCGACAATGTCCTCGGAGTTTGGAGCATGAAGTGTGTCTATTAGGTGAAAACGAATGGACTAAGGCGTCTTGGGAGGGGAAGTATGGTGGCCGCGTTGGGCTTTTCAGAGCCGGAAGCGGCTCTCCCCGGAGGCGTGGCTGAGGCGCTCTTGCGGGATACGGTGGCTCGGCGGGCCGGTCCAAACGTGAAATCTCGCGCGATCGCGCTGCCGCCGTTGGGGACGGGGCGGGCCTGGCGGCGGGGGCGGGGACCCGGAGCTGGAAGATGGCGGCGGCGCAGGAGGCGAACGGGGCCGGCAGCGCCGTGGTGGCGGCCGGGGGAGGCGGCTCCGGTCAGGTACGGAGGCCGAGAGGGGCCTGAGGAGTTCATCCCCACCCGGGGGGCCTCCCACGGGGCGTGTCCTGCCCCTTTTCGAGGAATCCTGTGCATTAGGGACGCTTTGCCCAGAGGGACCTTGAGTA
Source organism: Orycteropus afer afer (assembly GCF_000298275.1). Lineage (NCBI taxonomy): Eukaryota > Metazoa > Chordata > Mammalia > Tubulidentata > Orycteropodidae > Orycteropus > Orycteropus afer. Next base: position 4,998,044 of record NW_006921686.1, on the reverse strand, counting down.
CCCGGCCCAGGCGGGGCCGGTCGGCCGGGAAGGCCAGATAGTGCTGGGAGAGGGGCCCTGTTGCGCGCCGGGTTCCTTGCACGCTCGCGCGGGGTGGTCACCAGGTTTATTGCTCGAGCCGGGAAGACAGTGGCGCCAAAGAGGGCTGACTGGTACTCAGGGTTCTCGACTTCTTGATTCCAGACTCCAGGACCGTACCTAGAGTGGTTTGGCGTTCACCGTCTCGCTCGCAGCGCCTGAAGTGTGGGCAATGATTAATTGGGAGTTTTCTAGCTCAAGGGAACCAGTTAATCATCATGGCTAAGGGCATGTGTCGTGGAGGCCGACAGACCCATTTTAAAGACGGGAATCCAGGGGACAGTTTGATTTAGGGGTTTTAGCAGAGGTCACCCAGGTTGGGTTGGGGATCCATTCCATGTGAAAGTTACCAGGCATTGATAGTCCACAGTGGTCAGGGCTGGGATGGGTGAGCTTTGGGTATGAAACTGGTCCTAGGGAGGAATTAATGTAGATGCTGGTGACTTTGCACCCATTGTCTCCTTAACTAATCAGACAGCCATCAGCAGGCATTTGGGGAATTGATGAAGATGTGACAGCAAGGTGCTGGAGACCCGCCCACTGGGTTGTCACTGACATGTGGGTGGCAGCACTGGGGAGAGGATGTGTGTGTGTGTGTGTGTGTTGGGAGAGGAGAAGGGAACGGTAACCTCAGGCTGATTTCCTTTGCCTCTTTGGACCTTCATTTCTCCAGCGGTGAATGAAAGGGACAGACAGACCCCTGTGATAGGCCCCAAAGATGTTCTAACCGTGCCCCTGCCATCAGGGGAATGGGAGAGGAGGCGAATGTGAGGACAAGAAGTTAGAGTAAAACCTGCAAAAGCCGCATTAAGGCGGAAACCTGTCAGAGAAGGAAAATGTAAAGATTTTTTGCAAATTAGAAATAGGGAGAGACGAGCGGTAAGTTGCGCTGTCAGAGGGGAAAACTCGCGAGACCCGGATAAAGCAAAGCAGTCCCGCCGAATTCCGGCTCTCACAGGTTTTGTGATGTAATCCTGAGTGATGAGGGTGGTGGCCAAAGTCCATGCCAGGGACTCAGGGAGCCCAGCGGAGGGAGCAAAGGGTCACCTCTCCTGGGGAGGACCACAGAATGGGACTCCTCTGGGCTCCCTGTCGGGGCCTGGCCCTGGGGTGGCCTCAGGAGATGTCTGTTGAGTTAATGTTGGAATGAAGACTTGCTCCCTGTCTTCAGGGGCTTCCTAGTCTCACTGAAAGGAAGCTTTGCCCCCTTTAAGTTTCTGTTGCGTTTTGGATGAGGGTCGGTCAGAGAGACTGAGGCTCAGGCTGGACGGATTGTCTTCAGGTTCCAGACACACGCAAATCTCCACCTGTCCCATTTTACCGTTTGCCTTCAGGGTCAAGTGCAAATTCTTGAGCTTGGCGTCCCAGACCTTGCATGGTGGGACTCCCTTCTTTAGTGTAGACCAGGACTTCCCAGCCCCAGCACTGGCGATGTTTTGTGGTGGATAACTCCCATTGTAGGGGTTGGCCTGTGCTGTGCAGGAAGTTTTGTGACATCCCTAGGCTTTACACACTAGGTGTCAGTAGCAGCTCCCTCCCCAGTTGTGACAACCAAAAATGTCTCCAGACATTGCCCCATGTCCCCTGGTGGGCAGAATAGCCCAGTCAGAACCCCCAGAGCCTCTCTGAGTTCTAAGAGCAAGCTCTGTTCTTCCCTCATAGCATGCGCTTCTTCTCGCTACCTGGTTAACCCTTACTAGCCCTGCTTACCTCAGATGCCCCCTCCTAGTCCTCCCCACACCGGAAGCCCTTATGGACGCCGTAGGCTGGGTTCTCTGGGCTCCCCCATCCCATCTCTGCTCATTCTGGGTCGTCACTGTATGGGGACAGGTCTGTCTCCTGCACTGCGAGCCCCAGGCGATCAGGACTGGGGCTGTGTGGTCACCACTGTGTCCCTAGCCCAGGGCCAGGCCCCAAGCAGATATGCAGTGAGTGGGAAGAACGGATCATGAAGCAAAGGCTGGGCTCAGGTGGAATTCCCAGCAGTCTGTGAGGAGGTGCTGGGCGGTCTGGCTTCCTCCAGCCTAGGCCTCATGGGCACAGCAGCTTGCTGGGCGTCACGGCCATTGGTCCTGGGGTCTGTCTGTGAAATTGCACATGGGAGTCCCAGAACAGGAGCTATGTCTTAGTCCCCGCTGGGTCCCCCACCCGTGGGACCCAGCTTAATGTGAGTGGGACCTTGCCCCAGTACCTTGACCCAGGTAGCCTGTGCTTCTGCCAGCCAGGAGCTCAGAGCCAAGTCCCCAGCTTGGCCACTCGTTCCTTGGGTCCTGTGGCTTGAGCCTTCACACCAGGCCAGGTCCTGGGCTCGTGCTGGGGACACAGCTGTGAACCAGCTGCACCCTTGGGGCTCATGTTGTAGTTGAAGGTGCGAGTGGCTGGGAGAAACAGTATAAATGAGAAAAGTTGATGAGCATAAGTGCAGTGGGGTTAGGAAGTGAGGGCAGTGGGAGGAGAGTTGATTTGAACAGACTGGTCTGGGAAAGCCTCCCTGAAGAGGTGACATTGGAACAAAGAGGTGTGGGAGATGAGGGAGGAGCTGTGCAGACATGTGGGGGAGAGTGGGCCAGGTTAAAAACAAAACAAAACAAACCCACTGCCGTCAAGTCAGATCCAACTCACAGCAACCCCTCCTTGGGTTTCCAAGGCGGTATCTCTACTGAAGTACATTGCCCAACCTTCCTTCCAAGGAGTGGCTGGTGGATTTGAACCGCCAGCCTTCTGGTTAGCAGCCAAATGCCTCACTGACTGCACCACCAGAGCTCCTTGGTAGAGGGCACAGCAAGTGCAAAGATCCTGGGGTGGGATGTGCCTGGCAGGGCGAAGGCACAGCGAGGAGGCCAGGCTGCCGGAGCGGAGGGGTGAGGGAGAGAGGCCAGGAGGGAGCCCCGGGAGCTGTGGCGTGGACTTTGCCTCACTCCGAGGGAAGCAGGAGCCCCAGCCTCCACGTTCCCCGTTGTAGGTATCTGGCTCGGTGGCCTTTCGTCAGGGCTGAGCTGTGCACCTGGGGATGGTACAGCCATCACCACGGTCCTTTCCTTCAGAAAGTCTGCATGGTCCCTTGGGCAGTCAGTCCTTCCGCAAACCCCCACCGATGTGCTTTCTGTCTCTATAGCTTTGCCTTGGGTAAAAGTTTAGTGTAAGCAGTGGCTCCTTTTCGTTAGTGAGAGCCCTGGTGGCACAGTGGTTAAAGCGCTCATCTGCCAATTGATAGGTCAGCAGTTCGAGCCAACCAGCCCCTCCGTGGGAGAGAGATGAGGCAGTCTGCTTCTGTAAAGATGCAGCCTGGGAAGTCCTGTGGGGCAGTTGTATGTTGTCCTCCATGGCAGTGGGGCTGGTTTGGTATTCCACTGGTGAGTCACAGCAGGCTCTTCCTCCATTCACTGAAGGACATCCGGCCTTCAGTCATGCCTGCGGGCTGTGGTGAGTAGTGCTGCCGTGAACATCCATGTGCCGGCTTTTGTGTGGACGGGTAGTTTGGTTTTCCTGGGTAGATACCTAGGAGTGGAATTGCTGCTTTGGGTGACTCGGATGCATAGCGACCCTACAGGGCAGAGTAGAGCTGCCCCTTAGGGTTTTGAAGGCTGTAAATCTTTACAGAAGCCAGCTGCCTCCTCCCGTCTTTCTCCTGCAGAGTGGCTGGTGGGTTTGAACTGCCGACCTTTTGGTTAGCAGCCAAATGCTTTAACCACTGCACCACCAGAGCTCCTTCTGGTTTGGATGGCAAGTGCATATTTAACATCTGAAGGAACTGCGACTTTAACGTTCTCATCCACAGCATATGGGTGTCCCAGCTGCCCCACATCCCTACCGATACTTGTCGTCTGCCTTTTTTATTTTATTTATTTGTTTTTATTTTTGCAGTGTTTCCTCTCCTCCCCTCCCACCCCTGGTAACCAACAAAGAAAGTTTCCTTCCATATATAAACCTTGCCTTGACTTTTTACAGTAATGGACTGATGCGGTTGTCTGTCTGTTGATTGTGGTCCGCCTGGTGGGTGTGAACCACCGTTCGTCTGTCAGTGTGTCGTACTGCGGTGGCTTGTGTGTTGCTGTGATGCCACCAGTATTTCAAACACCAGCAGGGTCACCTGTGGCAGGCACGTTTCAGTGGAGCTTCCAGACTGAGACAGACCGGGAAGAAGGATGGGGCATCCACAGCTGAAGAAGTGGCCACTGAAATCCTTGTGAAGAGCAGCAAAACCTAGCCAAGACTGTGAGGCTGGCGCAGGCCTGGGCTGTGTTTTGTTCTGTTGTACGTAGGGTCGCTGTGAGTTGGAGCTGACTTGATGGCACCTAACAAGAATTCACTCAACTCACTGCCATTGAGTCTATTCCGACTCATAGTGACCCCCATTGGGCTTCCGAGGTGGTGAACCTTTATGGAAGTAGACTGCTTAGTCTTCCTTCTGTGGAGTGGCTGGTGGGTTTGAACCACCAACCTTCTGGTTAGCAGTCAAATACCTTAAACACCATGCCACCAGAGCTCCTTACAAGAACAGTGAGCGTGAAAGGAGCCCTGGTGGTGCAGTGCTTAAGCTCTCGGCTGCTAACTGAAAGGTCAGCTGTAATACCAGCTGTCTCTGCGGGAGAAAGATGTGGCAGTCGGTTCCTGTGAGAATTACAGCTTTGGAAACCCTCTGGGGCAGTTCTACTCTGTGCTGTAGGGTCACTGTGACTCAGAATGGACTTGACTGCAGTGGGTTTGGTGGGTGTGGAGTGGTTTTAATTTGCATTTCCCTTGTCACCTCCTGTCCCTATGACAAGAGCTCACCCCTGCCATTCGTTCCCTAGGGTGTGGGACAACACTGTGGCCGCCATCCTGCAAGGGACAATCAGAACAGAAGGCATGGCAGTGTTCCTCCATTGTGACAAACGACAGTGGAGGAACTCCTTGTGGTTTTAATTTGCATTTCCTGGGCGGATTCTCAGGCAAATCTGCCACCACTGTGGGAAAGAGGGACCTGGGAGTCAGCCAGATCCAGGTTCAAATCCCGGCCTGGCCTCAAGCCGCCGTTTCCTGACCTGAGAGTTTTTAGGTCCGTTGTGAATCAGCTCTGGCTGCTGGAATCCCTTCCTTGGCCTCCAGCCCCAGCAGGAGGGAGGCCAACCCTGGACAAGGGTGCCCTGCTCCTGTCTGGCCTCTGTCCCCTGGCTGCCCCCTGTTCCCACATCATCCCTTCTCCCAGCCAGAACACCCTCTCTCTCTCCTCCCTGCATGGCTGCATCTACCCCTGCCCGAGGGTCTTACCTGAGGCTCTCACCCCAACCTCAAAGGCAGCTCCTCAGGATGGCCTCCCTGACCACCCAACCCAGAGTGGGTCCCCATCCCTGTCCCCCACCCCGGTGGCTGTCACCCCCCAGCTTGTTGTCTTTGGGACACTTCTCTCATTTTCCGTTTTTAATTATCCTGTTTACGCCTCTGTGTGGGTTTCGCATTAGATCTGGTGCTCTGGGAGGGTGGGGCCCAGAGCTGTGTGTTCAGGGCACGTCCCACTGCCCTTGGGCCTGGCACACAGTAGGTGCTCAACACACGAAGGAAAAGTTTCATTCCAAAGTGGATTCAGGGCTGAGAGGTAGTGACACACCCTCCACAGGAACTATAGGCCAGGCCGTAGCCTTTTTTATAAAAGAACATTTTATTGTGTTTTCAGTGAAGGTTCACACAGCTGTGTAGCTGTTCAACAGTCTCCACACAGGTTGTTCAGTGACACTTGTCACGTTCGTCACAGTAGGGGGACAGTGCCGTGATCTGCGTTCTGATTGTCCCTTGCAGGCTGGCGGCCACAGTGTTGTCCCACACCTTAGGGAACGAATGGCGGGGGGAGCTCCTGTCATGGGGACAGGCGCTGACCTCAGCCCTCCGACACTGGCCCCGGGGCCTGTGTCCACTCCGGGGTGTTCTCCGTTGGGTGGGAGAGGTGCTCAGAGGGGTGGGATCGGGGCGGGGGTGGCGGGAACCCTCAGAAGGGTGGGCTTGGGTGGCCCGGGAGGCAGGCCTGTTGGCGAGCAGCGAGCCACCCTTTCTTGAGGGCCTTCCGGACCTGTGCTGGGCCCTGGGTGTTGCTGCCGCCCTGGCGGCTTACAGGTGGGGGTGGAGGCTGCTGGGAGGAGGAGGAGGAAGGCAGCAGTGGGTGAGGAGAGAGGCGGGAGGAAATTCCTCGTCTCGGCCAGAGGTCCAGGCCTGAGGTCCAGAGATTCCCTGGGTCCCCCATCCTTCCTGTGGTGGGCAGCCCCGTCGGCTTCCCGTCCCGCTCAGCCTGCAGCCCTCGGGCTTCCTGGGACACCTAGAACGGTGACCTGAGCTCCCTGAGCCTCCAGCTCAGCTGCCAGCGGCCGTGTTAGTGAGTGGGCTGTTGCATGCGGGGGGCCCACACTCTGGCTGGGTTCTCTGAACGCCTCACCTCCTGGACCAGAAGCCCCTGCGGCCTGGCACCAAGGAGACCCCAGCAACTGTTTGCCCAGGGAAGGGCCTTCTGGGTAAACCCAAGCCTACAGAATTTGGCACCTGTCACGTGACCCCTTCTGCGTCGTCCCAGAGCCCTCCCTGCATCCCGGGCAACGGCCCCAGGGGACAGTGGACAGTCCTGAGAACTGTCTGACACCTGTGTCCCACCCTTGTTTCTGCACTAGTCACTCCCTCTGTGGGAGCACTCTGCTTCCCTTGCTCCTGCCTCTCACGAGCCGGCTTGTTGTATTTTAGCTCTCAGCTCTGATGCCCCCTCTTCTAGGAAGCCCTCCCTGACCCCCAAGCTAGACCGGGTGCACCTCTGGCTCCTTGATCCCAGCCTTGCCTGATCTGGATTGTTGCTGTGTGGGGCCAGGGCTGCCCCTCGGTGCACTGTGAGCCCCAGGAAGGCAGGGCTGAGGCTGTCCTGGTCACCCTGTATCCCCAGAGGAGGTGCTTGGGGAGGGCTTTGATCTGGAAAGCAGCAGGCCCACCTCTCCTTCTGGGTACTTTGATTTCTTCATTCTCCCATCGCTGACCTGGCGCCTGCTCTAGCTCCGCTCTGCTGGGCCCGTGCTCGTGGGGCAGCCTAAGACAGCCCGTTGTCACAGGGCCCTCCTCACCCGACCTCTGTCCCCGCAGGTGACCAGCAATGGCAGCATCGGGAGGGACCCGCCAGCGGAGACCCAGCCCCAGAACCCGCCACCCCAGCCAGCACCCAACGCCTGGCAGGTCATCAAGGGCGTGTTGTTCAGGTGAGCAGGCAGGGCTCTTGTCTTGGTCCTTAAAAACCATTCACGTAAGAGAAGCAGGAGGACAAAAGTTAAAGTCCCCTTCAGGTGACTGTGTCACGGTCTCGGTGGCGATCCTTCACATACCCATTCAGACACCCGTTCCTGGGCGCTGGGGTGAGAGCCACCCTCTCAGAGCCCCGCCTCTGAAGTCCGGGAGACGCAGCTGTGGGGCAGAGGCTCTGTCCTGCCTGCTGAGACTTGGTGACGGTCCCCTTCCCTGAGCTGGGCCCCTGTGTGTGTCCATGTGTGTCCAAAGTACCACAAAGCAGGGGACTTACAAGAACAGACATTTATTCTCTCACAGCTCTGAGGCTGGGATTCTGAGGTCAGGGTGTCAACCATGTTGATGCCTCCTGAGGGTCTGTGGGGTCTGTTCCATGCATTTCCCTTGGCCTCTGGTGACGGCCAGTGGGCCTTGGTCTGCCTTGGCTCGTAACCGAATCCCTCCACTGCTGCAGGTCCATTTTCATAAGGACACCACTCGTTGGCTTAGGACCCACTGAACTCTGACAGTGTTTGCAAAGACCTTTTTCCCCAACAGGGTCACTTTCCTGGGTACCAGGGATTAGGGCTGCATCCCATCCTGTCAGGGCACGTGAGTCGGTCTGCAGCAGACACTTTCTTCGTTTTGGAGAGGTATCTCTGCAAAACACCAGGCCCTGTAGTCAGGCGGTCAGCTCGTGAGCACCTCCCATCAGCTGTAAGGAAGTACCCAGTGGAGTTGTTGAAAACTCTCATCCGCTCAGCCAGAGTGTCCCCACCCAGCCACATCAGCTGCCAGAAAATCTGGAAAATGGGCTTTTTTCTGGGACCCTGAGCTCCTGCTGAGAAGCAGGGGTTCTGTTACTGAGGAAGAAGAGGAAAATTGTTGAGGGTCAACAACCCATCTCTTCCAAAAGATCTTACTAGTAACTGCCCAGCAGAGGACAAATGAGGAAGGAGAGCTTGGTGGTGGCCTTTGGGGACCTACCTGTCATTGGTCCTGAATGGGATTATGGAAAGATGGTCACAGGTAGAATTGTTCAAGATGGAGAAAGATTGGAAGTCACCTCCCTGTCCAGAGCAGGGAGTCAGTTAATAATATTTGGAGAAGTAGCGTGCAGGATGTAAGAGTGAAGTCCCACCCCCGCCACCCCTGAGCCCCTCCCCTGCCTCAGTTTCCACCCGGGACTCCTGACCATCAGCTCACAGGACCGTTGAAAGAACTCGCAGCCATTTGAGTCAGCAGTGAGCACAGGACCTGGCACGTGGTTGTTTTCATAGGTAGCTTTTACTGTTCAGTGTGAAAAACCACAGAGCATGTCTCCTAGAGAGAAATAACTGAAAAAATTGCCCGTGGACACTTCCATAGTCACTGATCCCATCCTGGCGTGGAACAGAACCTTGTCTCTGCCGAGAGAGTCATACAGGACACTTGAGAAGCTGAGCAGGGAAGAAACCACCCACTGTGCCCAGCCCTGGGAGTCATTCCTGACTTTGTTTACCCCAAGCTGCTGCAACCACGGAGCCCCTGGCCCGCCCTTCCTCTGTGCCGCTGTGTTTGAATTATGACTCAGAAGTTTCTTCTGTTTCAATTCCTTTAATTCATGCTCCAAACAGCTATGATAAAGCTTACTTTTATCTCTCCTTTCTTTTTCCGTAAGAGGTAGTGTATTTTACACACTGCCCTGTACTTTGATTTTTTCCTTTAATGATAAATCTCAGAAACTTTTCCATATTACTACATGAGAGAGCTTTCTCAAGATGGGGGGTTTGAGCCGGTTCAGCCCGGTTCAGTCATGGCCAACAAAATGACACCAGAATGGACCCAAATTTTTAAAATGTTGGTGAACCAGAATGCTAACTGAACAGAAAAATGATGTGTTGAAGCCCTGCTAAAAACTTAATCTCACTCCAGAAAACAAGGGCAGTGTGCACGTTGCATAGCAACCAAGTCTCTTGAGTGACTGAGTCCAAACAGTGGTGCCCGGCTCAAAGATGACTGCCGACTGCCACTTTGAATGAGTGTCACTCCCCACAGCCCTGGCACTGGTCTAGCCTCCCACATCAGGCTCCTGAAAGGGCTCACGAGGCCTCGTCTAAGTCTCCCATCCCACGGCTTTGACCCATGATTTTTCCTGTTCTGGTTAGCGTTCCTGATCACCCAGATTTTTAAACATTGAGTTTGTTCCTGTTTTGCTTCATCAGCTGTGACTGAAGCTGTCCGAAGCCCTGCTTAAGACAGATGTTTTTAATACAGCCGCAAATGCCAGCTCATTTCCTGCCTTAGAGCTGTTGGTGTTAGCTGCCTTTGAGTCAGCCACCCCAAGCACAACAGAATGACACGCTGGCCTGGTCCTGCACCGCCTCCATCACTGGCTCCGGGGTGACTCTTGTGAGGTGTAGGGTTGGCACAGGCTGATTTTCAGTAGATTGCCAGGCCTTTCTTCCTCGTCTCTCTCAATTGGGACGCTCTGCTGGAACCTGTTCAGCATCATAGCATCATACAGGTTTCCACTGACGGACGGATGGAGGCTGCACGTGAGGTGCACTGGCTGGGACTCGAACTTGGGTCTCCTGTGTGGGAGGCAAGAGTTCAGTGACCGACCCACCCCTGCCCCGTTCTTTGACTCGGATAGCACCAAACACCACATTGGGTGGGTGCTCAGAGACCGTCTCACATGGCGTCCTTAAGACGGGACTCGGGGTTTGTATTCAGGGCCCCTTGAGCTCCACGAAGAAGCTTCAAGCAGAGTAGGGGAGAATAGGCTTTTTCACGGGCCAGGTGCTGTCCGTGGCTTTGAGCACATCCTCAAGGAATTAACACTGGTAGTTACCTGGGTGGCCCGAGCAGTTCCAGGCTCAGCTGATGGCTGACAGGCTGGCAGTTGGAACCCACCAGAGGTGCCTTGGAGGAGAGACCGGGTGATCGGCTTCTGAAAGACCTCAGCCTTGGAAAGCGCCTGGCGCAGCTCTGCCCTGCACACGTGGGGTTGCCTGGAGCGGGGTCGCTGAACAGCAGCACAGTTCCCGGCGGTGGGGAGCGGGGTGAGAACCAGGCAGCTGAGCGGGTGGGGTGGAAGGGAGAGTTTTCATAATGTATCTTTTCACAGAAGTTTTCAGTTTCTCCACCATGGGAATGTGGAATACGCATTTAGGATGGATGTGTGTGGTATTTAATACCTGTTTAGTTTGCTTACCCAGATGAGTTGGAAAGCATTAGGGAGGTCTGGTCCCCTGCAGGCCCCACATCCTGGAGCAGGGCTGCCTGACCCTGGGCCGCACGAGTGGCCAGGAGGGTCTGTGAGTGGTACACGGAACTGTGGGCCGGTGGCTACGCACAGGCAGTATTCAGGAGATAGAGGGGATCGAGAACCTTCCAGAAGTCTGGTCTTGCCCCCTTGCCTCCCACGCAGGCAGCCAGAAGCCCAGGGGACGTGGGACACCCCCTCCCCCCAGGCCACACACTAAGCCAGAGACAGAGCTGCTTGTGGGTGTCCCTGCTCCCAGACTCTTCCTCAACTTAGTTACTAAAATGAGAACCTGTCTTGGAGGTGGAGGGGTCCCCAGAGAGCACCGGTTCCAGGCCTTGCCCAGCCATGCACAGCAGGGAGTTCCTGGGGAAGCAGCAGGGGCTCAGCTGGGCCTTGGCCCCTGAGCCCCTAGGTGCGGGGCCCCGTGGTTTCTGCAGGCCGGGGCAGGTCCCCGCGCCGATCCTGTGTTCCAGGGCCCAGCACGGTGGCGCTCCCCCACACGAGAACTCCCTCCTAGTATTTTTCCACTCCACAGTTTTTTGAATGTCTTTTTCCTAGGAAGAAAAAACTAACAGTAATAGCTAATACTTGGAACATACTGTATCTTTCAGGCTTTGATCTTTACACGTTTGAACTTTACATCTATCAGTATATTTGATGTTTATCAACAACCCTGTGAAGTAGGTGCTGTTATTATCCCTGTTGTAACAGATAAGGCAACAGAGGCCCAGAGAGGTTAAGAGTCTTGCTCAACGTCACACAGTAAGCGGCAGAGCTGGACTTCAGATCTGGGTATTGTTTAGAGGCTGGGCTCTGAGCTACTGCTCAGCCGGTGCTGTATTGCCTTTCATCTCTGTAATTAATAAGTAATTGGGTCATTTGTTAATTACACAGTGGTATGTATCTGAAAGACATGAATGAACACGACACAAGCTTATTTCTCTCTCCTGTACCAGTGTGGGCGTTGGCACACCAGGAGTCTGCAGTCTTATTCCAACATCTAGATGGTGTCCCTTGTCCTCATGGCCTGAGGTGGCTGCTGGAGATCCAGCCGTCACATCCAGGCAGCAGGAGGAGGAAGAAATCAAGAAGGGACATTTCTTCTCTTTAAGGACACTTCCCCAAAGCCCCATGTAACACTTCTTTTTTTTTAAAACATCTTATTCACCAGAACTTCACCCTGTGTTCCCTCCCAGTATAAAAGGGAGACTGGAACTGTAGTCTGTATTCTGGGTGGCCACGGGGTCCAGCTGAAAGTCAGGAGGTCAGGAGTGTTCTTAAGGAAGGGGAAGAGGAAGATGCTTTTAGGAAACAGGTAGCTGTCTGCCTCAGCTTTGTTTGGGGATTTTGTATTGTCATTGGGAAAAAAAAAAAAATCAAACAAGAGAAGGGTAAAGAGGACAAGAATCCCTGAAAGGTGACCCCGTCACTGTGTGGGCCTGTGAGCCTTTGGCGGCCTGTGGGCCTTTGACGTGTCGGTTCCTGCGTGTGTTTTATCGTGCGTGTGTCTCAGTGCCGCGTGTCTCAGTGCGTGCATCTCAGTGCCGCGTGTTTTTATTTGGTGGTGTTTGCTTCTCCTCATGTCTGCTCCTTCCCCTGCTGCCCTGAATCAGAGGAAACCATTGTAAAGTCTGATGTTCAGCATTTCATACTTTTCTGTGTTTTCATAAGGAGACGTGCAAACTGTGTGTGTTTATTGTGCACTTTTTTAGACATCATTTATTACACAACATGGCGTCACGTTCTCCGTTGCCCCACACCTTGCTTTTCTCTGTTCACAGTACATCTTGGAAATACCTTCCAGTAACTACAGTTCTAAGACTAATGCTAGGTTTATTCAGTGCTATTGGGCATTGAGGAAGTTATTCTAAAAGGTTGGTTTTCACTCAGATCATGTTTCTGTTGCTCTTTTTCTGTTACTCTGGATAAGGATGCTTCTGAAACTCTCTTGATACAGATTCCGAGGACTTGATAACAAATTCCGAAACAGCAGAACCCCATCGTTCTGAGCTTCTGTCATTTGGTTCCTGGTGCCGGGTTTCTGTAATGGTTCTCTCTTATACTGTCTGTTTCCTTGTGTGCCTGCATGACCTTGGACTGTGTGTAGGTCATGACCTTGGACTGTGTGTAGGTCTTTACCTTTGAACCCTTATCGTGGGAATAATTTCATACCTCGCTGGAAGAGACTCCTTCCTTCCCGTTCCCAGCCAGCCCCATAACCTCTTGCCTCTATGCATTTGTCCGTTCTAGATTTGTCCTGTGAGCGAGATCACACAATATCTGCTCTTGCATTTGCTGGCTGCCTGGGGGCATTAGCAGAAGGGGGTCTCCTCACACCAGGTCCACGGCTTACGATCCCTGTATCACTCTGGCCACGTGCCTGGGGAGTTCTCCTGGGGAGAACTGGTCCACGTCTGGTTTCCTGTTGGGGTCTTAGCTTCCAGTAGAACGGGTCTTGGGGTACCAGTTACGGGTTGTGGGCTGGTGTTTCTCTCACTTGTGAAAGTTTTTAGTGGATGCCCTTTACTTTTTGGAGTTTGTTTTCCCTTCCGTTTTGCCTAATACATCTTCAGTCTGTCCATTCTTCAGTGCTTTTAAGAATATATGTATTTACCTGTGAGTGCCATTAAAAATGCATGTCAGAGAACACACACGAGAATTCCTAAGTGATACATGTTCTTACTGTATCCAGACACAGAAGATATGTTTTATATGTTTTTTAATTGTGGATTTGCCACCTTCACCTTTTTGTTTTTCCATTTGAACCATTTTTTGAAAAATTAATGTATTTATTGTGATTTGGGTGAAACTTTACAGAGCAGATTTGTTTTCTGTTCAACAGTTGCTCCACATTTTGTTTTATAACATTGATTCCAGTCCCCACAGTGTAACAGCTCTCTTCCCACCTCCTCCCTGTGGTCACCTCTTCCCTGTGTCCTTCTTTCCTGTGCTTTTCTGCCCTCTAAGCTGTCTCATAGCTTTTATTTTTCTTCCCAGTTTTTATTGTGATCTGGGTGAAAGTATACAGAGCAAATTCATTTTCTGTACAGCAGTTCATAAACGCTGTGTTAAAGGACATCGACTGCAATCCCCACAGTGTAACGGCTCTCTTCCCACCTCCTCCCCATAGTTACCTCTTCCCTGTGTCCTTCTTGCCTGTGTATTCCTGCGCCCCAAGCTGTCTCCTTGTGCAAACACTGCCCTTCTGTTCTCCCACGTTCTAAGGAGTGTATCTACCTGATATAGATATTCACCATCTGTGCCTGTCTGTTATTTGGTGGGAAGCCACGGGAGTGAATTCAAGTCCAGACCTGAATGGTAACTAGGGGCCATAGTCTTGGGGACATCTTAACCATTTTTAAGTGTTCACAATTCAGTGACATAAATGACATTCACAGTGCTGCCAACCATAGCATCACTTTTTATTCCTGCACTTTTTCATCTCCTCAGAGACTCTATGCCCGTGAAACAGTAACGTCCCACTCCCCTCTGTTCCCAGCCCCTGATCACCTCTTAGCCTCTTCTGTCCCTACACGTTTTGTCTGTTCTAGATATTTCCTATTAGTGGGTTCATACAATATCTGCCCTCTGATGTCTGACTTCTCTCACTCGGTGTCATGTTTTCAAGGCTCAGCCATGTCCTAGCATGTGTCAGGACTTTATTGCCCTTTATGGCTGAATAGTACTCCATCGTGTGGAAGGACCACGGTGATGGACATTTGGGTGGTTTCTGTCTTTTTGCTTTTGGAGAAGATACATTCTTTTTTTAAAAAATACTTTACTGTGTTTTCCGTGAAGGTTTACGCAGAGTGTAGGTTCCTATTCAACAGTTTCTGTGCTGTTCAGTGGCACTGGTTAGGTTTCTCACAGCGCGTGAACGTGCTCATGGCTCCCACTCTGGTTGTTCTGTTTCCATTCATCTAGTTTCCCTGCTCCCTAACATTCTCTCATTTGTTTGAAAGTCATTGGTGACCGTTGGGGCTTTTCTGGTTGTTTTCAGCAGGAGAGCTGGTCTGAATAACCTAGCCCACTGCAAGTGAGATAGGAACTAACCCATTACTTGGCATCTGCTTCTCCGGTTCCTAGGTTGACCTGAAAGTTCTGAAATGGTTCTTTCTTGGGTTTGGTGCCTCGGACATGCTGGGGCTCCAGATTGTGGGGATTCTCTCACTGTGGGGTCCCAGGCGCTGGCATGTTGGGTCTGGGGTTCAAGGGTTAAGGCCTGTAACTCCTGGAGGACTCAAATGGAGCTCTGCAAGGAGTCCGGGGCAGCGCCAGGCCCCCACACCGGGCAAATGTTGGTATTTGGGGTCCCTCCCAGGACGTGGTCTTTGACTCACTCCCTGGGGTGTGTGACTCAGTCTCTCTCCCTGAAAAGTGGGGGTGCAGCTAGGCTTCCCTGCACGCCTGCAGCTGCCTTCTCAGGGCCCCTCCTCCACGTGGGTGCCGAGTCAGAGAGCACAGGTGCCCTGTGGAGGATGGGGACATCGGGACTCACCACCTGCCACTTCCCTCCTCAGGATCTTCATCATCTGGGCCATCAGCAGCTGGTTCCGCCGAGGGCCGGCCCCTCAGGACCAGGCGGGCCCCGGAGGAGCCCCACGCGTCGCCAGCCGCAACCTGTTCCCCAAAGACACTTTAATGGTAACCGTGGGCGGGAGGCCAGGCACGGCACTGGTGGGGGTGGGGTAGGGATACGGGCCGTGGGATCAGATGAGGCCCCTGGCTGCTGCCACATCCAGGAACACAAGCTGGGACTGAGACCCTCGGGGTCCATCAAGGCAGAAGAAACCTGTGTCCCCCAGCTACCCCCACAAGGAGGAAGCACACTCTTCCGGCGCTGTGGTGGTCCCTTGTGGGAAGGGGGCTGTCGGAGGTTTGGTTTCGTTCAACTGTTTGAAAACCACATTAACAGATCCTCAGACGTTTTATTTCAAAGTATGTTTGGGCTTTAAAAGTTGCAAAGGAAGCGTGAGAGGTGGCAGGAAGGAAAGGAAGGGAATGGAGGGAGAGGGGCGAGGAGGGGAGGGGAGACTGATGGAGGGGGGCAGCATGAGGGAGAAGGCGGTTTGTGCAGCCTGGGAGCCTCCACAGCCTCTCTGCAGCCCCACTATACAGCGGTTCCCGCCCCCGCGGTTCCCTGCACGGGAGCGTGTGTTCCCCAGCACCCTGGGGAGTCCTGGTCTGCAGGTGGCCGCTGCTCGGCTGTTCTCTATCAGTGGGCCGTCAGCCCTCTGAACAGAGGCCGTGGGAGCCTGAGAAGGGAGGACAGCCCCTCCTGGGCCATGCCTCCCACCTCTCCTGTGTCCCAAGTCACCGGCTGACACGGTTGTGGCTCTTGACTGCTTCATCCCTAATCCTGCAGCGCGGTGACCTGAGAGGCCAAGAAGAGAGAAGGTGCTTCAGGGACGTCCTGCTCCTTTCGACGCCCAGTGATGCAGAGGGCTGTTCCCTAGCTGTGCTCTGCTCACGGACTTCCCTGGGAGCTCTGGTGGCATGGTGCCTAAGGCATTTATCTGACTGCTCACCAGAAGGCTGGCGGTTCAAACCCACCGGCCACTCCTCAGAAGGAAGACTAGGCAATCAGTTTCTCTAGAGATAACTGCCTCGGAAACCCAAGGAGGGGTTGCTGTGAGTCGGATTCGACTTGACGGCAGTGCGTTTGGTTTCTGGTGTTTTTTCACAGACTTCCTAGGCTCAGACTAGGACACACGTGGTGGGAGGAGAAAGGAGGAAATGGAAACCACCCGCCGCTGGTCTTCTCCCCGCCAGCCCCTGCCCGCCCGCGGAGCACACTGTCCATGTTGGCGCGCCGGCCAGCGCTCTTCATCTGCTCTCGACCTGTCGGCCTCCAGAGGCTCTCTGGTGTCCTGAGCTCTGTCTCCTGTCCCCCCACCAGAACCTGCACGTGTACATCTCGGAGCACGAGCACTTTACAGACTTCAACGCCACGTCGGCCCTCTTCTGGGAGCAGCAGGACCTCGTGTACGGCGACTGGACAAGTGGCGAGAACTCAGACGGCTGCTACGAGCACTTTGCTGAGCTCGACATCCCGCAGGTGGGGACGCCTCCTGATTTCCTGCCCGAAGGCGGCCTGAGTCCCACTGATGGCCTTTCCTCCAGGCACAGCCGTGCCCTTGGCTTACACATGACGTGACCACCAGCAGGCCGTTGAGGTCTCTGAGCCTTGGCCGCCCCACCTGGAAAACATGGGTGGGGTTGGAATTGACCTAGGATTCTCCCCACTTCTTCCAAGGTTTAAACCAGTGAGAGGCTAGCCATTGTCCTTGTTGGCATTCAGTCAGCACCACTTTGTTAGGCAGCTGTGTTTCAAGTCCTATGAATATGGATTGAGCACTTACTGTATGCAGGGTGCTAAGCCAAGGCGTGGACTCCATCCAGCGACCCTGTGATGTGGGAGCTGTTAGGATTCCCACTTGACCGATTGACTGATGAGGAAACAAAGGCACAGAGAGGTTAAGTGGCTTACTCTAGGTCACACAACTGGTGAGTGATTTGTACCCAGGCTGCCTGGCTCTGGATTCTAGCAGCCCCGGGTTCAAATCCTGGCTCCTCCATGGTCCGTATGGCAGTATAGACAATGAGCTTTACCCTTCATCTGGAAAATGGGACCACGTGACAGGGTGGGGTAGGGCTGCTGTGAGCTCCAGCAGTTGACAGTTTCAGCTTGTGGAGGACACTCTACATGGGAGAGTGCTTAGGTTTCGGGCCCAGGAGGATGAAGAAAGGCCACTCCCCCACCGCCCCTGAGCTCTGCGCTGGCAGAGCCAGACTCAGGCCTGTGAGGGGGAGCTCGGAGCGGGACTTCGGGGTTTGCAGGCTGCTTCAGATCTGTGGCCAGAGGGCTTGGCTGCCACCGTCCCAGAACGCTGGATCACGGAATGCCTGGTCAGCCCCGGCCCCTCTAGAGGCAGCCCCTGCCTGCCGGGCAGGACCTTGTGCAGGCAGGCGGGGTGCAGATGGGGGCTCCCCCTTGATGGCTGAGTCCTGCCTCTGCTGGGCCGGGTGCCTAGAGGCCGAGGGGAGTCGGGTTTTTGTGTTCTCTGCTCTCTGCTCCTTTGTACCTAGAGGGTCACTGTGAGGTGGTGTCGACTTGGTGGCAGTTAGTTTGGTTTGGTTTTACTGCTCGAAATCCTCTCCACCTGTCCAGCTCTTATTTCTCTTGAAGTTTCAGCTCCACTGGCTCCTCCAGGAAGCCCTCCCTGATCCACACCAGGTCAGGGGCCTGCTCTGAGCCCCCATGGCCTCCTTGGTGCCCCACCCCAGCCCTGCCCACTCTGGGACGTCACTCTCTGGTGATGGGTCTGTGCCCCCTGCTATACTGAGCTCTGTGAGAGCAGGGCAGGGCTGTCTGGGCCCCTGCTGTGTCCCCAGCACTGCCCGGCGTGGGACCAGTGCAGAATTGGTGACCGGTAAACTGATGAACAAGGGAGAGGGACGTCTCACGTCTCGCGGGGCTGTGCAGGCCTGTGCCCAAGACAGCCAACCTCTCACTCGTTCTCATGGGTGGGGGCAGTCTGGGTTTTTTTTTTTTTTTTAGTTTTCATTATGATTTAGGTAAAAGTTTACAGAGCAAATTCGTTTCCCATACAGCGGTTCATACACATTTTGTTTCGTGACATTGACTGCAATTCCCCACAGTTAACAGCTTTCTTCCCACTTCCTCCCTCTAGTTACTTCCCTGTGTCCTTTCCCGTGCACTCCTGCGCCCTGAGCTGTCTCTCTGTACATACACTGCTCTTCTGACTCCCATGGTTCATTGCTCTAAGGAGTGTATCTGCCTGATGAAAATGTTCACCCATATGCCTGGCTGTTGTTTGGCTGGAAGCCACAGCACCTTCAGTTTCGACCTGATGGGTCACTGGGGACCATCGTCTCAGGGGTCTCACCAGCTTTTATTAGACCAATAAGCCTGGTCTTTTTTTATGATTTTGAGTTTTGTTCCACATTGTTTTCCTACTCTATCCAGGATCTCCTGCACTGATCCCTTTCTGAGTGGTTGATGGTGATAGCCGGGCACCATCTTCTGGTCTCATGGTCATATAGGCTGAGTGTCACATGGTCCACTAAGCCTCTTGGGCCAGAGGACAGTCTGTCCTACCCTTAGCTGCTGTCAAGTCAACGCCTGACTACTGGTGAGCCCAGGCACAGCAGAACGAAACGCAGCCCAGTCCCACACCATCCCCATGACCCGCTGTGGATCAGACTGTTACGGTCCCTGAGGTTTACGTGGGCTGATTTTTAGAAGTAGGTCACCAGGCCTTTCCTCCTCGTCTCTCAGTCTGGAAGCATCTCTGAAACCTGCTCAGAGTCACAGCACACATAGGCCTCTACCGACAGACGGCTGGTGGCCGTGGGTGAGGTGTGCTGGCCGGGAATAGAACCCGGATCTCTAGCATGGAAGGCAAGAATTCTCCCATGGAGAAGGAAGGGCTGCTTATGCACAGGGAGATAGCTCAGGGTGCAGAAGAGTATGAAGGGATGGACACTGGGAGGAGGTAACTATGGGGAGGAAGTGGGAGGGGAGCTGCTGCATTGTAAATTTTGGTCAATGACATGAGACAAAGTATATGTGAACTGCTGTATGAAAAGTGAATTTACTCTGTAAATCTTCACCCAAATCCTAATAAAAAAAATAAAAAATAAAACAGTCAAGCTTCAAAAAAAAAGAAAAAGAATTCTCCCATGAACCACTGCTGCCCCATCTCCGTCCTAAAAACCAAACCATACCCACAGCCATCAAGTTGATTCTGACTCACAGCACCCCTAGAGGACAGAGTACAACTGCCCCATAGCATTTCCAACACCTTAAATCTTTACGGAAGCTGACTGCCTCATTTCTGCCCTGTGGAGCAGCTGGTGTATTTGAACTGCAGACCTTTTGGTTGCCGCCGAGTACTTTAACCATATCACCACCAGGGCTACTACCTCATTGGATTAAAGAACAAAAACCAAACTCAGTGCCATGGAGTTGTTTCCAACTCAGCGACCCCTGTTGGGCTCCCCATTGGGTTTCCGAGGGTGTAAATCTTTACAGAGGTAGATCACCCGGGCTTCCTTCCGCAGAGCAGCTGGTGGGTTTGAGCTGCTGACCTTCTGGTTAGCAGTCAAGTGCCTTACCCTCTACGCCACCAGAGCTCATTGGACGGGGGGTTAATATTTCACATGCCTCGGTCTGCATGTAATTAGGCTCTGTGTTGATCCTCATCTTATTTGATGAGTTAAGGTCGCAACGTTTACTGAGCTCTCATTCTGTGCCAGACCCCATGCCAGATCCCTTCTCAGTGGTGCTCTGAGGTCACCACTGTCATTACCTGCTTTCTCCAGGTGGGGCACTGAGGCTCAGATGGGGACGCCTGAGGTCACACAGCTCTTAGGTGCCTCTGGGAGGGTGTGTGTCAAGTCCTGTGTGATGCCAGTGTTTTGTTCTCCTCCACTGAGCTACCCTGCCCGCCCTCAGCACTCCATAAATGGCGGAGAATTGAGGGGCTGTCACGAGCGGCCTCACTATTCCCTTGTCCCATCCGGCCCACTCGTCTCTTGCAGAGCGTCCAGCAGAACGGCTCCATCTACATCCACGTCTACTTCACCAAGAGTGGCTTCCACCCAGACCCCCGGCAGAAGGCCCTGTACCGCCGGCTCGCCACCGTCCACATGTCCCGGAGTAAGTGCTCCCTGTAGCCCGGCCACTGTCCAGGCACTCAGGGCCCTGGGAGCCCACGTCCAGGCTGGAGTGGTGGGCACCACATCCCAGGCTCACAGGCAGGGCTTATCAGGACGATCACCACCCCACTGCCCTTTGTGACCCACGTGGGCTGACTTGTGAACATCCAGCAGGTGGGTGCCCAGAGGAAGGGCTTGGTGATGGTGGCGGAATCAGCTTAGAAACAGCAGGTGGAGAAGGGAGGGGCTTGTGCAGGAAAGGAGGCTGTGTTCTTCAAAGCAGAAGGCCTAGGTACACGGTATATAGAAACAAATGTGCAAAGAGCTTATGAATGAAGGAAAGACTGATTGGATGGGCAGAGGAGGCGGGGGGACCTTCCATAGGGAAGGTGAGCTCTGTAGCTGCATTGGTGTCAACTCCGCCCTCTCGAACCTGCGTTCCCTACACACCTGCCCCAGAAACGGGGTTGACATCTGCGTGAGTGTTCCATAGAACATGCTCCAGCTGGCCCATTGGCAGGGCCTACATGGCTGTGCAGCGAGCCCTTGGACCCTGCCTAGTTGGAGGAATGTGGTCTCCCCCTGCAAAGCTGCCCTCTGCACTCATGCCACCTGGCTCCTGGGTGGTGTTGGACGTTCAGCACGAGGATCGTGATGGAGTGACCAACCCCTGGGACCTGCCAGTGGCCTGAGAAGCCCTGGATCATCCCTTGCCATTTCTAACTCCTGACATGCCCCCATATCAGGTTTTCTCTACCTCGGTCACCTTGTTCAACATTTTTTATGTTTGATGACAACGTACATGGTTTAACATTCAAGTAATTCAGCGAGACAGTGAAAAACTGAGCAGTTTCCTGTCCACTCTTTTCTACGCCCTTGTCCCATCCCCTTTGGGCAGCTGCTTTCAGACCCCTCAGCTGGTCCCTCTACCACCGTGGGTCCACACTTCGGTCCACAGGTTGACACGGGGAGGTCTTGGTTCCTCAGTGTCCGATGGTCTCAGTGATGTCGTGCTGCTGTAGCAGGAGCACCGCACAGCTGGCTTTGCAGACTTTTTCTCACAGCTCTGGAGGCTCGGAGCCCAAATCAGGGCTCAGCTGTGTCGTTTCCCTCTGGGAGCTTCGCTCCTGGTTCGGATATCTGCTGGCAGTCTTGGGCGTTCCTCGGCTTGTGGATAATCCTCACGTGGTGTCTGTCTTCTGTGTGTGTGTGTGTCTAATATGCCCTTTTTATAACTCAGATGTGATTGGGCTTAGGCCGCTCCTACACTGGTATGACCTCAGCTGCTTGACTGCATTGCATTAGATTGCACTATGGAAAGTGATTACATCAGATGGTATGATAGGCAGTCCCTGGATTACAGATGAGATCTGTTCCTAACTGCGTCTTTACGAGTTTGTCAGTCATGGCCAAGGAAGCGTCACCAGAATAGACCTGACTTTTAAAGTGAGGGTGAACCCGAAACAGCTGGAATGAGAAAAATGACCGGTTGAAGCCTCTAGAACCTCAGTCTCCCTCTTACGGAAGATGGGCAGCGCACGTGCCGCAGAGCAGCCAAATCGCTTGCCGCGTGTGAGCACGGTCTGAAGCACGCTGCCCTGCTTAAAGATGGCCACCGGGCCTGCCGCTTTGTCTGTCGCCATCCACAGTCCTGCCGGTGATCCCGTCTCAGCATCAGCCTCCTGAAAGGGCTTGCAACTTTTTTTCTGAATCTCCCATTCCAGGCCTTCAATGCGTGATTTTTCCCGTTCTGGTTACTGTTCTGAATCTACCAGACTGTAAAACTTCCAGTCTGTTCCCAGTTCACTTGTTGGCCGTGACAGAACCAGGTTAAAGAGCAAGCAGTTGTTGTCTGTAAGTGGGACGTTGGTGACACGGGGCCTGTTACGGAGTCCTGGGCAGTACAGTTATACGTGGTCTGCTAACCAGGAAGGTGGGCGTTTGAGTCCACTGAGGTGCCTTGGAGGAAAGGCCTGGCAATTCACTTCTGAAAAACCAGCTGACTGTGTCAGAGTAGCACTGCCTGACACCCGTGGGTTGCCATGAGTTGGAATCAACTTGGTGGCAGTTGGTAATTGTATCACATGACATTGCATAGGTTGTTATGGCAGGTAATCTGCTCTATCTGATGCCAGCTGATTTAATCACAGGTAACCGCTCCACACGGAGTCCCCAGGTGGCACAGATGGTTACGCATTTGACTACTGACTGAAGGGTTGGCGGTTTGAATCCACCCAGAGGGGACTCAGAAGTAAGGCCTGGCAATCTACTTCCAAAAAACCAGCCACTGAAAATCCCGTGGAGCATGTTTCTAGCTGACACACATGGAGTCACCTTGAGTTGGAATCGACTTGATGGCAACTGGTCTTTTTGTTTGTTTGTTTATTTGTTTACTCCATGATGCTGACTGGTGTTTGGCCAAACCATTGGGACCCCATGGCCCTGCCCGTACACATAAAATTAACCATCATATACGTATTACCTGTTGACTTCCTGCTTCAGAAGAGGAAATCCCTCCAAGTACAGGAAAGTACCACGAGTCAGTGATTTTAAAGAACAAACCAAACCATGTATTGCATTGGGCACATCTGCAAAAGACCTGAAAGTATTAAAAAGCAAAAATATCACTTTGCAGAGTAAGGTGTACCTGACCCAACTCATGGTGTGTTCAGTTGCCTCACATGCTGGGAAAGCTAGAGGATGAGTAAGGAAGACTGAAGAAGAATTGATGCATTTGAATTGTGGAGTTGGAGGAGAATACTGAGTATTCATGGATGGCCAGATGAATGACTAAATCTGACTTGGAAAAGGTGCAACCAGAATGCTCCGCAGAAGTGAGGATGGTAAGACAGCGTTCTCATGTACTTTGGACATGTTCTCAGGAGGGACCAGTCCTGGAGAAGGACGTCATGCTGGGTAGAGCAGAGGGTCAGTGAGAAAGAGGGTGATCCTCAATGAGACAGGCTGACACAGTGGCTGCCATGATGGGCTCAGACACAGCAGTGAAGACGGGCTGACACAGTGGCTGCCGTGATAGGCTCAGACACAGCAGCGATCGTGAGGATTGTGCAGGGCCTGACAGTGTTTTGTTCTGTTGTACGTGGGATCGATGTAAGTTGGAATCAACTTGATAGCACCTAACAGCGACAAATTTACCCACATTTTTTTCTTCCAAGGTCTTTATAGTTTTAGAGTACAGATTTAGGTCTTTGATCCATCTTGAGTTAGTTTTTGTATATGGTATGAGATATGGATCCTGTTTAATTTTAAGACTGTTGGAATTTTGATGGAGATTGTATTGAGTTTATAGATTGCTTTGAGTAATATTGACTACTATATTAAAATTTCTGATCCCTGAAAGTAAAATATTCTCCCATTTATTTAGATCTTCTTTCATTTCTCTTAGTAATGTTTTATAATTTTCTATATATAGGTCTCTCACCTTCTTGATTAAATTTATTCCTAGGTACTTGGTAATTATCGGTGGTAATGTTTCCTTAATTTTCTCATCTGATTGCTCATTGCTGATGTATAGAGACCCAATTTATTTTGTGTGTTGACTTGAACCCTGCCTCTTTATTGAATTCTTTTATTCTAATAGCTTTCTTGTGGAATCTTTGGGGTTGTCTATGTGTAAGATCACTTCATCTGTGAAATGGGGTAGTTTGGCATCCTTTCCTACTTCTTTTGGCGTTAAAATATCCTAAAGAATGATAACTTTTTCAATGTCATCTACATGGATGAAACAGAAAGCTGATGCCTCTTTGTTCTTTGGCTTTTGCAGTGTAGTAAATTACATAGTGTGGCTTTTCTAGCCATAGTCTTTGTAAACCCTGTGGTGAATTTGCTGTGAGCAACTGAGTAGCTCCTGATTGTTAAAGTTACCCACCTGGGGTATTTCTGTGGGGAGCAGCATGGAGTAATTTTCTGGGAAGTTTGCTGTCTCTCAGGTGTGTAGAACTCTGATGTTGGGATTGGTTGGTTTGGCCACTCTGCCAGGCTGAAAAGGAGCCCTCCTGGAGGCAGAAAGAGTCTCTCTGACTGCTGGCTGAGAAAGGCGTGCTCCCGAGAGACATGCGCTCCTGAGAGACATGCACTTGTTGAGAAAGAGACGTGAGAGACATGCACTGCTGAGAGAGAGATGTGAGAGACACGTGCTGCTGAGAGAGGGACTGCTGGCTGCTAAGTGAGATGGCTGCCTGTGAGAGACTGAGTGCATTTCTGAACTTGAATTGTAGCCTGTTGCTTCCCTAATAAACCCCGTAATCTGTGAGTTCTGTGTGGCCACTGCATTAAATTATCAAACCCAGCAGAGAGGTGGTGGGTGCTGTGGGAGGAATGGTTGGTGTCAGAGTTGGTGAAAGGGCTGGACGGAGGCAGCATGTCTGGCCTTGCAAGGGTAGGCCTTGGGCTACTGGTTCTGTCTTCCTCTTGTGGGGTTAGAGGAGGTCCGAAGACGTGGCCTCCATGCCTCTTTGGCAACTTTGAGGAGTCACCTGGGGTCTGGCAAGCAGCATCCTGAGCGAGTATGTCTGAGTAAACGTGTCCTGTGGGACATTCTGCTTGTTGACATTTGGAAAGTGAAATCTGCGAAGCTTGTTCTGGGCCGAGGTGAGCTGAGGGGGTGTGGGGTGCAGGGCGGTCCCAGGGGACGTCTGCCTGCAGGTGAGCTCTGTCAGGGGTTTGGTTTGCATGAACCGGATGCCTCAGAGGTTGCCCTGAAGTGAGCTGGCTGGTTGGCCGGTTTGTGGCATCTTGTGCTGTCTGTGTGTGTGTGTTTTATGAGCCCGTTGGTATAAAATGCCCAGAGTAGGCAGATCCGTGTTGTGGTTGTCATTGTTGGTTGCTGTCAAGTCGACTTCAGCTCCTCGCAGCTCCGTGTGACTGAGGAGACCTGCCCTGTAGTGTTTTCTAGGCTGTCATCTTGATGGGAGCAGACAGGTGCCAGCCTTTCCTCCTGCAGAGCCACTGGCTGGGTTTGAACTGCCAGCCTTTCAGTGAGCAGCCAAGTCCTTATCTGTTTGTGCCACCAGGGCTCCTTAGGCAAATCTGTAGAGACAGACGGTAGATTAGTGGTTGTCTAGGGCGTGGGGTGGGGTGGGCTGTGACCACCACTGTGATTTTTGTCAAGGGTCAGTGTGAGAGGTTGTGCTGTGGGTAGATGAGGCGGATAGCCGTGTGCTCTGCAGTTAGGACGAGCACCATAGTTATCCAGCCCTCCCTCCCCAGCCACGGCTCTGGGACCGCTCAGGTGGGGTCTCTGAAGGGCTAAAGACCACCTGACAACTGCTGGACCAAGAACAAGCGTGTGGAGTCAGAGAGCCCCCTCCCATCCCAGCATGCCTCCCACCCAAAGGGCTGGGGTCAGTGCTCGAGAGCAGCCACAGAAGAAGTTTGAAATGTGTAGCAGCCACGTGGACCACATGAACAGCAGCTGTGAAATTAACATGAATCCCGTACTTCATTGAACCCAGTATGTTACCATCTCAACCTGTGCTCCATGTGAGGCCTTGTTAGTAAGATATTTTATGTTTGCTCCTCCAGCACTGAGTCACTGGAATCTAGCGTGTGTCTGCCTCCCGGCTCGTGTTGGCTGGCACTGTCAGCTGGTACTGGCCGTGTTTCCAGTACTTGGGAGCCGGGCAGCTGCCACCGTGATGTGGCCACTCTGATTTCACTGAGAAGGGGCTCCCTCCTCCCACAGTGGCCTCTCGTGTTATAGTCCTGTCAGGATGCCGCCAGGTTACAGGAAGGCTCGTGCCTGTGCTCTGCCCGCCTTCCCCTCCCGCCCGTCTGCTGTCCCTGAGGTGCTGCCCAGCACAGCTGTGCCGCCTTCCCAGGCAGCCTCGCCCACATGGAGAACAGCGCTGAGCAGGTCCCCCCAGGTGGTGTTCTCCAGGATGCCCACCCTTGGTTGGTTCCTGCCCACCACGGACCCGGGGCTGGTGCGTTAATAACAGTGGCAGTGATGGGGTGCTGTTAGCGCTGCACCCGGCTGAAGGTTGCCGGGTTCCCGGGAGTGGTTTGGCAGTGAGCTTGTCCATAGAACCCTGAAGCCCACAAGCCCTGTCCTAAGCGGGTGAGGTCTCAGCCCTGTGGCCTGTGTCAAAGTGACAGGCAGGATGCCCCGCCTGGTTGGGTTCTGTGTGGAAGAGAGCCCCCTCCGAGCAGCTCTGCAAAGAAGAGGGGAGGGCTTTTAGCCCCATCCTTTTAGCCCCATCCTCCAGAAGAGGGACTGAAACCCAGGAGGCGATGAACTTTACCCAGCATCCCTCAGCACCTAAGAAGCAGAGCTGGAATCGGGCCCCCAATCCCCAGCTCTCAGCCACGTCCTTGTCCAGTTCACCATCTGCCCCTTGCCCGTGTGGGCAGAAGAAGTCACAGGACGCAGGCTGTGCTCTGTCCCAGCCGTGCAGTTAAGCACGTGACTATTGGCCAAAAGGTTGGTGGTTCCAGCCCACCCAGGACACCTCAGAAGACAGGCCTGGTGGTCTACTTCTGAAAGATGACAGCCTTGGAAACCCCGTGGAGCTCTGGACACGTGGGTCGTGAGGAGGCGCAGTCGACTGATTGGCACCTGCCCACAGAACAGGAGGAAGAAGCTCTACAGTGCGCCTGGCGAGGGGGCGGGGCGACAGCGTCAGCGTGTGAGCAAACAGCCCCTCCCAGCATGTCCTCAGAGGCTCGGCCTGGTGGCAGGGAGCCAGTGGCCAGCCTGGTGAGGGGTTACTCCAGGCCTGGCCTTTTCAGGAGGAAGTGTGTTCAGCTCCCCACGGTGCTTCTCACGCTGGTGGCCTCAGATCCTCTCTGCCACTGTCAACCATCCTTCATTTAGGTTCACTTACTCTGCTAGTCTTCTGAGCCGTGGGCTCCATGTCCGTATCTCCTAGGGACATGTCAGTGTCCAAGGCAGGCCTGGTGCTCCTCACAGTCTCGCTGTGTGGTCGAGGGGGGCATGCTGCGGCCGGTGCATGTTGGGTTGTGAGGTGTGTTGTGAGGAGAGTGGGTGGCGTCTTGAGTCAGGTGATCAGCAAGTCTCATGGAGGAGGGGATATCCAACCAGGGCCTGAAAGACGAGGAGGCAAGACCATTTCGGGGAGCCTGAGTGGCGAGTCTGAGGGCCCAGGGTTGGCATATTTGAGGAGAGGGAGTGAGCCTGGTATGGGCGGGAGGAAGGGAGGGACAGCGGGGCTGCAGCTGTGGTGTGCGTCACGGGCACACTGCTGGGGCAGCCCTGGGCTTCTGGAAACAGCATGATGTGGTCAGATACTGGTTTCCAGGAATCGCTGGCTGGCGTGTGGAGGAGAGGTCCTGTGGTCAAGCAGGGGGGACTGGCAGCTGGTGAAGAAGTGACTGTGGGCACTGGGAGGCGGTGCTGTGGCTGGTGGGGTAGGGCCCGAAGACGGGAGCAGAGGTCGGATCAGGGACCAGGCCGGTGGGAGTGACATGACGGGTTCTAGGGAAGGAAGACACCTTTTCCGGCTGGAGGATGGAGCAGGTACTGGTGTCACTCCTGCTGTCAGCTCCAGCCCACAGCCACCGCACACACCACCGAGCAAAACACTGCCAGCCCCGTGACTGCCGGCAGGTCGGACGTTGTGATCCGTCAGGTTTTCCGAGGTTGGTCCCCAGGCCTGTTGCCTGGTCATTCTTTGTCTGGAAGCTCCACCGGAAGCTGTTCCGCCTCGGAGCAGCAGGCCAGCCCCACCGTTGGGTGGCGGCCGCCCGCGAGCTGGATTGGCTGCGATGGAGCTGGGGTTTCCTGTAATACAGGACGGCGGCTGCCCTGCCACTGAACCGCCACGCCCCCACGATGGCACTATACAAACGGGGAAACAGTGGGCTGCATCCGGTTTGGGAAGGAGATTCAAACTTGGCCGTGCACCTTGTTATCAGTTGGGTATGGAGGAGGGGCAGCCGGGGGACCACTGAGCAGCTGTGGGTGGGAAGGCCAACCACTCTCCTGTCCACCCTTCCTCACCTCCCCCCCACGACAGTGATCAACAAATACAAGCGCAGGAGATTCCAGAAAACCAAGAACCTGTTGACGGGAGAGACAGAAGCAGACCCGGAAATGATCAAGGTAACCGCCAGCAGGACCATTGGGTGTGAAGAGGCCACCAGGCCTGGCCGTGGCTCCGCTGCAGCCCGTCAGGATGCTTGTTGGGGCTCTTGTCTCTGGGCCTGGGTTTTCTTCTCTGGATACGGGGTAGGACTGCCAGCTGCCTGCTGGGGTGAAGAAGGCTCTGGGTGAGGTGGTCGTGGTGACGTGTTCCTGACCCCTCGCCAGCCCTGCATGGTGGCTCCCATCCCCAGCCCTGTGCTCTGTGCACACGCACTCCCGACCCCTCCCAGCCCCACGTGGTGTGGTGGCTCCTGTCAACCCTCTTCTCCAGAGGAAGAAGCCGAGGTGCAGGGAGGGGAAGCCTGCCCACCGTCTCTCACCAGGCGGCAGACTGTGTTCACCCCAGCAGCCAGCTAGGCCCAGCCCACACAGAGCTCGGAGCTGTGGTGGGTGCCACGGGCCTTCCTCTCAGAGGGTCCAGTCACCATGTGAGGCTGTGTGTGGGTCAAGCTGGGCTGGAACGTTCTCTAGCTCATAGATGTCACGAGGCCGCAGCCCAACCCACCGTCCAGGCCTCCCTGTACCTCTGTGGCCTCTGGCGGAGGAGTCCTCTCAGGAGGCCTGGAGCATCCAGGGAGATGGTGTCTGGGAAGGACTTGGCTCAACAGCAGAGTCGAGGTGGTGGCCGCTCTTGGCCATCAGGGTTGTTGCGGGAGCCCTGAAGAGGAGGGCCCGTGGAGGTCGGCACCCACTGAGCATCGCACCTGCTCTAAGACTATCACTCTGTCACCCCACACAGAGGGCTGAGGACTACGGGCCTGTGGAGGTCATCTCCCACTGGCACCCCAACATCACCATCAACATCGTGGATGACCACACGCCGTGGGTGAAAGGCAGTGTGCCCCCGCCCCTGGACCAGTGTAAGCGTTGTAGTGCCCCCAGCAGCTTGTGGGGAGATGCTCCAGGCCTGTGAGCCCCCGGCCCCCTCTGCTTCTCCCTGCCCTGCTCTGTTCCCCTCCCAGATACGGCCACCCCCCTCCCCTCCCTCACCCTTCTGTGACCCAGGACAGACCATCCCAGGGCCAAGACGGGGTCTGCAGACAGGTCCCATTCAGCCAGCGTGCCACTTTCCAAAAATGTGTATTGGTTGCCAATGTTTGAAATTGAGGCAGCATCCAGTGTGTTTCTCCTGCTTTGGTAAAACCTGGACATAAGAGAACCGAAGCCCCCTTCCCTGTGGGCAGCCGCGGGCCCTTCAGTTCCTCACATGCTCCTTGTCCCCAGGCTGTCAGGCCAGTCGGGGTTCCTGTAGATGTCTGAATTGACCACTCCAGACTTGGGGGCCCCAAGAGGCCTTGGGGGGGGGGTCCCACACCCTGAGCAGGGCTAAGTGGAGCCCGTCCTTTGCTGGCAGACGTGAAGTTCGACGCAGTGAGCGGCGACTACTTCCCCATCATCTACTTCAACGACTACTGGAACCTGCAGAAGGACTACTACCCCATCAACGAGAGCCTGGCCAGCCTGCCGCTGCGCGTCTCCTTCTGCCCGCTCTCCCTGTGGCGCTGGCAGCTCTACGCTGCCCAGAGCACCAAGTCGCCCTGGAACTTCCTGGGGGACGAGCTGTACGAGCAGTCGGACGAGGAGCAGGACTCGGTGAAGGTGTGTGCAGCCTGGGCGGCCCGGGGCCCGGGGCCCGGGGCTTCCCAGCACCTTGCTGGGCCCAGGGGGGAAGGGGAAGTGGGCCTCCCGAGAGGTGCTCCCTGGTTTCACAACCCCTAGGGCCCCCCGAGGGGGCAGGAAGTGGGTGCTGGGTCCTCCACCCCAGGGTCCTGTCCCTGAGGCCTTTGTCTTCTTTGCTGGACTGGAGCCTTGGGGCGGCAGCACACGCATGTGACAAGCGTGCGCACACACACAGGCACACAGGCACACAGACGTCTGCGTCTGCCCAGATCTGTGTCCGTGAATGTGGCCTTGGACACAGTGTCTCTGCTTGGCCCCACTGCATCTTGAAATAGCATCTGGTGTCTGTTTTTCTCCTCACCTGTGACTGTGGTGTTGAGACGCCGCCTGGCCTCTCAAGGTTGTCGTTGGTGCAAGGTCTGTGTCCCGTCATCTCTGACACCCGTCTCCCTCCGTCTCTTGGCCTCATTCCCCTTGGCCGTCTGCCCATCTCCTCCTCTGTCTCTCCCCTTCTGTGTCTGCTGTGCTCGCTCACTCCTCATCTGTCCACCTCTGGCCGGTGCGCTCACTTTCTCTTCCTCTCTGGGCAGCCCCAAGGGTCAGGTCTGGGGGAAGTAGCCAAAGGTCCTTCCGGGGGCCCAGGGGACAGGAGAGGGGCCTGGGGCAAGGGAGGGCAGTGCTCACAGGGACTTTCCTCTGCCCTGCCCACCCAGGTGGCCCTCCTGGAGACCAACCCCTACCTGCTGGCACTCACCATCATTGTGTCCATCGTCCACAGCATCTTTGAGTTCCTGGCCTTCAAGAATGGTAGGGCTGGGTCCGTGAGCCTGCAGGAGGCCACGGGCATAGGGCCTTGCCCCCTTCCTTCTCCCCTCCATCCCCCCGGTCCCGTCTCTGCCTGGGGTCTCCCAGCCCCGCCCTCTGGAGGGCTACTGAGCTTGAGAAGGAGCAGTGGCCCCAAAGCTCCCAACCCAGAAACTCCCTCCCCCTGGGCGAGGCACTGAGGAGGGGCAGACGGCACCTCCAGGAAGCAGGGCTGGGGAACTCCAGGAGCAGGGAACCCCCAAGCTGCTCCTACTGCCCTTCCCGGCAGGCCGCCTGTTGAAGTGGCCCTCAGGGTGAGAGGAGGCTGCCCTGGCCCCAGTAAGGCCCCCGGGGCCTGGAGGCCAGCCAAGCTGGAGGCTTGCATTTGTGGAAGACTGCCATGAGCCAGGCCCTGCCTGGAGCACCTTGCCAGGTGGCTTCCATGAGGAAGCCTGTTGTCACCCGTGGCTACCAGTAAGGACGCGGAGGCCCGGGCAGTTAGAGGGGCTTGTGTCCGGTCACACAGGACCCAGGTGGCCGGCCAGAGCCCTGACGTGCGGCCTCCTAGCCCCACGGCCGTGCCTGCCCTCCCCAGCGGATGCTGGTCAGGGGGCGGAGGCCTGCTGCCCTGCACCTGCCGGAGTCAGCGCTGTGGCTGTTGTCGGGAGTTACCTCCTAGAGGAATGGAATGCCCTAAGTGAGCCGTCGTGGTGCTTGTCCTCTGACAGGGAGGCTGTTCCAAAGAAAGAAACCAAACCAGCCGCCGTCGAGTCGTCGACTCGTGGTGCCCCGTGGGTCTCGGGGAGCTGAGCCCCACAGGGTTTCCGTGGTTGTGATGTTTCAGAAGTAGATAGCCAGGCCTTTTTACCAAGGTGCCTCTAGCTGGAGGACTCAAACCACTGCCCTTGGGTTAACAGCGGAGGACTTAACGCTTTGCACCACCACAGACTCAGGGAGGCTGTTACTGAGTGCTCACTGGCCACGTGCCACCCTGTAACCCCCCCGGTCCTGTGTACTGGGATCAGCTGGGATCCCTTAACTACCAAAGAGACAGAAAGGCACAGGGTGGTGTGGCTTTAACACACGGCTTCAACAGACCTCCCAGTCTGAGGGGGCTGGGGTCCTTCAGCCCCTCAGAACCCAGCCCAGACCCGTTCCCCCCAGTCAGGGTCAGGCAGGGATCTGGAAATGCCCCCGTCAAAGCTGCTCAGGGGCATGATGTCCCAGTGGAGGCAGCTGGGTTGGGGGAAGCCTGTGGAGTGTGGCGGCAGCCAGAAATGGGGTGGGTCAGGCCCGGCCTGGCCTCTGTGAGCCGGCTACGGTCCACGGAGGAGGGTTGGCCTTGTGATGCTGCACGGCCCCCCCAATGTCCCAACTGCTGACCCCTCTGGCTGGCTCGGTCACACAGTGGGAGCTGTGACTGCTGTCACCCCCATTGGGCAGGTGGGTGGGGAGCCAGGCAGATGAGGCGCCGAGGCCCAGCGAGGGGCCAGGCGCCTGAGGTGCAGGAGCAGCCCCAGCAGGAGCTCCGGGTTGGAGGCCACCGTGCAGGGCGCTTGTCTCTGTCCTGAGTGTGTCTCTGGGCCAGTTGTTGGTTTCAGGGTGGAGGCTGGAGGGGGTCTCAAGGCACGTGTTCTGGATCTTCCTGCCCCAGGGGCCAGGATGTCCCCACTGTGCACAGCCCTGGCCCACCCCATGCAGCCATACTCAGGCTGTGCGGCCTTGGGGCAGTGGCTCCCTGTGGCCCTTGCACCCAGTGCAGTGGACACCAGTCCACGGCCCATCGAGATCTGTCAGGCAGGGGCTCGTCCCACGCTGCCTGTCCCAGGTGAACCAGAGACTGTCCGTGGGAGGGGGCGGCGATGTGCACCCCACCCCACAGAGAACCCCACCCTGCCCCGGGGGATGCGGCTGCCTCGGGGGCCCCAGCCTCTCCCTCTGCCCCCGCGCAGACATCCAGTTCTGGAACAGCAGGCAGTCCCTGGAGGGCCTGTCCGTGCGCTCCGTCTTCTTCGGCGTGTTCCAGTCCCTCGTTGTCCTTCTCTACATCCTGGACAACGAGACCAACTTCGTGGTGCAGGTCAGCGTCTTCATCGGGGTCCTCATCGACCTCTGGAAGATCACCAAGGTCATGGATGTCCGGGTGAGCTGCCACCTCGCTGTTGCAGGGACCCTGGAGGGGAGCTGGCCCGGCCGGGACTCTGGAGCCGGCCCTGGGGGCTTTCCCGACGCCTCCCCCACTCCCTGGACCAAGGGGGATTTTCACAGCAGGGGATTTTTCGGGTCACATGTAGGGCAGGGGAACTGGGAATGGTGGGGAAGGGCAGGGGCTGGGCCAGCATGGTGGGTGGGAGCCACTGGGGCAACTGACCGGGCCTCCCTCCCTGTCCACAGCTGGACCGGGAGCACAGGCTGGCAGGAATCTTCCCCCGCCCGACCTTCAAGGACAAGTCCACGTACGTCGAATCTTCGACCAAAGTGTATGACGACGTAAGTGCCTTCCACAGTTGGTTAGAGCAGTGGGTATAGGCTGGGGCATCTGTCTGTGACTGAGGCGTGACAGCTGTGTCACACCCTGGCTCCACACCTGCCACATGTCCTGGCCAAGTCCAGAGTTCCCAAGGCCACCTGGAAAGTCCCCTGGGGTAGGCCCACTGGGCCAGGTGTGGGCGGGCAGGGTGGAGCCGCGGAGCCGGGTCACAGCCTTCCCGACGACCCCACAGATGGCGTTCCGGTACCTGTCGTGGATCCTCTTCCCCCTCCTGGGCTGCTACGCTGTCTACAGCCTCCTGTACCTGGAGCACAAGGGCTGGTACTCCTGGGTGCTTGGCATGCTCTACGGCTTCCTGCTGACCTTCGGTGAGCCGCCCTGCCGTCCACGCTCAGCACCCTGCACGGCGGCCACCCTCCAGGACCTGCGCCCAGGCTCTGGGCCGGCTGTGCTCAGACCTGCAGTGATCAATCAGCCCCACATGGGACACCCAGTCCAGTCAGGGAGGCAGACTTGTGCCCTTACAGTGACAGCCTGGAGCAGGCTGGACTGTGGAGCCTGAGGGTTGGAGAAGGCTTCCTGGAGGAGATGAACAGTACATTCCAGTCCCTGCCCCCAGAGAGCATGTCATCCTGGGGGGACCCAGACAGTGAGCAGACTAGTGGGTCACAGAGCGAGGGGAGTGCTGGAAAGGGCACAGTGAGGGGCACCCTCAGGGGCGGTCGTGAGGCGCAGGAGGGGCCTCGCAAAGACCTGGTAACAAAGCAGCGCAGGCCCAGGGCTCTGAGGTCGGATGGGCCCGCGGCGTTTGGAAGCAGGAAGAGGAAGCCGCTGTGGCTGGAGCCCGGTGGGCAAGGAGAGGGGTGAGAGGCGTGGGCAGCGAGGGCAGGGTCTGGGAGCCAGGCCCTCAGCTGCAGGCTGTGTGTGTCGCCTCTGCTCACATGCCTCTCTCTACTGCCCCCTGCCCGCCTCAGGCTTCATCACGATGACACCCCAGCTCTTTATCAACTACAAGCTCAAGTCCGTGGCCCACCTGCCCTGGCGCATGCTCACCTACAAGGCTCTCAACACCTTTATCGACGACCTGTTTGCCTTTGTCATCAAGATGCCCGTGATGTACCGGATAGGCTGCCTGCGGGATGGTGAGGCCCAGCGGGCGGGCCAGGCAGGGCCCCCGTCAGGGCAGGGTCCGGTCTGAGGGCGCTTGGTTCAGTCTTTTCAGGACCCTGGTTAGCTCCCCAGCCACAGCTCAGCCTGACCTTGGGCTGGGGGACGGGTGTGTCCTCGTTATCTGGTGCTGCTGACAGACACTCAGGTGGGCGGCTTAAACCAGTTTCTCGCACCGTTTAGGAAGACAGAATTACGAAGTCAGGGTGCTGGCTCTGGGGGCAGGCTTTTTCTCTCTGTCTCTTCACTTCTTCCCAGATCCTTGGAGATCTTCATGTGTCCTCGCATCTGTCTTCCCCCTCTCTACTTCTCTTGGTTGTTTTGTTCTTTTTTTATATCTCAAAAGTGATTGACTCAAGACATGCCCTATGCTTATCCTGCTAGTCATTCCAAATAGGGTTATAACCACAGGCATCGAGGTGAGGGATTAGAATATGTATTTTTGGAGGACACAATTCAATCTATAACATACCACCCTTTGGCTACCGCCCCCCCCAAAATTCGTGTCCTTCAGCTACATGCAAAACAGTCACCCCGTCACATCCTCAAAGTCTTAAAGCTAAACTCTGAGTCTAAAATCTCATCTTCTCATTCCTCTGAATTAGATATGGGTGAGACATTAGGTGTCTTCCATCCTGGGCCATGCTCTTCATCTGTGAGTCTAGATCACAAGTTAGCTTGTTTCCCCAGGGCAACGGTGGAACGAGTACAAGGTAGATGCTTCCAGTACAAATGAGAGAACTTGGAGGGGAGGGACGGATAATGGGCACCCAGCAAATCCAAAAGCCAGCAAAACAATTTGCATTAGCTCTCGAGGGTTGAGAGGGACCCTGTGTTCTCTGAGACTGCCTGAGCAGTGGTCCTGCCCTGCAGACTCTGGGTTGGCCGTGCCTTCTGGATTCTGAATAGAGGCCCTTCAGCAGCTTCAGCTCCCCTTCAGGCCACCAGGACAGCACCTCTGCTCTCTTAGTCCATCTGAGTGGTGATGCCAATCCCTTGGGCCCAGCAACCCCTTTCTTTTGCCCCTAGGCATGGCAGCAGTCACCCCACACACGCACACCGTAATGGTAGCCCCACGCTCTGGAACCGGCTCTTTGAAACGTAGGAGGCTGTGGCCCCACCCTTTGAGACCCAGGAGACTGTGGCCCCACCCTTTGAGACCCAGAAGGCCCTGCTTCCCATGTGCTTTCCAGCCGTCCGGCTGGTCTCCAGGCTGCTCCAGGGGCGGTCCTTTCCTTTTCTTGGAGAATAATATACGTGGCTTCCTTGGCCTGTTTCCTGCCTGTGGAATTTTAAGAGGCAGACAGCTTGCTTTCCTTTTGTTTTTTCTCTGCCCCCTTCAGTCTAAGCTGGTGGGTTTTCTGCTTTGGTCGTTGGTTAGATCCATTAAGCACAGGCTTCATCATTAACAAATAATCGTATAGCCATGTTTTTGGTGAATATTATAGAACATGTGTCTTTTGTTTGTTGTTGTTATTGTTGTGTTATGTGCCGTGGAGTCGGACCCGACTCATAGTGACCCCTCCTTGGGTTTCCGAGGCAGTATCACTACGGAAGTAGGTTGCCCAATCTTCCTTCCGAGGAGTGGCTGGTAGGTTTGAACCACCAGCCTTCTGGTCAGCAGTCAAGTGCCTTAGGCACCCCTTTGAGATCTTCCTTTGAGGTCTCATCAGCCAGATACCCAAGTTCATCACTTACAGATTCCACCAAACATTGGAGCATAATTCAGACAAGTTCTTGGCACTGCGTAAAGAGCATTGCCCTTCCTCCACTGTCCAGTCACATGCTCATCATTTTCTTTTAATGTCTCACCAGAGCACATTTAACATCCAGTTTCTAGCAGCGTTCTGTAGCTGGCGTCATGTGTGTTCTCTGAGAGACTTTCTCTATAGTCCTTCCCACTTTGCCTGTGAGCACTCACCAGAATTCCCTTTGACATCTGTGATTCTACCAACAGTTTCTTGAAGCCTATGTTGGCTTTTACTTACTATTAATCACCTTAAAAGTCTTTTTTTTCCCCATAGAAAAATCGTTAATTTATTTGGACTAGACTCAGCTGCATGTTAGTGGCAGCAGCTGCTCACACGTCTTCCAAACCCACTGCCATCAAGTTGATTCAACTCAAAGCAACCCCTAGGACGGAGGAGAACTGCCCCGTAGGGTTTCTAAGGCTGTCAGTCTTTTTTTTTTTTTTTAATTTATTCCTGTGATTTGGGTGCATATTTACAAAGCAGATTTGTTTTACTCTCAACAGTTCATTCATCTTTGGTTTCACGGCCCCAATTACAATCCCAGCAACAAAATGCTGTCCTCGCGTCTCCTCTCCGTGACTACCCCTTCCCTTCTTACCTGTGCATTCCGGTCTGTGCAGCTTTCCTCTATGCAAATGCTGCCCTTCTGATGTCTCCTGGTTGGTTGATCTAAGGGGTACATCTTGCTAGGGTGGGTGGATGCATCTCCCTGGGGTAGGTGTTTGGCTGGTAGGCCTTTCTGTTGTTTGGCTGAGAGCTAATCCACGGAAGTGAGTCCAGGTCCACGCCTAGAGGATTACCCAGGGCCATTGTCTCGGAACCTCCACCAGTCCGTCCGACCAGTAATTCTGATCATGTTTGTGCTTTTGAATTTTGTTCCACATTTTCCCTCCCACTCTATCCAAGATCTCTCATTTTGATCCCTTTCCCAGTGGTTGGCATTGTTAGCCAGGCTCCATCTATTTCTTCTGGTCTCAAGGTCCTGAAGGCTGAGATTCCTGTGGTCCATCATACCTTGGACTAATTGTTTCTATATGACTTTGATTTTCTTCACTCTTGGCTCTGGATGAGAGGGGACCAATAGTTGCATCTTAGATGGACACTCAAAAGCTTTTAAGACCTTAGTCACTACTTACCAAAGTAGGATGTAGAACAAGATTTTTGTGTGCTATGTTGTGCCAATTGAGTTTGATGTCCCCTGAGACTGTGGTCCTAAGCCTGCGGGCCCAGTGACTCACTCTCTCAAGGTGCTTGATTGTCACTGAGAAGCTACTCCCAGCCTTGTCCCGAGTTACTTCTATAATGTGTATAGACATTGTTGTAGCACAAATACTTGTGTGAGGATGTCAGCCATATCTGTCTGTGGTTGGGTATGGTTCCAGTTCGCCCACCCACACCTGATCTTCTTATCTGTGTGTGCATTTGCCCATGAACTAGGGTTTGTTGTTCCTGGTAATGCAGCATTGTGCGTGTCAATAGTATTTGCCTTTGTTGTCTGCATCTTCCATGCATGTTTCTGCGTCCTCTAAGAATGCGGAGCGCGTCATGAGTTTGTGTGTCATCCTTGCGCGGGAGCCATGCTAATCTCTGTATTGTTCCAATCTCAGTGCGTGTCCGGAGGCAAGCGCAGCACCTTCAGACTCTTCCAGCCTCCCCATCACCCATTTCCAAAGCTGCTTCCATATTGAAGTTGTCTGTTAGAGCGGCCCCCCACTCTTCTGGTACCAAATTCTATCTTAGGTATCCAGTGCTGCTGTTATAACAGAAATAATGGCAAGGGGTGGCTGTAGGAACCAGAAATGTGTCTTCTCATGGTTTAGGAGGTGAGCAGCCTGAATTCTGGGTGCCGGCTCTTGGGAAGGCTTTCTCTCGCTGTCGGCTCTAGAGGAAGGTCCTTGTCTTTTCGCTCCTGCCTCTGAGTGATCTTCGTGTGTCTTTGCCTCCCTCATCTCCATCTCTTTTTCTCTCCCTTGCTGTTTAGTCTCTTTTATATCTCAGAAGACATTGACTCAGGACACACCCTACACTAATCCTGCCTCATTAACATAATAAGCACAACCCATTCCCCAGTGGGATTATCCCCATAGGCACAGAGAGTGAGGATGTGCAGCACATGATTTTGGGGG
>NW_006921686.1:4948021-4959264 GCF_000298275.1 Orycteropus afer afer | reverse complement strand
GCCGCCACCCCGCCGCCCCGTCACCCCTCCCCTGGACAGATCCGGCCTGGGTGGCAGGAGGCCGCCCTCGAGCCGGGGCTCAGCGTGTGGTGTGTGAGGCCGCCGCCGGCCCAGGCACGTTGTGTGTGGAGGCACCGTCTGTCCCTTTGTTCCTCTGTGTTTCTCGCCATTTCTCCTGCCAGCCCAGCCCCATCGGGAATCATGGTGAAGCCGACGTGGCGCGGCCGAGATGGGGGGGTCGGCGGGGGGGCCGGGGGCTCCCTGTGGGGGGATGCCCATGGCCATCCATCATCTTGTCCCTCATCCCCGACTGCCCTCTCCTCCCAGACCGCCACCCTTTAACACAGTCTGGATTTAATAAATTCATATGGGTGTTTAACTTAAACTCAACAACCTCCCCACCCCCTCATGCCTCCTTCCTTCTGGGCCACCTCGGGGAGTGATGTGGCCACAGGGCCAGGACGCAGCAAGGGCAGGACAGGAGCCCTCTGTCAGCAGCCATGCCCTGTGGGCCAGGCCCCCTCCCACCCTCCCGGCAGCCTCCAAGGGGAATTTGTAACCATCCCCATGTCACAGATGGGGAAGCTTGGAGCCCAGGGCAGCTGTCCCTCAGGGCTGCTGCGCCTCTGGGCCTCCCTGCCCACAGATTGCCCGCTGGCCTCGCGCAGTGCTGGACCAGAGTCTTCACCTCCCTCCCTGAAGTGTCAGGCCAGCCCACGTCCCCCTGTAGGTTCCAGGCAGGCTGCCTCACGTGGCAGACGCGAGACCCATGTGGCCTCACCGCTGTGAGCTGCTGCCAGGCACACACGCACATTTCTGGGGTGGGGTGGGGGGTCTGTGCAGGTGAGACTTCTCACAGGATGGACAGTGCCGTCTTGTACCCATAGGAGGTGGGGTGTCATTAGTGTCCCCGAGGCCCTGGCCGA
Organism: Orycteropus afer afer; assembly: GCF_000298275.1. Lineage (NCBI taxonomy): Eukaryota > Metazoa > Chordata > Mammalia > Tubulidentata > Orycteropodidae > Orycteropus > Orycteropus afer. Next base: position 4,958,338 of record NW_006921686.1, on the reverse strand, counting down.
GTTCTGAGTGAGTGTTGGGCAGACTCCCAACATCCTGGGCCCTGGGATGGGCCTCCCATTTTGTAGTCGAAGAGCCAGGCCTCTGGGCTTCCCTGAGGGGGTGGGGAGCTCACCTCCCAAACTTATTTTTTAGGGAGTAGTCTTATCCATACTGTGGGGAGAAGAATGCCGGGCTGAGGCTACAGGGCAGGATCACCAGGTCCCCAGAGGTCGCGTGACAAATGGCTTCCTTGGCCTCCCCCTGCTCAGGGCGGCTGGGGGTCTACTTCACGCCCTCCCCACTCTACATCATGTCCCACCATCCCCAGTACCCTGGGGAGAGGGCCCAGGCTCCCACCACGTCCTGCCAGGCCCCTGCAACAGAAGGGAGTGGTAGAACCCACAGATGGCGCCCCCCGCCCTCAACATGAGCCCTCAGGCAGGGGTAAGCAGACCCTTGAGGGACACAGATTCTTGGGCCACCCCAGCTGCCCTCACCATCCCTGGCTTCTCCAGCCCCACTCCCACCTTGGGCAAGGCCCGTCAGCTGGACCCGAGACCGCAGGACTTCCCCGTCACTTGCACTGCCACCACGCAGCTCAGGCGTCTCCTTGCTCTTTGTGGTCCCAACCCCAGCCTCCTCCCTGCTTTCCTGCCCCAGTCGCACCCCTCCTATCCACCCCCCGTGGAGCAGCTCGAGAGGATTGTGCAGCCCAAACCTGCCATCCCCTCCCCTGCCCAGAGCTCGCCATGGCTCCCCAGTATCCTCGGTGGAAGAGCAGGCTTGTGATTGGTGTGAGGCTTTGAGGGGAGGAAGGGTCTTACCCTGAGGGCCTCACCTTCCTTGCTTATCCCTTTACTCGGAACATACCCCCAGGCACACAAGTCCCCTTGCCTGCCTTGCCTTGGTGCATCCCCCAGGTCACAGTCCAATATCCCCTCCTCCAGGAAGCCCTCCCTGACCCACATCATGCCCCGACTGGATCTCCTATACTGCTTTATCTTCCGTAAGTAACCCCGTCCTCACCACCAGGCAGGTGTTTGCTCATCTCTTTTCTGCCCCTCCACCACTTGGATGTCGCTCCAGGATGGCACAGGTTTCTGTCTGTTGTGTCCCTTGTCATGTTCCCAGCTCTTGGAATGGTGCCTGGCCCTCATTAGGTGCGTAATGACTGTAAATTGAAGGGTCACACGACTCCTGTGGGACATATTGTTTATCCCCACCTAGCAGATGAGAGAATTGAGCTCTGATGGTGTAGTGGTTAAGGCATTTAGCTGCTAACCAACAGATTGGTGGTTCGAACCCACCAGCTGCTCTGTGGGAGAAAGATGAGGTAGTCTGCTTCTGTAAAGATTTACAGCCTTGGAAACCCAATGGGGGTCTCTGTGAGTCAGAATTGACTCAGTGGCAGTGAGTTGAGGCAGTCTGCTTCTGTAAAGATTTACAGCCTTGGAAACCCAATGGGGGTCTCTGTGAGTCAGAATTGACTCAGTGGCAGTGAGTTTCTTGTTTTGGTTGCCAGATAAGAGGAGCCCTGGTAGCACAGTGATTAGGCACTTAGCTGCTCACCAAAAGATTGGCGGTTCAAACCCCCCAGCCGCTCTGCAGGACAATGAGACAGTCCGCTTCTGTAAAGATGTACAGCCCAGGAAACCCTATGGAGCAGTTCCACTCTGTTCTGTAGGGCACCTTCCACCGGAAGGCGGGGGGTTTGGTTTGGGCTTTTCTTCCGTAAAGATTGAGACAGCCTTGGAAGCCCTCTGGGCCAGTTCTACTCTGTTGTACAGGGTTCCTATAAGTCAGAATCGACAATGACGGGTGCGGTTTTTGGTACCAGATAAAACAGAGAAATGATTTATCTGAGCTCACACGAAGTAATATGAACAAGTGTTTAGAACATAAGGTGCCGGGCACATGGAAGAGCTATGTGCAACTGATACTGTACTTAATCCTTCTGACCATGGTGTTGTGTTATGTACCGTCGAATCGGACCAGACTCATAGTGGCCCGTCCTTGGGTTTCGGAGGCAGTATCACTATGGAAGTAGATTGCCCCATCTTCTTTCTGAGGAGTGGCTGGTGAGTTTGAACTGCCAGGCTTCTGGTTAACAGTCAAGTGCCTTAGGCATTGCACCACCAGAGCTCCTCTGACCATGCTAGGAGGTGGCTATTAGTGGTAGACACGTTTTACAGACAAGGAAACGGGCTCCTAGTTGAAGTTCCGTGCGTGAGCTCACACAGCTGGCAAGTGGGAGACCTGGGATTGGAACTGCAGGCATCTGATTCTGGATCCTCAAATAGTCGGGACCACAGCCTGCCTGCCTCTGGTTTGTGTATGGTTTTGACATCTTTCAAGGTTTTTTTTTGGGGGGGGGGAAACAATATTCTTTGTTGTGTTCCTGACACAGGAGAGGTCTGTGGATTTCAGATTTCAATCCATAAATAATGTTTTTCTGGAACGCAGCCACACACTTGTTTCTGACTGCTTTTGCACTGTGACAGAGTTGGGACAGTCTGGCCTGCAAAGCCTACAGACTGAAGTACTATCTGGCCCCTTGCTGAAAACGTTGGCTGCTCCCTGCTTTGGTAGTGATGGCTCTTCCACTGGACTCTGGGGCCTGACTGCGTGTGTGTGCTGCTCTCCGCCTGCCTCCAGGTCATCGGTCCCCGTCAGCGGGGCCATGTTCCCTCCTTGTCTGCAAGAACCTTAGTTGTGTCACATGCCCCTGGTGCAGGTGGAAGGTGTGAAGACCCAGGTAAGCCCTGCGCTCAGGGCTCCACATACAGCGCTGGTGTGTACCGGGCCACGCTATAATGGTTGCCAGACTTGAGTTACTGAGCCTTTCAGCCAAAAGGAAACTTGAAGGGAACGTGGGAGGGGCAAAGAGCTAAATAAAACATTCATCCATTCATTCAGTAAACGTCGATTGGGTACAGACTGTGTTCCAGGCGCTGTTCTAAGTGCTGGGGATACAACAAGGAACAGAACGGACAAAAATCCGGAAGCGGACATTGTAGTCAATTACTTTAAAAGTTCATTAAAGGTTTGCAACTGAAGAAACTGAGGCATAGAAAGACCACGGAGGTTTTCTGAAGATCATCATCAGGGGCAGCGTAGATCTCTGACAATCTCCCAATCCTGCAGCTTCCCTTCCAGTCGGAGAAGCAGTAGGTTCCAGTCCCGCTGGCAGACAGGCCTCAGTTGTCTCGGCCAGAGCAATGGGCAGCAGCGCCAACCGGCCCCTCCCGTGCGCCCGGCCTCCTCTTCCCGACCGGCCCCGCCCTCAGGACCACGTGACGCGTGGGGGTTTTCCCGTTCCCCTCGTGTGACGTAACGGTGCGGCACGGGCCAATGGGCGCGCAAGCCGGCGGCGCCGGGGAATTCCGCTGCCCCGCCCCCGCCCGCCGCCCGCCTGGTCCGGCCTGGCTCCCCCCCGCAGCCCCGGGCACCGCGAGTCCAACCGGGCCCGCAGCCCCAGCCCTTGCGCCGCTCGTCCGACCCTCGATCGTTCTCCGTACTGTGCCGGCTGGCCGGCTGGCCTCGCGGCCTGACTGCGTGTGTGCTCCTGTCCGGGTCGGCCTCCGGGTCATCGGTCCCCGCCAGCGGGGCCATGCCGAGCCGCCGCACCGCCAGGCTGCCCGCTGAGTCGGAGCTGGGGTCTTTGGGTAAGCGGCGCCGGGCTTCGGGAGACGGGTTTGGTGTGGGGAGGGACTGGCAGTGCGGGGGCTTTGAAGGTCCCAGAGTCTTGGGTATTCTTACAGGAGTCTAGGGGTTCCTGGAGAGAGTGTGAGGGTTCCGGGGATACTGTGTCAAAGGGAGGTAAGGAGGCAGGGGATGGTAAGGGGGTCCAGCCCAAGGTAAGAGAGAGACTTCCCACCGTCGAGTGGGAAGGGGACCGGGCCTGGCCCGGAGGGCAAGAAGGGGGCGGGGCTGACCCGGAGAGGGAGAATGGGTGGGGCCTGACGCGGAGAAGGAGGGGCGGGAGCTGAGCCTATCTGGAAGGGGGCGGGGCCAGACTGAGAGCGGGCGGTATGTGGGCGGGGCTCAACTCAGGGAAGGAGAACAAGAGAGTGAGAAGGGGCGGGGCTGACCCGGAGAGGGAGAGTGGGCGGGGCCTGGCGCAGAGAAGGCGGGGCAGGAGCTGATACTGTCTGGAAGGGGGCGGGGCCAGACTCGGAGCGGGCGGTATGTGGGCGGGGCTCAACTCAGGGAAGGAGAACAAGAGTGCGAGAAGGGGGCGGGGCTCGGCCAAGGAGGGCCAGTAGGGAGCGGGGCCCTACTCCGAGAAGGAAGCAGAGAAAGGGGCGGGACCTGGGAGAAGGAGGAGGGAGAGCCACTCCCGAGGAATAGGGGATGGAGCCTGGGCATGGAGAGCGAGATGGGGGCGGAGCCCGGCTCTGGAGGGGACATAGGGGAGGGTCTGTGGTGAAAAAAGAAGGGGTGGGACATGACTTGAAGGAGGCGGGTGGGGCCAGGTGGGACTCGGAGAGGGAGACAAGGCCCGACTTGACTCTGACAAAGTTAAGAGATAGGGCCCGACCCTGAGAGGAGGAAGGGGTCTTGCAGGTCTGACTTTAAGGGAGAGAAGGAGCGGGACCTGAGGGTGATGCAGGGTGGAGTCCGATCCCCAAGAGTGAGAGGAAGTAGCAATGCCTGATCCAGCTGGCGGCCAGGGGGAGGAGCCTGATCCAAGGGGGCGGGGCCAGGAGAGGAGCGAGGGGGGGCCTGGGAGGTTCTGTGGGCCCCAGGCTGCCATCTCCTGAGACGCGCTTTCCTCTCTCCTGCAGGGTCTGCTGACCTTTCCTCGCTCTCGCTGGCCGTCTCCAGGACCACAGGTGAGCAGCCCTCCACAGCCCCAGCCCACCTGCGTGCAGGGAGAGGGTGGGCCCCTGTGGAGGCCGTGGGCACGCCTCTGTCCAGGAGGCTCACAAGGTCCACTTCCCTGTCCCTGTCGGACGATCTTTCCCTGTCTTTTGAGATGGATCTCCCGGGTGCCCTGACTTCCTGATTAGGTGCTGGCCACGTAAACCAACCACCAGTTTATGTCTACGATGAGCGCTCTGGCCCTGGTGTTGCTGGGGTTAAGTGCCCCCTCTCCCTCACTGTGAGAACGTCTGCAAGTCACTTCCCCTCTCCAGGCCTCAGTTTTCCTCATCTGTACGATGGGTACAATGCCAGTGCCTCCCTTCTAGGGGCTTTGAGAGATTACAAGGTAAACTTTCAAAGCAATATTTGGCACAAAGCAGACTCAATAGCGGTTGCCTGTTATAGGCTGCACAGTCATACCAGAACTGTTGTTCTTACTGTTGTTGTTATCAACAGTCTGTAACAGTGGTCCTTAAACCCTCCTGTGCACTGGAATCACCAGGCGAGCTCGCTGAAAACAGATCACCCAGCCTCACCCCCAGAGTTTCTGATTCAGTGGGTCTGGGTCGGGGCCTGAGAATTTGCATTTCACACAAGTCTCTGGGTCTCTAAGTGGCAAAGCATGGTTAAGCACTCAGCTGATAGCCTAATGATTGGCAGTTTGAACTCACCCTGAGGTTCCTTGGAAGAAGGGCCTGGTAATTTCCATAGCCCTGAAAACGCTACCGAGTGCAAGTCCACTCTACACACGTGGGGTCACCAGGGGTTAGAATCGACTCTGGCTGCTCGCTGGTCCTGGCAAGTTCCCAAGAGATCCTGGGAACTACTGGTCCCTCAGCCTGTGTGATCCAAAACTCAGTGCTGTTCACAGAGATGCAGAATCTTGGCCAAGCTATGACGTCCTATGAGTTGAGCTCATAGATTTGCTAAATTTGGAGGGTGGGGAGGTAGAGATGGAGCCCTGTCACTGTAAATGCTCAGTGACCTCAGTATGCCGGCCTGGGCCTGTCTCTGGAGGTCAAATCTTGGGGTGGCCACCAGAATTGCCCTCTTGGCTGTGGAGGTACTCCAGCAGGTCTGTGAGCTTGGGGAGGAGATGGGACAGTGGGATGGCCTCAGGAGACAGCTCCTAGCCAAACTTCGGTCTGGGCAGGAACAAAGTTGAAACTTTTCTGGCCCAACACTGACATCTTTGATTTCCAGTGAGAGCAATTTCTGACATCATCCTTTCAATCAATATTCATGGAATGCTTGTTCTGAGCAGTGCTAGGGACCCAGCCATGATGGAGACAGCCCCGCCCTGCCCTCATGGGGTTCCCAGCCTAGATGGGGTAACACACAGGCAAGCGATTAATTAAATGTGGGATTACAAAATAGGATGAAATTTATGAAGAAATCTTGGAGTTAATTATGTGGAAAAGCAGGGAGAGCTACTGAGAAAGAGTGCAGGGATTGAAATCCAGGCAGGCTTCCGGGAAGAGAGGAGAATGAAACCTGGTTGTAGAAGGAAACTTCATTTTGATGGGCCAGGCACATGCTAAGGGCCTTGGGGATACAGCAAGGACAGGACAGCCATGTTCCCCATTCTGTGACGATCACAATCTGGGACCTGAGCCAGATATAAACCCCCATAGTGCAGGTGATGTCAAATCATGAAAGTTATACGTCGTGGCACCTAACAGAGTGTGGCTCTCTCTGGTGGTGTAGTGAATAAGGCACTTGACTGCTAACCGGAAGGTCAGCAGTTCAAAACCATCAGCTGCTCTGTGGAAGGAAGACTGGGCATTCTACTTCCGTAAAGATTTACAGCCTTGGAAACTCAATGGGGGTTGCTATGAGTTGGAAACAACTTGATGGCAGTGAATTTATTTATTTATTTTTAACTGAGTGTGTGTGTGGACAGGCGAGGAGCCTGGGGACAATTTTAGACAAAGCTGTCACAGAAAATCTGTCCAGGAGATGACATGTGGGCAGGGACTGAGGAGGAGTGGGCCGTATACAGACCCAGAAGAGCATTCAGCAGGTGCGAAGGCCCCATCACAATGGCTAAGTAGTCAGCTGCAGACCCAAAAGTCTGGGGTTCAAACACATGAGTGGCTCCGCAGGGGAAAGACTAAGCAGTCGGCTTTCGGTAAAGATTGACAGCCTTGGAAAGCCTCTGGTGCAGTTGCACTCGGTCCTCTAGGGGCGCTGTGAGTCGGAATCCACTCAGCGGCACACACCTTGTAGGTGTTCTAAATTAGCTCTGTTAATCCTCACACCGACCCACTGGGGCAGGCACAGTGGTTGTGCCCATTTTGTAGATGAGGAAACCAAGGCACAAAGAGGCAGAAGAACGGGCTTTAAGACCACACAGCTAGCAAGTAACGAGTCACGATTTGAACTGAGGCGGTCCAAAGCTCTGGCCCCTGCTGCCTGTGATTCAGTCCCCCTGCTGTTTCCTCCTGCCGTTTGGGGGCTCCTTGAGGTCATCCAGCACATGCACCTGGGAAGGCTTTTCCAAATTGAAATGACTTGTGGTTGGCCCTGCCAGTGACAGAAAGCGTGTTCCTTCCTCTCTCCCAGCCTCAGTCTCTCCTTCGAGTAGGGCTGTCTTCCCCGCCCTGCTGACTTCACAGATCACATAAGATAAGAAGTGAAGGGAAGCAGCTTTCCCACGGGCAAAGGTCTGGCTGCTGGGAGCCACTCCCTGAGAGCCAAGAAGTGGAGGGCAGGGCCATTGGCCAGCTTGGGCTGCCCTGGGTGGGGTCTGCCCTGCTGTGTGGGCCTCCCCTGGTCCTGTGAGGGATGAAGGGAGGTTGGTTTCAATTTCTTCACTGCCCCTTCTAGAGCTAAGCTTTTCCAAGGAGTTGATGAGGGGGCTTCTCTGTGGACGCAGGAGTCCTGTGTGGTGCAAACTGTTCACATGCCCGCCTGCTAACTGAACGATCGGAAATCTGAGTCCGCCTGCCCATAAGCACCTTGGAAGAAAGGGCTGGCGATTTGCTTCCGCGAAAGCAGCCTTCAACCCTGCGGAGCACAGCTCTGGTCTGACATATGTGGGGTCGCTGTACGTGGGCAGGATTTACAGCAACTGTTTTTCTTTCCTGTCCTGTGGACCCAGCAGTGCTGTTAGCCTTCCCTCCGGAAGCAGGAGGGAACCTGGGATTGTGGGCAGGCGCTGCTGGGAGACTGGACCAGGAGGCAGAGTGGGGGACTGCCTGAAGGCAGAGGGCCGGCTCCCTTGGATCTTCAGACACCAGCCAGTGACCTCCCAGGGGTCGAGGGTGGATTTCTGGGAGGGAGCACCCCCACATTTTGTTGAGAATCTTGTGGGTCTTTTTTTTTTTTCCTGGTGAAAAGCCCTTCGTCTTTGCTTGGATCGCCAACCAAGTTAATAAACCTGGGTCTAAATATTTTTTGGGGTGCATTAGTTTGAGGATACCCTGAGTCTGAGACCCCAACCTTGGGAGCTGAAGGAGCTAAAGCCCGAGAGGGGGTGGAGATGGTGCTGGAGTTGGGCACTCTAGGGAGTCAGAGCCCAGAATGGGGGACAGGGAGGAAGGCTACAGGAGAGAATGGGGTGGGGGTCTGTCTGAAGAGATGGAGTCCTAAACCACCTTCTGAACCTCATCTTTCTCTCTCTCTCTCTCTTCCTTCCACAGATGAATTGGGTGAGTATCAAGAGACAGGTTTGGGGGGATGCTGAGAGGGAACACAGAGGGGGGGGTCTTGGCCTTACTTGTTGGATGGGGGGAGTGGTGTGGAGCCCCTATTCTACTTCCCAAACTCTTGAAGGGGTTTTAACAAAGTACTTGGCACTTAGAAAAGGCTTAACATGTGTTAGCTGCCTTCAGTGTTCTTATTTCTACTATTATTGTTGTTTACTAGTTTGATGAATTTGACTGAGCACCTACTAGGTGCCAGGCACTGTTCTGGGCCCTGGGATTTGACCTTGAGTAAAACAAAGCCCCTGCTGTCATGGACCTGCCTCTCTAGTCCGGGAGGCAGTAGTAAAACCAACACGTGGACTAGATGCTGTTGAATTGGGTGAAGGGTTGCAAAGGAAATTAACAGGGAAGAGATGGCCTGGGGAAAACGCCTTAGAGTGAATCAGGGTGGGCCTTTCAGAGGAGGTGACGTTTGATCTGGACCCTGAAGGATGAGAAGGAGCCAGCAAGGGTTGAATGGAGGCAAAAGTGGAACAGGCAGATGGAAGGGGAAGGACGAGGCCCTCGGTGGGGCCGAGGAGCAGAACCGAGCTGGAATGGGCTGAGAGAGGGACGATGGCAAGCTGTGAGGCCGGGACGCCAGCAGGGCCGTTCTGTGAGGCTCTGTGGCCAGGGTGAGGAGCGAGTCTGTGTGTTTTTTTCTGAGATGAATGGAGAGTTGAGGGAAGATTTTAAGTGGAGAGGGTGTTGGCTTTTGAGTCCAGGGAAGATGGGAGCCATGGGAGGCTTCTGAGCAGAACCGTGACAGCCTTTGACATTGGATCCCTCTGGTTCTGTGTGGGGGACAGTCTAGCAGGACCCAGAGCAGGCGCAGTAAACAGTGAGGAGGCAGCTAGGGGGGTCCACACCAGGGGCTACACCAGGCTGGAGGCTGTGGGGTTGGGAGGAAGGGTTTCTTTTTTTTTTGTAAGAGCAGAAGAACTGAATGGACTGGACGTTGCAGGTGTAAGGTGGCCCTCTGTCTGAGCTGGGCATGGGTAGGGCAAAGCAGATAGTATTAAAAGCAGGCATGCAACATGGTTGATGTCGTTTCATTGAATGGTACGTATGGTGTTGAATTGGCAGGTGTGTTCTCCAGTTTTCCAACAAAAGGGGGGGCCAAGGTGAAGGCAGGGGGCCTGCTGCTTGGTCCTCATCTTCATTCAGGTGAGAGGTGCCCAAGCAGGGGAGCTATTACAGAAGGAAGTAGATGCAGAGATGGGAGGGTTCAGGAGGAGAACACCCCCGCAGGGTTCTGGCAACTGATGGCTGCTGGGGTAGTTAGCAAGACGAGAGCAGGGCCTCTGTTGTGTTAGGAGTTGTGGTCCCTGCATCTAGCACCTAGGTGGCTCTCAAGAACTATGTCTTGAAGAAATGAATGCATGTCACAGCCTGGATGAACTTTGAAAACATCATGCCGAGCGAAATAATTCGGTGGCAAAAGGACAAATATTGTATGAACTCACTGATACAAAATAAGCAGAGATACAAAAACTAAAGATTATTAGGGGTGACCAGGGTGGAAGAAGGGGAAAGAGTTTCTGGGGCACTGAGTTTATGTCAATGGCGGTAAATATTTTGAAAAAGGGTAGAGGGAACGGTGAAGCAACTAGACAACCACAATCCATGTCGTTGAGTTGTAACGTGCACGTTGTGGTGTTGGCGAATGTTTTGGGGTGTACCCTTTCACTACAGCAGTCCTTGGGTGGAGCAGATGGGTTAAGCACTGGATTCCATGGCAATCAACCACAACATTTTCACCACAATTAAGAAGAAAATAAA
>NW_006921686.1:4939531-4947619 GCF_000298275.1 Orycteropus afer afer | reverse complement strand
GGTCATCACCGAGCAGCCCAAACAGAGAGGCATGCGCTTCCGCTACGAGTGCGAGGGCCGCTCTGCAGGCAGTATCCTGGGCGAGAGCAGTACCGAGGCCAGCAAGACGCTGCCGGCCATAGAGGTGGGGCCCGGGGCCGCGGGGTGGGGGCGCCGACTTGACTCGCACCCAAGATTTAGCTGCATGCATTTAGTCCTGTGGTCCTTGGGGGGCTCAAAGTGTTTGCACTCATGTAGTGCCTGAGGCATTTGACTGCTAACCAGAAGGCTGGCGGTTCAAACCCACCTGCCACTCCTAGGAAGGAAGACTGGGCATCCGTAGTGTGATACCGCCTGGAAAACCCAAGGAGGGCTTGCTGTGAGTCAGATTCGACTCCAGGACACTGAGCTTGGCTTGGTTTTAGTAAGCTAAAGGTTGGAGTTTAAGCCCATCCAATGGTGCTATGCAAGAAAGACTTGGCAACGTGCTTGCCTAACGATTACAAACAGTTACAGCCAAGAAAATGCTATGCAGCGGTTTTACTCTGAAACACACGAGGCCACCATGAATCAGAATCCGCTCAATGGCAATTTTTTTTTTTTTTTAATGTTTATTCATACATTGTTGCCATCAATTCTGACTCTCCGACCCCCTGTGTTCAGAGTGGAACTGCCCCACAGGGTTTTCCAGGCTGTATTCTTTGAGAAGCATACCACTAGGCCTGTATCCCAAGACGCTCTGGGTGCTTTCAAACCTCCAACCTTTTGGCCAGTAGTCAACTGCTTAACCTTTTGGTCATAGTTATTATCATTCTTGCTGTTGCTGTTGTTGGACTTGGTAATTCTGTCATGGGCCCCACATTCAAAAGGGAATTCAGAGAAAGGCCTCCTTCCTAGCAATTGGACAGGATTTGTCGAAATGATTATTTCTTATAATGATGTGTAGCTTCCTGGTTTACATTGAGGCCTTGAAAACCTGTGAGTTGTACAGCCGTTCACACTCTGGTTTGCTGAGTTGTCCCTCCCACATCCACATAAACTCAGTGCCCCCTGAGGTTCCTGGCTAATCTTTTGAGTTGCTGTTGCCAGTTTGTTCCCATATAGGAAGATTTTAGGAGCCCTGGTGGCACAATGGTTAAGTGCTCAGCTGCTAAGTGAAAAGCTGATGGTTAGAACTCCCCAGCCACTCCCTGGGAGAAAGATGTGGCGGTGGGCTCCAGTAAAGACTGACAGCTTGGAAACCCTGTGGGGCAGTTCCACTCTGTCCTCTAGGGGCGCTGTGAAGCAGAAGTGGACGCTGGTAATAGGTTTGGTTTTCCGTTGGGATGTATCTTAAAAGAGCTCAAGGCTCAAGTCAGACATTCTTTACTCGTTAAGCTAAACTATTGTTTGGTTTTACAAAGACTTCAGGGGATATATATATATTTAATTTTTATTCTGATTTGAGTGAAAATTTACAGAGCAAATTCACTTTCCATACAGCAGTTCACATACACTTTGTCTCATAACACTGACTATAATTTTCCACAATGCAACAGCTCTCCTCCCACTTCCTCCCATAGTTACCTCTTCCCTGTGTCCTTCCCTCCATGCACTCCTGCCCCCGGAGCTGTCTCCTCATGCATGCACAGCCCTTCTGTTCTCCCATGATTGATCACTCCAAAGACTGTATCTACCTAATGGAAACGTTCACCTCATAAGCCTGTCTTTTGTTTGGCTGGAAGCCACAGGAGTAGGTTCAATTCCAGACCTGAAGGGCAGCTAGGGGCCATAGTCTCAGGGGTTCCACCAGGCTCTATCAGACCAGCGAACCTGGTCCCCCCTTTTATTTATTTTTTTTAATGATTTTGAATTTTGTTCCACATTGTTCTCCCTTTCTATCCAGGGTCTCCTACATAGATCCCCCTCCGAGTGGTTGACAGTGGTAGCTGGGCACCATCTAGTTCTTCTGGTCTCATAGTCGTATAGGCTGAGGATTGCATGGTGTACCAGTCCTGAGGACTAATTGTTTCCATGAATCTTTGGTTTTCTTCATTCTTCTTTGCCCTGGACGAGGAGAGACCCATTGTTGCATCTAGATGGCTGCTTGCAAGCTTTTAAGATCCCAGTCGCTATTTGCCAAAGAAGGATGTGGAACAATCTTTTTGTGTAGTACGTTGTGCCAATTGAGCTTAATGTCCCCTGTGACCATGGTCCCGAGCCCACAGGTCCAACTACTCTGTCCCTCTGGGTAGCTGGCTGTGACCAAGAAGTTGCCACAACCTTGTCCCTTGTCAGCCTAACTGTATACCTGGAAATTCTTGCAGAACATAAATACACTTGTAGAAACATTGTCTGCCAACCCTATACATGGTCGTGGGCACACTTCCCCCTGCATAGACATACCTAATAGTTCAGCCTGTCCACCCATCTGTCCACCTGCAGATCAGTGTTTGCCATCACTGACAATGCAGTACTGTATGTGCAAAAGGGTTCATCTTTGTTGTCTGTACCTCCTATGCACCTGTCTTCCTCTTCCTCAATGTGTTGGTCACATTTGGTACAGTGCCCTTCCCTTCACCCAAATCAACCCTTGTCTCCACCTGTCTAGCAGTGTTCCCTCCCCTCCCCTTCCACCCCAGGTAACCAAGAAAGTTTTGTTCCATATATAAACTTTTCCTTGACTTTTTACAATAATGGTCTAATACAATATTTGTGCTTCTGTGATTGATTTACTTCATTCAGCATAATGTCCTCCAAGTTCATCCATGTTACGCAGTGTTTTGCAGATTCTACATTATTCTTTAGGGTTGCGTAGCATTCCACTGTGTGTATGTGCTATAGTTTGCTTATTCATTCTTCTGTTGATGGGCGCCTAGGTTGTTTCCATCTTTTGGCTACTGTAAATAGTGCTGCAGTGAACACGGGTGTGCATATGTCTGTTCTTGTCCTGGCTCTGACTTCTTTAGGATATATACCTAGTAATGGAATGGCTGGGTCAAATGGTACTTCTATTTCCAACTTTTTAAGGAATCGCCATACTGCTTTCCACAGTGGTTGTATCATTTTACAGTCTTTAGAGGATACTTTTGGTTTCAGGTTCCCAAATAGTTCTTGAGCTTGAATTTTGTAATAGTCATTCCATCGCTGCGGTACTGGCTACGGTTTTGTCCTCATCTGTTGCGTGTCCGTCTCCCATCTGCTCCGAAGTCCCTTCCACGGGGCAGCTGGGGGAGGTCTGTTCAGTTACAAGGCTCCTCTGCTCAGACCCTGCCTGGCTCCCCAACATTCTCAGGAGACCCAAACTCCTCCTGGGGCCTCCAAGCCCTGCTCCCCAGGGTCCTACTGCCCCACCCACTCAGCCCCTCCTCCCTCACACCCCTCCAGCCGTGGTTGATGTTGGACGCTGGGGAGTCGTTTGCCACTCGTGGTGATCCCAATGTGACCCCATGTGACCACCGCACAGGCTTTCCCAGGCTGTCATCATTTTTAAAAATAATATTTGCTTGTGTTTTTGGTGCAAAGTTACTCAGCACATCGTTGGAGACATTGGTGACGTTTTTCACAGTGTGTCAACATTCTCCTTAATCCCTTCTGGGGGTTCCCTGCCAGTCATCTGGTTTCCCTGCCCCCTAACTTCTCCTCTGCTTCAGAGTCAGCCCTCACGGCTTGGTGTCACGCGGGTGATTTTTTTAACCCACCAGCTGCTCCACGGAAGGGAAACTGGGGAATCTACTTCCGTAAAGATTTCCTGCCTTGGAAACCCAGCGGGGGTCGCTGTGGGTCGGAGTTGACTCGATGGCAGTGGGTTTGGTTTTCGGGTTGGGTGATTTTTGAGGGAGCTCAGAGCTCGTGGGTGATACTCTGTTATGAACCAGTCTGTAGTTTGGCTGAAAGCGGAGATTTTCAGTTCAGGGTTTATGGACTCTCAGAGTGATAATCTCGGGAGTCCTCTAGTCTTAACTGGCCTAGTCAGTCTGGATGTTTTAAGAACTTGAGTTCTGCTCCACATGTTCCTCCCCTTTTATCAGGATCCATCTCTTGTTGTGGTCGTTACTTGATTTGACTCCAGCTAATTTGGGACAGTTCGACTCGGGCCTCCAGGGTCACTAGGAGTCAGAGTTGAGTCGACAGCGACGGCTTTTCATAACGTGGCCTCAGGTCCCTGGCTGGGGCATGTGTTTGGAATTCATCCAAGGCGCTGTGGAAGAAAGGGCTGGCAGTCTGCTTCCGCAAGGTCACAGCCTTGAAAACTCTCTGCAGCTGCTCCCATCTGCGCTGCGTGGTGGGGTCACCATGAGCCAAAAGTGGCATGTGGTCCGCGGGGACGTTTGGGCTGAAAATAGGATTTAATTTGTTCTGCTTATGCCAAGCGACTGGTTTTGTCAGGAATCGGACAGCTTGATGCACTGAGGGGCAATTTTGTAGCCCCTTACTCATCTTTAAAGGAGCACTGGTGGTGCAGTGCCTAAGGCATTTGACTGCTAAGCAGAAGATTGGCGGTTCAAACCCACCAGCCACTCTGCGGAAGGCAGACCGCGCAATCTACTTCCATAAACACTTACCACCTCATAAACCCACTGGGAGCTGCTATGAGTCAGAATTGATTCGATGGCAGTGGATTTTTTTTTTTCTTTCTTCATCTATTTTGCCAGTTTGAGAGGGAATGTTTTTTTCCAACTTTGCATGCATCCCAACATTGTCTTTTGAAGAGTTTTAAACTGACTTAAAATTTACAAGGAGAGTACAATGGACACCAGTACACCTTTTGCTGCATTGACTTTCTGTCTTTCAGTCTGTCTGTCTCTCTATAGAGATATCTAGAGAAAGATTTGAAGATAAGTTGGAGACATAATGACATTTTTCCCAAAATATTTCAGCTTTTTTTTTTTTTGTGATTTGGGTGAAAGTTTGCAGAGCAAATTCATTTTCCATACAGCAGTTCATACACATTTTGTTTCATGACATTGACTGCAATCCCTACAATGTAACAGCTCTCTCCCCACTTCCTCCCTGTGGTTACCTCTTCCCTGTGTCCTTCTTTCCCATACATTCCTGCCCCCACAGCTGTCTCCCTGTGCAAACACTACCCTTCTGTTCTGTGATGGTTGATAGTTCTAAGGAGTGTGTCTACCTGGTGTAAATGTTCACACTGTATCAGCACGTGTCTCTTGAGAACAAGAGTGTTTTCCTGCAATTCCTTAATTGCTGGTTGAGTTGATTGTGACTTGTGGCCACCTCCTGTGTGTCAAAGAAGAGTTGGTCTGTTGAGTTATGTTTTTGGTGAAGGTTTACACAGCAGCGTACATTCCCAATCCACAATATCTGCACGCGCTGTTCAGTGATTGGTCACACACGTCATGAGGCCTGGACACGCTCATGATTTGCATGCTGGTTGCTCCATTTCCATTCATCTAGTTTCCCTGACCTCCTCACCTTCATTTTAAAGGAATTGCAGACCATTTGATCTTGCATCAGTTGTTTATTTTAAAGGAGCACAGAACTTACAGGTGATATTCCTTATTCTTTGAGCTACTTTGTTACTTAGCGACGAGGTGGCCTCGGGTTAGTTGGAGTATGAGGTGCTCCGTAGGGTTTTCAAGGCTGTAACCTTTAGAAAGCAGATCCCTGGGCTGGCCTTCCCAGGTTCCCCTGGGTGAGTTTGAACCAACAACCTTTGGGTTAGCAGTGGAGCACTCAAGCATTGTGCCATCCAGGGACTCCTTGTGCAGAGAGATTTAAAAGGAAGCTGGAGACATGGTGACATTTCACCCAAAATATTTTGGTGTGTGTCTTTGGAGAACAAGGACGTTTTTGTACACTGTAGGAGCACATCATCACAACACCACTGTCACACTCAACAAGTGTGGCATTCCCACAAGAAAATGCCCTAATGTTAAGCTCATATTCTAATTATCCCAGTTGTCCCCACAATGTCCTTTATAGCTAGCTTTTTTTTTATTTTTAATTGTGATTTGGGTGAAAGTTTATAGAGCAAATTCACTTTCCATGCAGCAGTTCACACTCTGTCTCATGACATTGACTACGATTTACCCCAATGCAACAGCTCTCCTCCCACTTCCTCCCGATAGTTACCTCTTCCCTGTGTCCATCCCTCCATGCACTCCTGCCCCCTGAGCTGTCTCCCTGTGCATACACAGCCCTTCTTTCTCACATGATTGTTCTCTCCAAGGAGTGTGTCTACCTCAGGTACATGTTCAACTCATATGCCTGTCTTTTGTTTGGCTGGAAGCCACAGGTGCAGGTTCAATTCCAGACTTGAAGGGCAGCTAGGGGTCAGTGGTTTCACCAGGCTCTGTCAGACTTTAGCTGGCTTTTTTTTTTTTTTTTAATTGTGATGAGACTACACACACCAACACATTTATCAGCACAACAGTTTTAACATTGACATTTCAATTGCATTGATTACAATCTTCCTTTTTATAGTTATTTATTTATTTAATTATAGCCTTTTTTTTTTTTAAATAATAAGTATTGATTACCTAGTGCCGCTCTAACAGAAGATCCACCAATGGGATGACTTGAAGAAACAGGAGTTGATTCTCACAATTTGGAGACTTTAAGTCCGAGTTCAAAGTGCCAGGCTCTAGGGGCTGGGTAAAAGCCCCTCGACCTTGGGCTTCAGCTCTGCCTCTTGCTCCCGGCCCACTGGAGCTGGAGGCTTTTCTTCACTCAGACAGCTGCTGGCTGCTGAGGCTGAGAAACCCAAGGTCGATAGATAACAAGGCACAGTCCTGATATTACCAAACCACACGGCAGGCCATTAATTCAAGTCTATTGAAAGTCCCACAATTGGCAGAGCATGGCAGGCTGCTGAACAACAACTTGGCTACATTCAGGGTCCAAGTGTGCCATAAGCTAGAGACCATTCCCAAAGCTGTTTCATATATACGGGAAGCAGACCACATACCCAAAGCAGCTACTCAGCTGCTCCAATAGATTCCACCATGGAGTTAATTACTAATCTCATCATGGGGAATAACTACAGTCAGCTGCCCAGCCACTCAACCAGGCCCAGCCAAGCTGACACACAAACTTCACCACCACATAATATTTTATTGTGTTTTTGGTGGAAGTTTTACAAAGCAAATTAGGTTCCAATTTGACAATTTCCACACCAGTTTTTCCTTGGCATTAGTTACATTTTCCACCGCATGTCCACATTCTCTTTAATGTGTTCTGGTTGTTCCATTTTCCTGCTCTAGTTTCCCTGTCCCCTTACTATTTCATCCTTGGTTTAGAGCCATTGTTGGCCTTTTGGTCTCATATAGATGGCTCTGTAGTGGAGCCCTGCTATTTTGTGTGCAATCTATTAATTATTTTTAAATTACTTTTTTTTTTTGCTGTTTACTCGTTTCTTATCGAGTCCAGGATTATGCGTTGCACTGAGCACTCAGGTTTCTTTGGTCTCCTTTAACCTGGGCAGCTTCTCAGTCTGTCTTTGGGTTTCATGGCAGGGACACGAGTGAAGGGGGCAGGACTGACGCTTTGGGGAGTGGCCAGCATTCTGGGTCCACTGACTGCTTCCAGACTAGAGGAGATTACGTGTTTTGACAAGAAAACCACAGCACTGATGCTGGCGACTTCCTCGGCCTCCCAGCAAGGGGGTATCGGTGTCACTGAGTTGGGACCCAAGTTGAAGTGGTGACCACTGGCTCTCTCCATTGTAAGAGTACCACTTTCCCTCTGGGGTTGTTGTTCGTTGACTTCGAGTCAGTTGTGACTCCTGGCGACCTTAAGCATAACAACACGACGTTGTCGGGTGTTGCACCATCTTCACAGTCCTTGACGTGCGTGAGTGAGTTGTTGCGGCCCCTCTGTGTTCTGAGGGCCTTCCAACCTTGGGCCTCATCTTCCAGCGCTCTGTGAGACAGGGCTCTGTTGAGATCCACAGGTTTACAGTGGCTCCTTTTTGCAAATACGTCACCAAGGCCTTTCTTCCTGCTCTTAGTCTGGAAGTGCCGCTAAGATCTGCCCGCCACGGGGGACCCCACTGGTGTCTGGAATACTGGTACCATAGCTTCCACTCTCATAGCAACTTGAAGCCTCCACAGTGTTACACTGACAGGTGGTGAGGAGTTCCGTTTGTAGTTAGTAAGTTATCTTTGC
>NW_006921686.1:4935882-4939254 GCF_000298275.1 Orycteropus afer afer | reverse complement strand
TGTGATTGCCTTATTTCACACAGCATAATGTCCTCCAAGGTCATCCACATTACGTGGTGTTCTGCAGACTCTACATTATTTTTCAGGGTTGCGTAGTATTCCGTTGTGTGCCTGGACCAGAGTTTGCCTGTCCATTCTTCTGTTGCCGGGCACCTGGTTGTTTCCATCTTGTTGCTATAGTGAGTAGCACTGCGGTGGGCCTGGCGTGCCTCTGTCTGCTCTCGTCCTGGCTCTCCCTTCTTGATATTGTGGTGAGGTTGTGAGGTTATGTACTTACCTTGCTATTTTATTAATGTTTTTTTTTAACTTACATGCTTTGGACATGTTGTCAGGAGGACATTATGCTTGGTGAAGTAGAGGCCCGGCAAAAAAGAGGAAGACCCTCAACGAGATGGACTGACACAGTGGCTGCCACGATGGGTCAAAATGGCAACGACTGGGAGGCTGGCCCAGGACCGGGCCGTGTTTCATTCTGCAGTCCATGGGGTCCTGTGAGTCAGAGCTCACTGACAGCACCTAACAACAGCAAAACACACAGCACGGAGAACTTGCCGTTTCAGCGTTTTTACGTGTGCAGTTCAGTGCCAGTAATCACATTCCATGTTGTACAACCATCTCCACATCTGTTTCTTTTTCTTTTCTGTTTTGTAATTTTTATTGTGATTTGGGTGAAAGTTTACAGAGCACATTCATGTTCCACATAGCAGTTCATACAAGTTTTGTTTCATGACATTGACTGCAATCCCCACAGTGTAACAGCTCTCTTCCCACTCCCTCCCTGTGGTTACCTCTTCCCTGTGTCCTTCTTTCCTGTGCATTCCTGCCCCCCGAGCTGTCTCTCTGTGCAAACACTGCCCTTCTGTTCTCCCACGACTGATCGTTCTAAGGAGTGGATCTGTCTGATGTCAGTGTCCACCCCAGATGCCTGTCTGTTGTTTGGCTGGAAGCCACAGGAGTGAGTGAGCTCAGCTCCAGACCTGAGGGGTAACTCGGGGCCGTAGTCTCAGGGGTCTCACCAGGCTCCATCAGACCACACACCTGGTCTTTTTTATGACCTGGAGTTCTGTTCCCATCATTCTCCCACTCCGTCCAGTGGTCCATCACCTGCTGATGGACCCTTGGGTTGTTTCCCCATTTCGTCTGCTGTGAACAACGCTGCCATAGAGACAGTGTTTCTTGTTGCTGGTCACCGTCCAGTTGATTCTGATGCCTGGAGACCCCACGCGTGCAGAGCAGAACTGCTCCAAAGGGTTTTCAGGGCTGTGTCATTTCGCGATTGCCAGGTCTCTCTTCTGAGGCGCCTCTGGGTACATTTCACCATCAACTTGTTGGCTGGTAGTTGAGTACTTAACCATTTGTGTCATCCAAGAGCACCCATTGGTTCCTAGAACTTTTTATTTCTAGGTATTTGCAGGCAGTTTTTCTGGCTCCTTGTTGATTTTGCCTTCAGAGACTTAGGACTCTAAGTGTGGAACAATAGGGACAACCTGTCTCCATATCTGAATTCAGGATTTTCGCCCCCATCTTTCAGATAAGGAAACTGAAGCCCAGAGAGGGTGAGTTACTTGCTTGGGGACACACAGCAAGGTAGCTCTAGTAATGCAGGTAGCCCCCAACTCCCTGATGGGTTTTTGTCCCGATGACTTCGTCGGAAGTTGGCTCTCACGTAAGTTAAATACTTCGTTTCTTTTTTCCTTCTCATTGTCGTTACTGCCTTTTTATTGTCAGTACCTTGATCAATCTGGCAGCGTTCTGAACGGTAAATCATGACATTGAACATGTGTGCGTGAACGTGAATGGTATCGTGAGCTCGTTAGACGCTGCAGAACATCACTCACGAAGATGCTCACAGACAGGACAGTCGTGTGCATTCGTCGTAACTCGGGGGCAGCGTCCGTCGGGGACCAGCTGGAATCACCTTCCCTGAGGGCTCCTGTGTGCCCAGCGCCCTGCATGCTTCACTGTCCCCCCCATGAGGAAGGAGCACCGCTGCATAGGGCCTAAGGCATTGGACTGCAGACCAGGAGGTTGGCAGTTCAAACCCACCAGCTGCTCCAGGGAAGGAACGTGGGGCAATCTACTTCCGTAAAGATTTACAGCCTTGGAAACCCAGTGGGGGTCGCTAGGAGTCGGAATCGACTCAACGGAGTGGGTTGGTTTCTTTTTTGGTCTACAGATGAGGCAGTGAACCAGAGAGGTTTATCACACACGTGGCCAACGGCAGAGCCTGGGTGTGGCCAGCTCTGGTTTACTCGTGTGTAGCACGATCGTGTGATGCAGCTCAGAGACAGAACTCTTCCGGCCTGGAGTTCTCACAGCCCGAGCCCGAGCTTTTCTGAATCTGCTCGCATTAGAGTAGGGAACTGGGGAAATGAGTGGCTTCCATCCTCTTTGACCCAGTGACATTTATAAATAATGTTGTCTACCTCCAGTTGCAGTGTTGATGTTCTCAGGCGCCATGACTCCGTGTTTTCAACTCATGGTGACCCATGTGACAGCGTAGAACTGTCCCCGAGGAGTTTCTTGGCTGTGATCTTTGTGGGAGCAGACGCCAGGCCTTTGCAGGGTGGGTTTGAACCAGTTAGCAGCTAAGCACTTAACCGCTGTACTGTTTGCCAGGGCTCCCTTCTCTCTCATCATCATCCCCAAAATCAGTAATGCCCACACTGTCATATCCAAAATAACCCAAACTCACTGCCATAGAGTCGATTCTGATTCACAGCGACCCCCATTGGGGTTTCAAGGGGGTCAGTTTTTACAGAAGTAGAGTGCCCATCTTCCTCCCATAGAGTGGCTGGTGAGTTTGACCCGCTTACCCTCTGGTTAGCAGCCAAATGCCTTATCCACTGCACCACCAAAACTTCTTCACTGTAACATAGAGGAGAAATCAAAGGAAATTAGCATAGCATAGAAGCGTATTTCCACCACCCATCTGTCAATTTTCCAGGCCATGGTGGCTCGCCTGTGGCTGTGTTGCTGTAAGATTTGCCACCAGTGTTTCCAACACCAGCAGGGTCACCCATGGAGGACAGGTTTCAACAGAGCATCTAGGCTAAGACTAGGAAGAAAGGTCTGGCAATCTAGTTTGAAAAATCAGCCAATGAGAAGTTTATGGATCACAAGATGACACTGGCAATAGAGCCTGGAAATGAATATCCTTGGCTGGAGGGTGGTAGACAGTAAACAAAGGTGCATTCAGACGGACAGACAGTCCTGAAGGTGGCGCAGGACCGGGCGGCGTTCACTTCATGCTGGAGGTAAGGTTGACGTGAGTCACAGGCTACTGGATGGCATTGAACAACAACAACATAAGCCTGTTTGTTGGTATGGAAATGCGCTGGCATCGTCCCACGCAGACGTGGCGAGGGAGGC
>NW_006921686.1:4930976-4935132 GCF_000298275.1 Orycteropus afer afer | reverse complement strand
AGCCTTCTGGTTAGCAGTCAAGTGCCTTAAGGCACTACACCACCAGAGCTCCTAATCTGTAAAGATTATAGCCTTGGAAATTGTATGGGGCATTCTACTCTGTCCTCTAGGGGTGCTGTGAGCTGGAATGGACTCCACCTTCAGGAGTTTTTGGGTTTTTTTTTTGTATGCCTAAAATGGAGCTGGCTAGGTTCTGGGCTTTCCTCATTTTAAACAGGTCACTGACATGGCTGTCCGGTGGGACATTCGGAAGTCTTGCAGGACACAGGACGGTTGTGTGGGGTTGTGTCTGGTGTGGCAGGCTGTCTAGTCTCTCTGGCCTGTGTCCTACTTGCTGTGGGTCCCCATTTTAGTATCACCCAGAATATAAACCAGTTGCCGCGGCGTCGGCTTTGACTTGCGGTGACCCTGAGTGTGTCACAGTGCCCCTGGGCTCCAGATGGTCTTCGGTGGCTGACTTTTCAGAAGTAGGTTGCCAGGCTTTTGTTCTGAGGTGCCTCTGGGGGGGACTAGAACCTCCAGGCTTCCAGTTAGCTGCCAACATGCCGGGTGTCCCACCAGGAGTCTGCGTGTTAGTCACAGTTGCTGTTAGTTGCTGTCAAGTCGATTCCGACACACAGCGACCCCGTGTGCTACAAAGCAGAACTGCTCCATAGGGTTTCCCTGGGTGTGATCTTGAAGGAGGGGACCCTGGTGGTGCAACAGTTAGGCGCCGGATTGCTAACCAAAAGGTTGCCAGTTCAAACTCACCCAGTGGCTCTGCTGGAGAAAGACATGGCAGTCTGCTTCCATAAAGGTTACATGTAGCCAAGAAATCCTAGGGGGTAGTATTCCCCTCCCACATGGACACGCTATGAGTTGGAATGGTTTTGGTAACTGTTTGCATGGTCCAGGCATTCGGTATCAACCAGAAGCACCCTCAGTATTCCAAATGCCCACTAGGCGGCAGCACTCCTCCACTTTGAGTCACTGGTCAATTGTTGAATTTTTTTTTTTTTTTTTTTTACAAACATGGCCTTGTAGTCCTGATGCCACCAGCTGCTAACTGAAAGTCCAGTGGTTCGAGCCCACCAGCCACTCTGTGGGAGAAAAATGTGTTCTAGCAGTCGGCTTCTGTAAAGATGGCAGTCTTAGAAACCCTGTGGGGCAGTTCTACCCTGCCCTCTGGGGTCACCATGAGTCAGAATTTCACTCAACAGCAATGGGTTTGTTTTTGTTGTTGGCCTTGCGGAATCTCAGACGCTCTAGTGATGTAGTGGTTAAAGTATTTGGCTCCTAACCAACACATTAGTAGTTCAAACCCACCAGCGGCTCTGCAGGAGAAAGATGAGAGAGTAGTCTGTCTCTGTGAAGATTACAGCCTTGGAAACTCTGTGGGGCAGTTCCACTCTGTCCTCTAGGGGCGCTGTGAGCCGGAATAGACTCCACGGCAGTGAGTGTGGTTTGGGCTTTGCTTCTGTGAAGATTGACAGCCTTGGAAAGCCTGTGGGGCAGTTCCACTCTGTCCTCTAGGGGCGCTGTGAGTTGGAATCTTCTTGATGGCAGTGGGCTTGGTTTGGGCTTTGCTTCCATATTGATTGACAGCCTTGAAAACCTTGTGGGGCAGTTCTGTTCTGTCCTCCAGGGGCGCTGTGAGTCATAATGGACTTGATGGCAGTGGATTTTTTCTGGCTTTGAGTTTGATCACTTGGTTCAGATGGTGCCCACCAGGTCAATCCCCTGTGAAAGTGCCTTCTCCCCTTGTAATTAGTAAGTTTTCTGTGGGATGCTGCTTGGAGACCCTTTCTGCAAACCTCCAAACAAAGTTTATGGGGCAGACACGGCCCCCAGGCCACAGTTTAAAGCCTCGGAATGAGGCTTAGAATCTTCTTGTTGTCGTCAGCTGCTGTTGACTCAGCCCCCAACTCAAGATGAATGGGATGGAACAGAGGGCCCCTGGATGGTGCAAACGGTTTGGACGCAAACCAGTAACCGAAAGGTCTGGGATTCAAATGCACCCAGCGCCCTGCAGAGAAGCAAGCCTGGTGATCAATTTCTGTCAGGATTACAGCCAAGAAATCGTATGGAGTAGTTGTGCTGTGAAACTCACGGGGCCTCTAAAATCACACCCCCAGACCCAAACCCAGAGTCAACAATAATGGAATGTGAGGCTCTCTGGTCCCGCCAGATCTCTGTGGTCGGTTGGGGATCGGGCTCCAGACCCACGGGGTTTTCAGTGGCTGATTTTCAGAAGCAGATGGCAGGCTTTTCTTCCTAGTCCACCTCGGCCTCGAGGCTCCGCTGTTGTTGTTATGTGCCGTCAAGTCGGGGCCGACTCAACGGCACATAACAACAACAGTCGGACCCAACTCATAGCGACCCCTCCTTGGGTTTTCCAGGCGGAAGCAGGTTGCCCAACCTTCCTTCCAAGGAGTGGCTGGTGGGTTTGAACCACCAGGCTTCTGGTTAGCAGTCAAGTGCCTTAGGCACTACGGCACTACGCTACTATCCACACGCTAAGCCTCCGCGGCCAGACGGGGGAGGGGGGGTGTTGCACGTGAACCACGTGGACGGGGAATCAGACCCAGGTCTCCCACACGGGGTCGAGAAGCCTAGCACCGAGCCACCAAGGCCCCTGTTTAGGGTCTCGGAAGGGCCTCAAGTGAACACCCACCACCACCATCGTATTCCGGCTGAGGAGGGGGAGGGGTGGGGCGCTCCCGGGGGTGGTCCCCCGGGGTTCCGTGGGTGCCGGTGTCTGTGATGGGCCCCCCCAGAGCGCGCCGGTCTTCCTGCAGCTCCGGGACTGCGGAGGGCTGCGGGAGGTGGAGGTGACGGCGTGCCTGGTGTGGAAGGACTGGCCTCACCGCGTGCACCCCCACAGCCTCGTGGGCAAAGACTGCACTGACGGCGTCTGCAGGGTGCGGCTCCGGCCTCACGTCAGCCCCCGGCACAGGTACCGGCCCCTGACCCCTGACCCCTGACCCCTGACCCAGGAGCGTGACTAGAGCTCCAGGGAGAACTCAAGGTGGGGAGGGGAGGGACCCACCGCACTTCCGCCCTGGGGATACTGAGGCCTGGGAGGCAGCAGGAGGTCTTACCTGCGCTGGGACTCAGGCCATATACCGAACCCCCCAACACATACATTACATATCCCCGTTGAATAGCCCCCCCCCAAAAAAAAAACCAAACTCACTGCCATAGAGTTGATTCTGACTCAGCGACCGCCGTAGTTTCGAGGCTGTAAATGTTTGCGGAAGTACTTGGCCCCATCTTCCTTTCATGGAGCAGCTGGTGGGTTTGAACTGCTGACCTTCTGGTTAGCAGCCAAAGGCCTTATCCACCACGCCACCAGGGCGCCTCTCCCCCATTGTATGTTGTTGTTGTTGTTATGTGCCGTCGAGTCAAACCCGACTCATAGCGACCCCTCCTTGGGTTTCCGAGGCAGTATCACTACGGAAGTAGGATTGCCCAACCTTCCTTCCGAGGAGTGGCTGGTGGGTTTGAACCGCCAGCCCTCTGGTTAGCAGGCAAGTGTCTTAGCCACTATGCTACCAGAGCTCCCCCCCCCCATTGTTTAGAGGGGGGCTTTGAGACTCAGAGAGGATTAGAGGCGTCTCAAAATGAGTAATTAAAAAGCGTTTGTCAGTGTGCTTGTTAAATAGTCCTTTAATTCAGACAAACTCATTCTACCTAAAAAAAAAAAAAACCCTCTGTTTTTCCTGTTGACTTTTTTCCTCAGAAGTGACTTTATGATATGTCAATTATATAACAGAAATGATGCTATAAAAATAGCTTTCTGACGTTTGGGCTAAAAATAAACAGATTGAGGCAAATTAGTTTCTCAGTATAAGTAAGCTATAAAAATAAAGTCTTTTTTCATACAAGTTTTAAAATAGTAATAATAAAAAAGAACCCCTGATGCCCCTCCTAATGCTGGGAGCGCTGGGCTTGGGGCGTTTCAACCCGCCCAGACTGTGAGCCGGCGGCAGCCCTGGCCAGAGCCCTCCTGCGGGTCAGGGCCGCCGCCTGCCCCTGACGGGTGTCCCCCTCCGCTGACCGCTCAGCTTTAACAACCTGGGCGTCCAGTGTGTGCGGAAGAAGGAGATTGAGGCTGCCATTGAGCGCAAGATCCAACTGGGCATCGACCCTTACAGCGGTGAGCCCCTCGCCGACC
>NW_006921686.1:4922600-4930498 GCF_000298275.1 Orycteropus afer afer | reverse complement strand
ACATGAACGTGGTGAGGATTTGCTTCCAGGCCTCGTATCGCGATCAGCAGGGACAGATGCGCCAGATGGACCCTGTGCTCTCGGAGCCCGTCTACGACAAAAGTGAGTTGAGAGGGCTGTGTCCATTCGTCCAAGGCCATAAACAGGCCGAGAGGTGGTTATTTGTATCCCAATTGTTATGTCTGCTGGTCTCCATTCAGCTACTCAGCAAGCTCAGCTGCCATGTGATTCTCTCGGCCTTTCCCTCATGGTCCTGATCTGGCTGCTGCAGCTCCGGACGTCAGATCTGCGTCCCAGGCACGGGATGGGGAGGACCCCATGGTTACGCATGTTCCATCCAATCCCAGTGATCACCGTTTACTACTTAGCCTGTGTAACCAGAACTTCCTATTGTCGTCCAGTGCACAACCTGTAAGACTGTACCTGGCAGCCCCAGGGAAGAGGCAGAGTGGATCTGACCTCTTTTGTGGAGAAAAAAGCATTGCTGGACGGACAGGACAAGAGTTGTCCACTGCAGATATGAGGGTGTTAACCCTCTTCTGGGAGCTTTTCCTGACCCTGACCCCCCATGCTCTCCTTAGGGCCTGAGGGTCTCCCTTTTGGCCCTCACTGAGCAGACCGTTGCATGGAGAAGGTCTCGTGACGGTCCCTTGTTTCTTGGTGTGAGTCGATTCTGACTCATGGCGACCCTATGTGTCCAGAGCAGAACTGCTCCATAGGGTTTTCGAGGCTGTGACCTTTTGGAAGCAAATGGCCCGGCTTGTCCTCCAAAGGGCCTGTGGATGAGTTCAAACCGCCAACCTGTCGGCTAGTAGTCAGTCGCTTAACCGTTTGGGCCATCCAGGGACTCCTGGTGGCCGGCTAGCTCCTCCCATGTGAGCTCCATCTTCCTCCACGTGCACCATGGGCTCCAGGGGACACACCCTACCCTCTCCCTCTCCCCCTCCCCACAGCCCATGGCTGCCACAACCATACCGTCCAGTGCCTCCCCCCCCACTCCCTCGCAGAGTCCACAAACACATCCGAACTGCGCATCTGCCGGATCAACAAGGAGAGCGGGCCGTGCACAGGCGGCGAGGAGCTCTACCTGCTGTGTGACAAGGTGCAGAAAGGTGAGGGGCCACGGGGGGCAGCGACGAGGGGGGGCCCTGCCCTCTCTGACGGCTCTGGAGGAGGGTCCTTCCTGGTCCTTCCTGTTTCCGGTGCCCCGGGCATTCCTTGGCCTGTGGCACCATCACTCCCACGCCTGCTGCTGTCTGCACACACGGCTGGGCTCCCGCTGTGTCTCTCGCGGTCTGTGCCTCTTACCCGCTTCTTCCTTTTCCCTTTTTTAAATATTTCATTGTGTTTTCAGTGAAGGTTTACACAGCAGTTCAGGTTCCCATTGAACAATTTCCACACAGATTGTTTGGTGACATCAATTGCATTCCTTTTTGTTTTTTTCCTTTTTGGTCTTTAGTAATTTATTCTTTCACGGATGTTGGGTTTGAGTGAAAGTTGACAGAGCAAATTAGTTTTCCGTTCAACCATTTGTGCACATTGTGTTTCGTGACATTGGTTGCACAGCCCTCGATGTAACAGCTCTCGTCCCACTTCCTCCCGGGGGTCCCCGTTTCCACTCCTCCTCCTTCCCTGCCCCTTCCTGGCTTCCGAGCTTGGTTTGGGGCAAATGCTGCCCTTTTGGTCTCATAGGGTCGACTGTTCTGAGGACCACGTTCCTCACAGGTTGACTTTATAGGCCTGTCTGTTGTTTGACTGAAAGGTGATCCCAGAGAGTGGGTTCAGTTCCAGGTTTGAGCAGTGTCCAAAGGCCGTAGTCTCAGGGCTCCCACCAGGCTCTATCATACCAGTAGTTGTTGTTGTTATGTGCCGTCGAGTCGGACTCGACTCAGCGACCCCTCCTGGAGCTTCTGAGGTGCTATCACTATGGAAGTAGATTGCCCAACCTTCCTTCTGAGGAGTGGCTGGTGGGTTTGAACTGCCTTCTGATTAGCAGTCAAATACCTTAGGCACTATGCCACCAGAGCTCCCGTCATACCAGTAAGTCTGGTCTTTTCTATGAGGTTGAATTCTGTTCTACATTTTTGTCTCACTCTGTCTAGGACTTTCCGGGTGATCCCAGTTGGAGCTCTAAGTAGCAGTAGCCGGGCACCATCTAGTTCTTCTGGTCTCAGGCTGGTGGAGGCTGGGGTTCACGTGGTCTGTAGTCCTGTGGACTAACTGTTTCCTTGAGCCTTTTGAGTTTCTTCACTCCTCTTTGCTCCAGGTGGGAAGAGACCAATCGTTGTGTCTTAGATGGCTGCTCATGAGCTTTTAAGGCTCCAGTTGCTGCTCACCGAAGTGGGATTAGAACCTTGTCTTTGTAGACTGTGTTCTGACAATTGACCTAGATAGTCTCAAGACCACAGTCCTAAGCCCTTGAGCCCTGTGACTCATTCCTCCAGGTGCTTGGTTATGGCTAAGAAGTTGGCATAACTCTGCCCCTGTGTGCTCTACTGTGTGCCTAGATGTGTTTGAGCACGTACAGATAGGTATGTAGAAACACCCTCTGCCAACCTGTGTCTGCTCTGGGTACTGCCGTACGCCACCCCACACCCAGTCAGCTTCCAGACCTGCCTGTGTGTCCGCTCCTCAGTTCCTGCAGGACTGTGGATGTCACCGCGCTCACTGCCGCCCTTCACTCTTGTGTCCCTCCCAGCGTCCTTGGCCCTGGTCAGGTGCTGACCCCCCCTTCCTGAGTATGGCCTTGCTCTTCACCCAAGTTCATGCACATCTGCTCTCTCGTCAGTGGTCCTCCCTCCCTCCCCTTCCCATCCCTGCCAACCATCAAAGACTGTGTCTTTCTGTGTGTAAACCTTTTCTTGACTTTTTACAATAGTGGTCTCATACAATATTTATCCTTTTGTGATAGGCTAATTTCACTCAGCATAATGTCCTCTAGGTTCAGCCATAGGAGCTCTGGTAGCATAGTGCCTAAGGCACTTGACTGCTAACCAACCCACCAGTCACTCCTTGGAAAGAAGGTTGGGCAATCCTACTTCTGTAGTGATACTGCCTTGGAAACCCAAGGAGGGGTCGCTATGAGTCGGGGCCAACTTGACGGCATATAACAACAACAACAACAGGTTCAGCCATGGTGTGAGGTGTTTTGTTTTTTTAAAATAACTCAAAATGTTTTGTCCTTTTTATTTATTTTTAATTTTTTTATTGTGATTTGAGTGAAAGTTTACAGAGCAAATTCACTTTCCGTACAGCAGCTCACACACACGTTGTCTCATGACATTGACTACAATTTCCCACAATGTAACAGCTCCCCTCCCTCGTCCTCCCCAGAGTCACCTCTTCCCAGTGTCCATCCCTCCATGCACTCCTGCCCCCCGAGCTGTCTCCCTGTGCATAAGCAAGCCTTCTTTCTCCCATGATTGTTTTCTCCAAGGAGTGTATCTACCTCAGGTACATGTTCAACTCATGCCTATCTTTTGTTTGGTTGAAAGCTGGTGTGAGGTGTTTTGCAGATTCATGATTGTTCTTTAAGGTTGTGTGGTGT
Source organism: Orycteropus afer afer (assembly GCF_000298275.1). Taxonomy (NCBI): domain Eukaryota; kingdom Metazoa; phylum Chordata; class Mammalia; order Tubulidentata; family Orycteropodidae; genus Orycteropus; species Orycteropus afer. The sequence goes on along the minus strand of NW_006921686.1, from coordinate 4,926,951 downwards.
TCCACTCTGTGTGTGTGTGGATGGGCACTTGGTTGTTCTCATCTTTTTGCTGTTATGGATAATGCTATGATGAACATGGGTGTGCATTTATCTATTCATGTCACAGCTCTTACTTTCCTAAGATGCATACCTAGTGGTGGGATGGCTGGGTCACGTGATCTCTATTTCTAACTTCTTAAGGAAGCGCCATGCTGTACTCCACTTTGGTTTATTATTTTACAATCCCATCAGCAGTGTATGAGCATTCCAATCTCCTCACACCCTCGCCAGCATTTATTGTTTTCTGTTTTGTTTCTTTTTTTTTTTCTTTATATCATTGTTGTTACTACTGGTGCGAGATGATATCTCGTTGTTGTTTTGATTTACATCTCTCTGATGGCTAATGATCACTAGCATCTCTTTATGTATTTGTTGGCTGCCTGAATGCCTTCTTTGATGATGTGTCTGTCTGTTCATGTCCTTTTCAGATTTTTCAGATTGTTTGTTCTTTTGTTGTTGAGGTGTTCAGGTTTTCTATAAATTTTAGAAAGTAGTCCCTTGTCAGATAAGTCATTGCCAAAACTTTTTTTGTCTGTAGGTTCTCTTCTCACTCATTTTGAGATATCTTTAATGTACATAAGTGTTTAATTTTCAGGAGCTCCCAGTCTTCTAATTTATGTTTTGCTATTTGTATATTTTAGTTATGTTTTATATTATGCCATAAATTAAGGCTCTACAGTTTGCCCTTGTTTTTTCTTCCATGATCTTTATAATTTTAGGTTTTACATTTAAGTCTTTGATCCGTCTTGAACTAGTTTTTGTATATGGTGTGAGGTATGGATCTTGTTTCACTTTTCTGCAAATAGATACCAGTTTTGCCAGCACTGTTTGTTAAAGAGACTATCTCTTGCCCTTTTAATGGATTTCATCCCTTTGTTGAAGATCACCTGTCCACAGGTGGATGGGTTTACTCCGGGTTCTTACTTCTGTTCCATTGGTCCATGTGTCTGTTATTGTACCAATACCAGGCTGTTTGACCATGATGGTTGTATGGTAGTTTCTGAGATCAGGAAGTGTGAGACGTCCTACTTTGTTCTTCTTCTTCAGTTGCGTTTTACTTATCTGGGTTCTCTTTCTTTTCCTTATAAAGTTGGTGATTAGTTTTTCCACGTCTTTGAAGAACGTTGATGGAATCTGAATTGGAGTTGCATTATATTTATAGCTTGCTTTGAGTATTATTGACATTTTCACAATGTTAAGTCTTCCTATCCATGAACATGGTATGTTCTTCCATTTATGTAGATCTCTTTTGGTTTCTTGCAGTAGTGTTTTGTAGTTTTCTTTGTATAAGTCTTTTTCATCCCTGGTTAGGTTTATTCTTAAGTACTTACTTCATCTTTTTGGTGGTTATTGTAAATAGTATTGTTTTCCTTATTTCCTTTCCAGAGTTCTCTTTCTTAGTGTAGAGGAATCTGACTGATTTTTGCGTGTTGATCTTGTATGCTGCCACTTTGCTGAATCCTTCTATTGTGCTTTCTCTGAACTTTTCTAAGTGTAGGATCATATCATCAGCCAAAAGGGGTGGTTTTACTTCTTTTTTTACTGATTTGGAAGCCTTTTATCTCTCTTTCTTGCCTTATCACTCTGGCTAGGACTTCCAATAAAATGTTGAATAGAAGTGGTAATAGAGAGCATGTTGTCTAGTTCCTGTCCACAAGGGGAATGTTTCCAGTCTCTCACCATTGAGAATAATGTTGGCTATTGGTTTTGTATAAATGTCCTTAATTATGTTGCGGAATGTCCCTTCTATTCCTATTTTGCTGAGAATTTTTATTAGGAAAGTATGTTGGATTTTATCAAATGCCTTTTCTACATTGATCATATAATCACGTGGATCTTTTCCTTTGTTTTATTTATGTGGTGGATTATACTGATGGTTTTCTAATGTTGAACCATTGTATACCTGGTATGAATCCCATTTGGTTATGGGTTTTTTTGTTTGTTTGTTTGTTTTGTTTTTTAATCTTTGCTGTTGGAGTCTATGGCTAGGATTTTGTTGAGAAGTTTTCTATATATATTCATTCATAAGGGATATTGGACCATAATTTTCTTTTTCAGTGGTGTCTTTGCCTGGCTTTGATATCAGATGTTACGCTTGCTTCATGGAATGAATTTGGGAGGACTCCATCCTTCTCTGTGTCCTTGAATAGTTTGAGTAGAACTGGTGTCGGCTGTTCTCTGAATGTTTGTCACAGTTCCCCAGTGAAGCCATCTGGGCCCGGGCTTTTTTTGAGGGGGAGTATTTATTTATTTATTTATTTATTTTGGAGGAGGAGTATTTTTTATGACTTCTTCGATTTCTTCCATTGCTATGAGTCTTTTCAAAATTTCTACCTCAGTCTGTGTTAGTTTAGTTAGGTAGTGTGTTTCTAGAAATGTCTGTGTCTTCTAGGTTTCAAACTTGTTGGAGTACAATTCCTCATAGAATTCTGTTATCCTTTTTACTTCAGTTGGTTCTGTTGTAACATCACCCATTTTGTTTATTATTAGCATCTCTTCCTCTTTTCCTTTGTTAATTTGACTACTCAAAGGACCAACTTCTGGTCTTATCAATTCTTTCTAACGTTTTTCTGTTTCATTTCTACTCTAATCTTTATTATTTCACTCCTCTGGTATCTGTGGTCTTTTTTTTTTTTTTTTTTTTTTTCCTCTCTCTTTTTCTATTTGTTACAGTTGTAGGGTTAAGGTGTTGATTTTGACTCTTTCTTCCTTTTTGATGTGTGCATTTATTGCTATAAATTGACCTCTGAGCACTGCTTTTGTTGTGTCCCAAAGGTTTTGGTGTATTGTGTTTGCATTCACCTTTCATTCTAGGAATTTTTTTATGTCATATATTACCCAGTAGTTTTTAACCAGGATATTATTCAGTTTCCATATATTTGATTTTTTTCCCTTGTTCTTCCTGTTACTGATTTCTAATTTTATAGCGTTGTGATCCGAGATGATGCTTTGTATTATCTAGATGTTTTTTAATTTATCGAGGCTTGCTTTGTGGCCAACGTGGTCTATTCTGGAGAATGATCCATATGTGCTGGAAAAGAACTTACACCATGCTGTTGTTGGGTGGAGTGTTCTATGTATATATATAGGAGCTCTGGTAGCATAGTGGCTAAGGCACTTGACTGCTAACCAGAAGGCTGGCGGTTCAAACCCACCAGCCACTCCTTGGAAGGAAGATGGGGCAATCTACTTCCATAGTGATACTGCCTCAGAAACCCAAGGAGGGGTTGCTATGAGTCGGGTCCGACTCGACGGCACATAACAACAACAACAACAACATATATATATACCTTTATGGGAGCTCTGGTAGCATAATGGCTAAGGCATTTGACTGCTAACCAGAAGGCTGGCAGTTCAAACCCACCAGCCACTCCTCGGAAGGAAGATGGGGCAATCTACTTCCATAGTGATACTGCCTCAGAAACCCAAGGAGGGGTTGCTATGAGTCGGGTCCGACTCGACGGCACATAACAACAACATAGACCTTTATGAGGTCTAGTTGGTTGACTTGTTTAGATCTTCTGTATCTTTGTTGAGTTTCTTTCTAGTTCTTTCCATTGAAAGTGATGTGTTAGAGTCTCCTGCTATTATCATGGAGTTGTCTGTTTCTTTTTTCAATTCTGTTAAAGTGTATTTTGTGTATTTTGGAGCTCTTTCTTCGGGGGCATAGAAATTTACTATGGCTATGTTCTCTTGTTGGATCAACCCTTTAATTATTTATTATATGATATCCTTCCTTGTCTGGTTTTTGCCTTCACGTCTGTTTTACCACAGGTTAATATTGCCACTCCTACTCTTTCTTGGCTGCTGTTTGCTTGCTGTGTTTTTCCCATCCTTTGATTTTTAGCTCATTTTTGTCTTTGTGTCTAAAGTGTGTCTCCTGTCAGCAGCATATTGATGGGTCGTGTTTTCTTACCCATTCCACCACTTTCTGTCCTTGACTAGCTCATCAATCCATTTATGTTCAGTGTCATTACCAATGAGTTTGAATTTACTGCTGTCACTTTATGGTGCTTTTTTGTGGTACTGATTTCTTTCTTTCTTTTAATTTTTATTATGATTTGGGTGAAACTTTACAGAGTAAATTCATTTTCCACACTGCAGTTCATACACGTTTTGTTTTATGACGTTGACTGTAATTCCCCAGTGTAACAGCTTTTTCCCACTTCCTCCCTCTACTTAGCTCTTCCCTGGGTCCTTCTTTCCTGTGCATTCCTGCCCCCTGAGCTGTCTCCCTGTGCAAATGCTGCCTTTCTGGTCTCCTATGGTTGATTGTTCTAAGGAGTGTATCTACCTGATGTAAATGTTCACC
>NW_006921686.1:4915174-4917860 GCF_000298275.1 Orycteropus afer afer | reverse complement strand
GTCTAGTTCCTGTTCTCAAGAGGAATGGTTTCAGTCTCTCTCCATTGAGGGTAATATTGGCTGTTGGTTTTGCATAAATGCCTTTTATTATGTTGACCCTGTCTCTTGATGTTGTTATCTTTGTTTCAAAGTCGTCGTTGACTGTTTGGTCTCATGTAGGTGATTTTTTGAATGATTGCATTACTTACAGGTGATGGTCATTATTTTTTTTTGAGCCAGTTTGTAATTTAGCTACAGCGTACCTCAGGGGTTAGTTTTGGTTCAAGATTTGAATAGTATTTCAGAGCAGTGGTTTCGGGGAGCCCTCCAGTCTCAACCAGGTCTCATTTTCTTTCTTTTTTGGGATTTGAGGTTCAGTTGCACATTTTTCTCTCATTCTGTCAGGGTCCATCTATCGTGTCCCTGGTTACAGTGGTCAGCATTGGTCACCAGGCACCATCTACTTCTTCTGGTCTCAGGGTCGATGATGCCAGGGTTCGTGTAGACCACTTGTTCTATGGATGAGTTTCTTCTGTGAGCCTTGGATTTCCTACTCTTTTCCTTCAGAGGAGCCGAGACCAATAGCTGCATCTTCAGTGGCTACATACAAGCTTTTAAGACCTAAGACATTACTCACCAAAGCAGGATGTAGAATATAACTTTATGAACCATATTATGCCAGTTGACTGAGTTTTCCCACTTGAACACATCTTTATGAGCAACACAAATTACCCTCTAACAGAAGACGAGGAGGTGCTGGTTAACTGGGGCAGCGGGCGGGTGGATCTAGGACTCTGGCTTTGGAATCAGATGGACACAGCTGATTGGTTTACTTGCTGACTCGCAGTCACTCACCTCCTCACTCCTATACAAAGACTAAGTATGGCCTGTCTGCCCAGGCAACATGGGGTCTTCACAAAATTTCGAATAATGAATGAATGAACGAATAGGCAAATTGTTATCGGGTGGCTTCTCTCTGCCAAACCCTGTGCTGGGCAGTGCTGAGGACACAGCCATGACCAAGATAGTCCCCAGTCCTGTCCAACTAGGGCTCTTAGCCCAGTGGGGGCGGGGAGCTGAGTGCAAAATCATGAAGGTGAGTAGTGCCGAGAGGAAGGAAGATCAAGTTCTGACCTTGAACAGAGGAAATACCGGACTTGAACATTAAGGAAGGTCTCTCAGAAGATGTGACATTTAAGCTGAGATCTGAGGACTGCAGAGGATATAGACAGGGCCTGGGCTGGGGCCAGAGCAGGGAAACTGTTCCAGGTGGTGGTGAACGATGAGAGGTAGGTGTGAGTTCTCGTCCATCATTCATTCGCTGGCTGACCGTGGGCAGCTGTCTGTGCTGCTCTGAGCCCCCATGTCCTTGTGTCTAAAATGGGCCATGCTACATGAAGACAGAGAGAAGTCCACAAGGAAAAGGGACAACTTCAGTAAATGCTGTAACATATACAATCTTACACCAACAGTAATAACAACCAAAAAATAGGTGTGTGGTTATGTGGCTAGATATGGATGCATACATGGGTACAGGAAGGCACGCATAAGTAGGTGCATGGGTGTACGTAGGTGTATCTGCAGGAATATGTGTATACATGTTTGTGTGAGCTCCATATATATCCACATATACGACAGACCACAGGGGCACAGTTATGGAAGCTTTCTAGGTATAGCTAAATAACTCGCTGCCAAAAGGGCAGGGAGGTGGCATCTTCTGATCTCGTTTAACTTCACAAGAGGGAGACAGAATCACCATCAACAGCCCAAGGCTGATTCCTATGAGGCCAGACATCCCGCCACCCTCCAGCCTTTTACGCATCCTGACACCAGCCGTCCCTCCCACGGCACTCGTTACTTCTCTGCTGGGTTTGATAATTCATTGCAGTGGCTGCACGGAACTCACAGACCATACTCATGATTATGGGGTTTATTAGGGAAGTAACAGGCTACAATTCAGATTCAGGAATGCACTCAGGATATAATCATTTGATTAGGACAGTCTCTCCTCTGCTGTGCCCTCAGGCGTGTCTGCCTGGCCTCTGCCCTGCTTGGGCAAGAGTTACAAAGCTCTTTTAGCTCTGCTGATGGGTACACTTAGGTGCAGCCCACTCCACCAGCAAGCCTCCTGCTCAAGGCCACCATCTTTCTCACTCTGTGCGCCAAGTAAGCCTGCCGTTCTGTCTCATGCCTCTTGATTCCTCTGAGACCATCTCTCTGCCAGGGCATCTCTCTCTGCCACGTGTCTCTCTCTGCCAGTGAGATCCACTGCAGGGATCTCAGGTCCAAGGACACACTCTACTTCACCTCCAGCTCTTCTCTCTTGATGGCAGTAAGATCCCCTCGCTGCCTCCAGGAGGGGTCACTTTAAGCCTGGCAAAGTAATAAAACTAACCAATCCCAACATCAGAGTTCTACACACTTTATTTGCATGGTCCCACCCAGTAGTCCAGTGGGAGTTACAAAGACTATGCTAGAAAGGCCATACCAAGTAATTCACTGCACCTCACCACACTCACAGGATTAGTTGACTAGGTTAGAGGGCTTGGTACCATAGTGTCAGGGGATAACTTAATCAGCTGGCATAACATCATTTACGAAGATAATGTTCTCCATCCTAGACTGGTGAGTAGTATCTGGGGTCTTAAAAGTTTGTGAGTGGCCATCTAAGATACAACTTTTGGTCTCTCCTTATATGGAGCAAAAG
>NW_006921686.1:4912262-4914579 GCF_000298275.1 Orycteropus afer afer | reverse complement strand
AAAAAAGTGTAATACTCGTTGCTAGTGAGTATGTAGTGAGATAAAAGATACCATACGGTTGTGTGGGAGAACAACTTTAAGGCAACAAGAGCCTTAAAAATATTCATACTGTTTGACTTAGAAATTGCACTTTGGGGTAACTGTTTTGTCAAAAATCCAACATATAAAAAAATAAAATGAACAAAGATGCATTTGTAACTGTCAAGAAAAAAAAAAGAAACGTTGACAATATAAATGCTCAAAAGTTGTGGAATATTCAAAGTAATTTCTAACAGCCATTTGATGAAATCTTATGTATGCGTTCAAAATTGTGCTCAAAATGGTTAAGAATAACTTGGGGAAATGTCTGTGCAAGAAAATGAAAAAAGCACAAGAAAATAAAAGCACAGTGGCTGTTGGGATGAGACGAGATCCCCGCTGCTCAAGCGCCACACTAAATAGCATTGGCTTTGACCATGGATTTTCTGAGTGCCGAGCTTGGAGCCTGTGGTGAGGTGCTGTTGAATCAGCTCAGGCCCACAGTGACCTTGTATGTAACAGACAAAACGTTGCCTGGCCCCGTGCCGTCCTCAGGACGGGTGGTGTGTGCAAGTCCATTGCTGTGGCTCAATGTACCTCACTGAGCATTTCCCTCCCTTCTGCTAACCTTCTCCTGTGCCAGGAGTTCCTCAGTGGCATAAGCAGTTAAGAGCTTACTCAACTGCTAGCTGAAGGGTTGGTGGTTTGAACCCACTCAGAGGTGCCTGGGAAGATGGGTGTGGCAGCCTGCTTCTGAAAGTTCACAGCCTGGAAAATGTTATGGAGCAGCTCTCTCTGCACACCTGGGGTCTTCATGAGTTGACATAAACTCAATGGCAACAAGAGACAACTCTGAGTTTACCAAACAAGCGAGCTGAAGTCCAGCCATCTTTGCTTCTAAGAAGCATTCTGGTGGTAGTTCTAAGACTGATTTGCTCGTTTGACAAACTGAAAAACCAAACCCACTGCCATCGAGTCAGCTCTGACTCATAGCAAGCCCCGTGGGGTTTCCAAGGCAGTAAATCTTTACCAGAGTAGATTGCCCCATCTTCCTTCCATGGAGCGGCTGGTGGGTTTGAACCACCAAACTGGTTAGCAGTCAAATGCCTTAGGCACTGCACCTCCTTTATGCACCTGGCAGGCCACGGTATATTCATTTCTTCACCAGCATCACAACTTGAATGTATCAATTCATCATCCAGCTTTCACATGCGTATGAGGCAATTGAAAAGATCATGGCTTGGGCCAGGTGCACCTTAGTCATCCAAGTGACATCTTTGCTTTTCAGCACTTTAAAGAGGTCTTTTGCAGCAGATTTGCCCAATGCAATACATCGTTGATTTCTTAATTGTTGTTTCCAGCCAGTACATGGAATTACTATGTAAGAGACAATGCAATGAGATAAGAAAAAGAAATAACATGCAGAGTAGCCTACTGAATCCTGACTCTCCTGCTATTAGCTCTATGGCCTTGGATAAGTATCTTAACCTCTCTGAACCCTGATTTCCCCATATTCTACTCTTCTTTGAAAGGTCTGTGGCTGTTGTCTGGGAACTTGGATTTTTAGAAGATTCCCATCATTCCCTGATAAAAATAGCTACTGTCCCTAAACTATTTGTACAAACAATACTGTTTTTGCTGAACACCTTTCCTTCTGGGAGTCTGGAATTTTCATATGCGCCAGGCTACCTACCCATTGCCATCGAGTCGACTCTGACTCATGATGACCCCTTGTGTGCTGGAGTCAAACTGTGCTCCACAGGCTGTCCAGTGGCTGACTTTCTCAGAAGCAGATAGCCAGTCCTTTCTTCTCTTTTGATAATACTTTGGTATTTTTTAGTGAAAGTTTACACAGCAAGTTAGATTCCCATTCAATAATTTCTATACATATTGTCCAGTGATGTTGGTCCCATTTTTCACAGTGTGGCATCATTCTTATCATTTCCATTCTGGTTGTTCTGTTTCCCTCCATCTAGCTTCCCTGCTCCCCACTAACCTTCTCATCTTTGCTTTAGGGTAAATGTTGACCATCTGGTGTCATGGAGGTGTTTTTTTAAAGGAGCACAGTATGCACAGGTGGTGTTTCTTTCATGAGCCAATCTCTTCTTTCGCTGAATGGTGAGCCTCCAGGTATAGTTTCAGTACAAAGTTGAAAGGGTATTGTGGCAATAGTCCCAGTCTTTCTTCTGAGGTGCCTCTGCATGGACTTGAACTTCTAACCTTTCTGTTAGCAGTCGAGTATGTTAACCATTTGCACCATCCAGGGACTCCCGTGTGTCAGGCAGAGGGTGCCTGTGTG
>NW_006921686.1:4904164-4910102 GCF_000298275.1 Orycteropus afer afer | reverse complement strand
GGCTGAGTGTGTTGGTGGCAGGGGAACTGGCCCTCGCGGCTCAGCGGATGACCGCACCTTCCCGGCAGAGGACATATCGGTGGTGTTCAGCACGGCCTCCTGGGAAGGCCGGGCCGACTTCTCCCAGGCCGACGTGCATCGCCAGATTGCCATTGTGTTCAAAACCCCCCCCTACGAGGACCTGGAGATCACCGAGCCCGTGACGGTCAACGTCTTCCTGCAGCGACTCACCGACGGGGTCTGCAGCGAGCCGCTGCCCTTCACCTACCTGCCTCGGGACCACGGTAACCACGGCAACCCCAGCTACTCGCTGCCCCCCCCCGAGACCCAGGCCTTTGGCCTTGCTGGGGGTGGCCCCAAGGGGAACGGGGGGAGAGGGAGAAGCAGACGCGGGCTCACGGCCAAGTAGTCCACTCTGCCTCACAGTGAGCCCACATGTTATGGTGTAGACCTGCCCCACGGGGTTCCCAGGGCCGTGATCTTGACAGGCGTGGGTCTCCAGGCCTTTCTTCTGAGGGCCCTGGGTGGGTTCAAAGCACCAACCTACTGCCCTTTCATTAATAATCCGGTGCTTAGCACTCGGTGCCACCCAGGGACTCCGACGGTTACATTGTCGTTATCACTGTGTGCTGTCCTGTCAATTCTGACTCATGGCAACCCCATGTGACGGCAGAACTGGCTCCTGGGTTTCCAAAGTTAACGACATCGACAGGAGCAGATTGCTAGGTCTTTCTTCCTTGGAGCCTCGGGCTTAGCTGTTATGCCACCAGGGGGAGCCAGATAGGCTGGGGTTCAAACCCTAGCTCTGCTGTTTACCACCGTGTGAACTTTGCCTCTCTCAGCCTCAGTTTCCCCCTGTGCGAAAAGCAAATCTTTTTTTTTTTTTACTAATTTTTTTGCATTTGTTGTTAAGAATATACATAGCAAAACAGAGAGCAGTTCAACCGTTTCCCCACGCCCAGTGCAGTGATGTTAACCCCATTCTTTGAGTGTACAACCATTCTCACTCTGCTTTTCTAAGTTGTTCCTTCCCCATTCACATAAACTCACTGCCCCTGGAGTTTCCTGTCTAATTTTTCCAGTTGCTGTTGTCCGTTTGGCCCCATATATTGTTGTTGTTGTTCTGTGCTGTCGAGTCGGACCCGACTCATAGCGACCCCTCCTTGGGTTCCCGAGGCGGTCGCTATGGAAGTAGATTGCCCTGTATACGTAGATCGTAAAAGAACACATTGCTCAAGGTACACATTCTTTACTGGTTAAGCTAAACTGTTGGGTGGTTTTAAGAAGACTTCAGGGAATATTTTCAGTTTAAGGTTTAAAGATGATCTCAGGGCAGTAATTTCAAAGGTTCATCCAGCCCCCATGGCTCCAGAAAGTCTGGATTCCATGAGAATTTGCAATTCTGGCAAAATGGAAATCTTCATAGTCCTGGCCTCGTGATGTTTTAAAAGCATTCGCTCATTCATCCCCTTAGCACGTCTGCTCATGCCCAGCCCTGAGCCAGGCAATGCTGGGGTCACAGCAGGAACTGTGACAGTCCCGACTCTGCTCTCACAGGTTTCCCAATCCTGTGTGTGTGGGGGGACAGATCCTCCCCATTCAGTGATGACCAGAACCCAGAGGGGGCACATCACCCAGCCTGAGGAGTCAGGGAGGGCTTTCTGGAGGAGGGGACAGCTGAGCTGAGGCTGGGAGGATGACTAAGCAGTTCTCCAGGAAAGTGGTGGCAGTTGAGGAAGCATGTTTAAGCAATGGGAACAGCAAGTGCAAAGGCCCTGAGGCAGGACTGTGCCTGGGGTATCCCAGGAACTACAAAGACCAGTGTAGCTGGAAGGGAGAGAACTGGGCTACATAGGAAATGAAATCAGGGAGATCAGGTGGACGGAGGTGAGGAGTGTGGCAGATGAGGTCCTCAGGGTTTCATAACTCCTGGAAAGGAGGCCTTGGGTGCAAATGATTAAGTGCTCTGCAATTAGCTGAAAGGTTGGAGGTTCAAACCCACTCCAAGGCACCTTGGAAGACAGGCCTGGTGATGTGCTTCTAGAAGGTCATGACCTTGAAAACCCTGTGGAGCCGTTCTACTCTGCACACACGGGGTCGCCCGGAGTTGGCATCGACTTGACAGTGACTGAAAACAACAATAGGTACTGGAGGCAAATGGGAGTTTTACTCTGATCAAGGTGTGCACATCTGTTTGCATTGCTCAGCCAAGAACTGGACTAGCTCAACAATGTCCTAAGTGGCCTTGGTAGTTAATTATGTCCACTCCTCACTTAGCCACACGGTTGCTTTCCAAAGACCAGGTTGTTATGTGAAAATCGACATTATGGGAAAATGGTGGATGAGTACATCACTGCATAACTGCTAGATTAGGTCATTACATCAGTGCCAAATTACATCACTGCGTAACTACCAAATTACACCATTACATGAGTGCCGAGTCACATCACGACATAAGTGCCGAGTCACATCATGACGTCAGTGCCAAACCACTGAGCATCGGGGCCCAGTCAGCATTACTCTTTTCTCAAGCCTTGGTGTTCATCACTGCCATACATACACGGTTAATGCACATGATAGTCGGCTAGCAGGTTTTTTACTACTGTTGTAAATGCGGAATGTTGAATAACTAGATGTTTGATAAGTGGGGAATGGATGTGTTAATGCTGATACGTGGCTCTTTGTGTCTCCGGCACAGACAGCTATGGCGTGGACAAGAAGCGGAAACGAGGGATGCCCGACGTCCTTGGGGAGCTGAATAGCTCGGGTGCGTCCCCTCTGTCCTTTGGCACACCCGTCCTTGGTCCCTGGAGCAGATAACCAACCCCTCGCCCTGTCCCCAGGTGGGGAAGGAGGGCTGTCAGGGTTGAGGGGTCCTCATCTCTGCCTTTCCTCAGACCCTCACAGCATCGAGAGCAAACGGCGGAAGAAAAAGCCAGCCTTCCTGGACCAGTTCCTGCCCTGCTCTGGCTCAGGTGGGTCCCAGCTCGTCCCCTGGGGTGGGCTGAGGGTGAGTCCTAGCCCTTCTGGGTCCTTCAGGCTCCCCAAGGAGCTCACCACATAGCCTACAACGTGAAGTGGAAAGAACGAGGTGTCCCAGTTATCTAGTGCTATTATAAAGGAGCTCTGGTAGCATAATGCCTAAGGCACTTGACTGCTAACCAGAAGGCTGGTGGTTCAAACCCACCAGCCACTCCTTGGAAGGAAGGTTGGGCAATCCTACTTCCCTAGTGATACTGCCTCGGAAACCCAAGGAGGGGTCGCTATGAGTCGGGGCCGACTCGACAGCAAATAACAACAACAACAACATTATAACAGAAATACCACAAGGGGGTGGCTTTAATGAACAGAGAGTTATTTTCTCATAGTTTGAGAGGCTAGAAAGGAGCCCTGGTAAGTGAAGTGGTTAAAGTGCTTGGCTGCTAACTGAAAGGTCAGTGGTTGGAACTCACCAGCTGCTCCATGGGAGAAAGATGAGGCAGTTGGCTTCCATAAAGATTTACAGCCTTAAGAACACAATGGTGCAGTTCCACTCTGTCCTCTAGGGGCGCTGTGAATCAGAATAAACTCCACAGCAGTGGCTTTGGTTTGGACTTCCCAGCCTGTAAAGATTGACAGCCTTGGAAACCCTATGGGGCAGGTCTAGTGTGTCTTATATGATTGCTGTGGGTTGGAATTGACTTAATGGCAACAGGTTTTTGGTTTGGTTTAGGAGACTAGAAGTTCTAATACTGGGCACTGGCTTTAGGGAAAGACGCTTTCTGTCCACTGTGGGAAAAATCTTTGTCTCAGCTTCTCTAGCGTTCTTTCTGCGTTCCTTGGAGATCGCCACGTGACATCTGTCTTTCCCCCATTCTTGCTTCTCTGTCTAATCTGCTCCTTTTCTATCTCACAAGTGAATAGATTTAAGACACACCCCACTGTTATATGGCCTCCTTAACATAACAAAGAAAATCTTACTCACAGTTGAGATTACGTCCACCAGTATAGAGGTTAGGGTTGAACACAGTTCAGTCCACAACACCAAGAATCTGGAAATGGCTGGGCCATTTTCTTGCTGTGTGATTTTCACCAAGTTCCTCCACCTCCCTGAGTCTCAGAGGTCTTTTCTGAAAAAGCTTTATCAGATAACCTACCTCAGGGGCCTTTTAACTTTATTATTTTTTATAGAGCTCTGGTGGTGTAGTGCCTAAGGCACCTGACTGCTAACCAGAAGGCTGGCAGTTCAAAGCCGCCAGCCACTCATCAGAAGGAAGGTTGGGCAATCTACTTCCATAGTGATACCACCTCAGAAACCTAAGGAGGGGTCATTATGAGTCGGTCCAACTTGACGGCAGTGAGTTTTAGAAAGTCGCTCCTGGATGGTGCAAATGGAAAGTGCTCAGCTGCTGACCCATAGGTTGGAGGTTCAAGTCCATCCAGGGTTGCCTAGGAAGAAAGGCCTAGAGATCGACTTCCAAAAAAACCAGCCTCTGAAAACCCTGTGGAGCATGGTTCTGCTCTGACACACAGGGTCACCATGCATTGGAATTGACTCCATGGCCACTGGTATATGACAAGCGTGTAAGTGCCGTGTGTATTTAATCATGCAATCTGCACAGTCACCTGTGAGGTAGGTACTGTTACCACCCTCATTTTACAGGTGAAGAAACAGGCCCAGAGAGGCTGAGTCTCTCATCCAAAATCACACAGCTAATCCCTGGTGAAGCAGGGATTTGAACCTGAGCATCTGTATGGACTAGTGATGATGTTTATGAAATGAGTGGCAGGAGTAGACAGTGGATAAATGCATGTGGTCATCAGACAGCCAGCCTCAATCCCAACCACCCACTGGGCTGTCTTCTCCCTCTCCCTTTGCTTCAACTCACAATCATCCTCAATTCCCATGAACCCCAGCCCTATGTGGCCGCCAGCAGAAGCCTCCCCACCCACTGATCACTAGCTGTAAGGACAGTACCCACAATATCCCAGCTACCCCAGGGTACCTGGCACCCAGCCAGCCACCACCTACTCAGTCAGTGGAGCTCTGGATCATCCCAGCCAGCCCCACCCTGGAGACAACCTTCTGTTACCCTCCCCCCAGCGCACACAACAGCTCCGCCTCTGGCAACCACCAATCCTAGCCCTTCCCACCAGCCACCAATCCCTGAAGCCCTTCCTCACTGGCCACCTGTCATTCATTGGTCTCCGCCATCAGTCTGATTTCCCACATGTGTCTCAAGCTCCCTTCCTCATTCTTGGGGCAAGGACCCTGGCATTGTAGTGTAATGGTTAAGAGCATGGCCTTAACCATGCTCTGGAATCAGACTGGTTTTGAATTCTGAGCCTAGAATTTAGCAGCTGTGTGACTTCTCTGAGCCTCAGTTTACTCATGTGTTGGATGGGGATCCTACTTCTTAGGGTCCTTTCTAGAATTTAATGCATGTGATATGGTTACTTAGCACAGTGGCACAGAGTTAGTTTCCTGTTGTTAGGAACTTGCTAGAAGTCAGGAATGCCTCCTGCATTTATCAATGAATATGTTTAACTTCATTTCCAGAAAAAAAAAAAAACCCCACAAAATAACAGGGCTTAAACAGGATAGAATTTTGTTTCTCCTATTACATAAACAGTCCAGAGGTAGGTGGTCCAGGCGTGATGCGGTGGCTGCGTGATCATCCGTGACTCAAGCTGTTGCTGCCTTCAGTTCCGTTTCCATCTCACAGTCCAGTGTGGCTGCTGCAACTCCAGCCATCACACCCGCATTCCAGCCAGCAGGAAGAACTTGAACACTGGGTTCTAGAAGTACCATACAGTATGTCTGCTTATATCTCTTAGGCCAAAATTTAGTCAC
Organism: Orycteropus afer afer; assembly: GCF_000298275.1. Lineage (NCBI taxonomy): Eukaryota > Metazoa > Chordata > Mammalia > Tubulidentata > Orycteropodidae > Orycteropus > Orycteropus afer. The sequence goes on along the minus strand of NW_006921686.1, from coordinate 4,904,269 downwards.
TGGTGGTTGAAACGCACCAGCCAGTCCTCGGAAGGAAGGTTAGGCAATCTACTTCCATAGTGATACCACCTCGGAAACCTAAGGAGGGGTCGCTGTGAGTTGAAT
>NW_006921686.1:4901004-4903539 GCF_000298275.1 Orycteropus afer afer | reverse complement strand
AGGTTGGTGGTTCGAACCCACCAGCCACTCTGTGGAAGGAAGACTGGGCAGTCTACTTCTGTAGTGATACTGCCTCAGAAGCCCAAGGAGGGGTGGCTATGAGTTGGGTCTGACTTGATGGCAGTGAGTTTGAGTTCTTTTCATGTCTTATACTGGAAGGTGACTAAGTGCTATGGAGAGATACAAGGCAGGGAAAAAGGTCAGGAATTCTAGGACACGGTTCTATTTTAAGGAAATACAAATGCCAATTCCAGGTCTTTGGTAATTATTATTATTATTTTTTTTTTAGTTTATATTAACTAATTATTTTTTTTGGAAGCAGTGGATAGAAACTTCCAGGATGCCAAGCATGAGAGGTGGTTAAGATGGGTTTTCCTGTTGTTGTTAAGGGCTGTGGAGTCGGTTCTGACTCACGGTGACCGTAAGCATATCCCAATGAGACACTGCCCAGGCTGCACCATCCTCAAAATCACTGTGGTGTCCGGGCCCACTGTTGCAGCCACTGTCAATCCATCTCATCGAAAGCCTCCCCCTTTTGCACTGACTCGGCTCTACTGAGCACCATGTCTTCTCCAGCGCTCGGTCCCTCTTGATGACATGTCCAAAGGAAGCTAGACAGACTCTCACCATCCTGGCTTCTGAGAAGGGTCTGGCTGTGTTCCCTCCAAGACGGAGTTGCTTGTTCTTCTGGTGTCTGTGATGCAAAAATGGGGTGGGGGTGGTGTCGTCAGACCTTCTCTAACTTCACAAGGGGGAGGAGGACCAAGATCAGCAGCCCAAGGCTGAGTCCTGTGAAGCAGAGGTCCCACATGCTGCCTTTTTACCCATACTGAGACCAGCTCCCTCCCACGGCACCCCCTGCTCCCCTGCTGGGTTCTGTAATTCACTGCAGTGGCCACACGGAGCACACAGGCAATACTCACCAATTACGGGGCTTACTGAGGAGCTCTGGTGGTGTACTGGATAAGGCACTTGACTGCTAACTGGAAGGTCGGCAGTTCAAAGCCACAGCTGGTCCACGGAAGGAAGATGGGGCAGTCTACTTCTGTAAAGATTTACAGCCTCAGAAACCCAATGGAATTCGCTGTGTCGGAAACGACTCAATGGCAGTGAGTTTGGTTTTTGGTACGGGGTTTACTGGGGAAGTAACAGGCTACGATTCAGGATCAGGAACTCAGGATACAGTTCTTCGATCAGGGCAGCTTCCGCTCAGCTGTGCCCAAAGGCAAGCCTCTCTCCAACCCGTGGCCTCTCGGCCTGACCTCTGCTCTGTTTGGGCAAGTGTTACAAAGCTCTCTTAGTTCTGCCAGTAGGCTCTGGCCTGAGGGGCTCAGCCTTCTTGCTCTGTGGGCCAGGAAGCCTAGTGACGCACCTCCTGCTTGTCTCTTGGTTCTGCTGCTGCCATTTCTGGTGCTGCTGCGTCTCGCCATCTCAGCAAAACGGTACAGCTGTCTCCTGGCTGGGGAGCTTCAGTGCAGGGATTGTGGGTCCAAGGCCACACTCCATTCCCAGCTCTTATTTAATGGTGGTCAGGTCCCCTTTTCACTTTTGGGAGGGCTCACTGAAGCCTAGCAGATGGCAAAACTGACTAGTCCCCATGTTAGGGGTCCACGTACTTTGCATGTTCCCACCCCCACAAGGGTGCCATGTACATTATTCACATTATTAGCAAGCTATCCAGTCCCCTTGGTGGGCCACAAGCACCTCACATTCATGTAGTCCCACCCAGTCACCTCGTGGACGTCACAATAACTATGGCTAGGAGGGCCATAGTAAATAATCCACCATGCACAGGGCATATTCAATATTCTTTGACAGTAACAGTATTTTGATTTGTTCTTCTTTGGTCTTTTTCTTTGTCCCACTTTCTTTCTGATACTATAAACAGACAGTACCTTTCTGATGAGGTTAGGCTTGTCTTAAAAAGAGAGACGTTCTCGCAGGATGACACATTTTATCTTCTAATTTTGAGACTGGCAACTTCCCCTATTTCACTTTTGGATTGTCTCTATATTTTAGGGGCTTGCCTACTACTAAGGGTAGGCACTACTACGATGCTGGAGGCATTTGGTTACTAACCAGAAGGTTGGTGGTTCAAACCTACCAGCAGCTTCAGGGAAAGAAAATGGAGAAATTTACTTATGTAAAGATTTACTGCCTTGGAAACCCAATAGGGGCTGCTTTGGGTTGGATCAACTTGAGGGCAGTGGGTTTGTGTGTGTGTGTGTGTGTGTGTGTGTGTCTACCCTGGTTAAGTAGCTTGACCATTATTGGTGACGGTATAATTACTCCACTGGGTTTTCCTGGTTGAGATCTTTAAATAAGTTGAATCCCATGCTTTGCTTCCTTGGTACAGCTGGGGAGTTTTGAACCACCAACCTTTAGGTTAGCCAGTCCACCGCAAACTGCTTGCATTACTGGTTGCCACGGTCAGGGACCTTCTTTTTTTTTTTAATTAGGATTTGGGTGAAGATTTACAGAGTAAATTCACTTTTCATACAGCAGTTCACATATACTTTGTCTCATGTCATTGAC
>NW_006921686.1:4896941-4900332 GCF_000298275.1 Orycteropus afer afer | reverse complement strand
CCCTCCTTGGGTTTCCGAGGCAGTATCACTACGGAAGTAGGATTGCCCAACCTTCCTTCCGAGGAGTGGTTGGTGGGTTTGAACCGCCAGCCTTCTGGTTAGCAGTCAAGTGCTTTAGCCACTATGCTACCAGAGCTCCCAATTGAGCTTGATGTCCCCTGCGACTATGGTTCAGGGACCTTCTTGATGGCAGCTAATGACAACAGCCTACTGCTGCTGGGAGCCTCCTTTTTGTTTCTGGAAAAAACTACCCCCAGCCCTGCAGCTTCCACAACTCACCTGCTGTCTGTGTGCCAGCGAGTTATTTGGCCTCGATTCCTCAGTTTGCTTAGCAAATGCGAATGATGATAAACCCTACTCACAGGTTTTCGGGATGAAAGGCGGCATTTAGCTATCAGATGACGACACCGACTCAGTGTGTGTAAGAGTTAGGGCCTGTCTCCTTGAAGCCCACTCCTCCGTTCTCTTCTCCAGGCCCCTTCCTCCCGCCGTCAGCACTGCTGCCAGACACAGACTTCTTCCCTGGCTCGGTGTCCTTGCCCGGCCTGGAGCCCCCTGGCGGGGCGGAACTCCTGGAAGACGGCTCTTTCTACGACCCCACAGCGCCCACGCTCTTTACCATGCTGGACCTGCTGCCCCCGGCGCCGCCACTCGCCAGTGCTGTTCCGGGCAGCGGGGTCGCGGGGGCCGCGATCGGAGAGCCGTCTGGCCCCGAGCTGCTGACGCTGGACTCGTACCAGGCCTCGGGCCCGGGGGACGGGGGCACCGCCAGTCTCGTGGGCAGCAACATGTTCCCCAACCAGTACCGCGAGGCGGCCTTCGGGGGCGGCCTCCTGTCCCCCGGGCCTGAGGCCACGTAGCCTCCGCCGCGACTGAGGAGAAGCAGTGGGTGGGGAAGGGGGGTGGAGGGCCCGGACGCCCAGCCCCGCCCCGGCTGTCCTGGGCCGGTTGGCCGAGCTCCTCATCCATCTGAATCGGACTTCTTCTGCGCTGGCAAGGAGCTCCGGAAGCACGGGGATCTCCTTGGGCCCATTCTACAAATGAGAAAACTGAGTCCGGAGAGGAAAGGGACCTGGCCCCCGTCCCACGGACTTGTTAACGCTGCCTCGTCCCCACACGTGGGGGCACCTCCTCCAGCCGGATTGGGGAGGGGACAGATCCTTGGCTCTCCGTCCCCAGGCCTGAAGTATGCTGGGGGTAGGTTGTTTGTTCAGTCTTCCGAATAAAGATGATGAATTTTTGAGCCTCGGGGGTAGTAATCTTCTCTTCCCCTGGGAAACGGCTGGGCCTTTCACAGGGCCACGTCCCCAGCTTCTCCCGCCCCTCGTCCCTCCAGTCCCGCCCCTCGTCCCTCCAGTCCCACCCCTCGTCCCTCTAGACCCCGCCCCTTGCATCGGCGTTTGCGTAAGCCGACAGGCTCAGCCCCGCCTCCTCCGCGCGGGCTACCATTTCCGCTTCCGGTGCGGGCCGCGCGCGAGCGCAGCGGTGGGAGGTGGCGACCAGCCGGTGAGTGGAGGCAGGGGGCACCGACCCTTTGGCTCTCGGGCTTGCGTCGTCTCAATTCTGCCCTTGCCTCGGTCTCTTCTCGGTCCGCTCTGCGCCTCGGCTGGGCTCCGGCCCGGACGGCTTCCCGCCCGCACCCCTCCCTCCGTCTGACGGGCCTCAGGCCGCGCCCCATCCCGCTCTGGAGTCCGAACTCGCGGCGCCGGCCTCGGCCATTGACCCCGCAGCCTGCCACAGGCCCCGCCCCCTTGTCAGAGAGAACTTTGTCCCAACCGGAAGGCCGCGATCCGGTCCGCAATCCCTGTCCTAACCCTGGGGTTCCGTTCCTGTCCACAGGCCCTGCCCCCAAACTCAGCCCACCCCCCTCCCGTCAGCCATATGCTCTTTCTGACTCTCCCCCTTTTTACCTGCATACTTGTCCAATTCAGATTCCTTCCGTAGACGTCAGCCGCATGCGGGCCTGTCCTTACGGCACTTCCCCAAGCTCGCCCTCCTCCCCGGAGCACCATCTTCTCTCCACGCCCTTCACCTGCCCTCCAGCCCTAGCCCCATAGCATTAATCTGTTCCCCTGAAGTCTTTGTCCTCTACCTCCACCTGCCTTCATCGTCACAGTCCTCCACCCTATACCCACTCCCACGCTTGTCCCCTGGCCAAGGGTGGGGGTGGAGATGGTGGCGGCGACGATATTCAGCTGGTCCCCTTCCTGTGGGTGCCAGCCCCAGCCCTGTGTCTCAGGCTCCTCCCCCATGGCTTGTTCCAGGTGTTCCCATGGCTTGTTCCAAACACCTGTAACTCCTGTCCCTGACTCCAGCGTGTTGAAACCAGGGTGCCCCTTTCCCCAGGCAGTTCACCCCCAGAATCCCCTGAGGGTGTTTCTGATCATCCGGGCTACTGGATCAAAATGGTCAGGGTTCCCTCAAACATCTGTCCCGTTCAGCCTGGCACACAGATCTCTCGCCTCACTTCCCCCTCCCTGAAGTTGAGAGATGTGAGGGTTTGGGCCAGCTCTGTCACCAGCAGCTTGTTGGATGGTTTGATTCTGTCCAGCTGGTTTCTATAGTCCCCTCCTCTCCCAGGTCGAGGCCTCAGGCTTGGCCTCACCACGATGTGGCACGAGGCTCGGAAACATGAGCGGAAGCTTCGAGGCATGATGGTGGACTACAAGAAGCGAGCTGAGCGGCGGCGGGAGTACTATGAAAAGATCGTGAGTAACCAGCCCTGGAGGATGGGGCAGAAAGGAGAATAAGGTGCAGGAAGAGCCCTGTTTCCTCAGGAGACTCTTCACTGATCGTTTGAGTGTTCTTGTTGAGTGCTGTGGAAGTTGGTTCCGACTCGGCCCCGGTAGAGGAAGAGAGTGGAACTGCCTCATAGGGTTTCCCAAGGCTGTAATCTTTATGGAAGCAGATTGCTGCATCTGTCTGTACAGGAGCAGCTGGTGAGTTCGAACCGCCAACCTTTCGTTTAGTAGCCGGGCACTTAACCCAGTGCGTCACCAGGGCTCCTTTGCTTTTTTATCTTTTTTCTTTTTATTGTGATTTGAGTGAAAGTTAACAGAGCAAATTCGTTTTCCATACAATATCTCATACATCTTTTGTTTCATGATGTTGACCACAATTCACCACAGTGTAACAACTCTCTTCCACTTCCTCTCCATAGTTGCCTCTTCCCTGTGTCCTTCTCGCCCATACACTCCCACCCCCTGAGTGTCTCCCTGAGCAGACATTACTCTTCTGTTTTCCCACAATTGATTGCTCCAAGGATTGTGTCTGCCTGATGGAAATGTTCGCCCCATATGCCTGTCTGTTGTTAAGCTGGGAGCTGCGGCAGTGAGTTCATTTCCAGACTTGAAGGGTAACTAGGGGCCATGGTCTCGGGGGGTCTCACCAG
>NW_006921686.1:4877370-4896486 GCF_000298275.1 Orycteropus afer afer | reverse complement strand
GCCACCAAAACCTCGTAGGGCTCCTTTCTTGACTGTCATCACTGTTAGCAACCTGTGTGTTTGCTGTTTGTTGTGGCCCCAGAGGACAGAACCAGTGTTAGCAGGAAGGAGGCACGTCTTTGTGACACTCAGAGCAAGGCATGTGTAAGACGGGCCGCCTCTGAAGGTCATCCATTTGCTCACTGCTGTCCTCCCAGGGCCTGGGAGGGCTCAGCCGTTTCTGGGGTTTGGCCTGGCACACAGTACGAGAGCTAGATCATCCCCTGGGCCAGATCACACTGGTCCTCCTGTTTGAATCCTTTGGTGTCTCAGTTGCTTTTGGGGAGCCCAAACTTCATTCCCTGCCCTGGAAGGCTCCTGGGGGTCTGGCCTCTGCCGGCCTCAAAGCTTCGTCCTTGGACAGAGCCACATGCCTATTTCCTATCTCTGCTGCAATGGGGCTTTGTGCCTGTCACGTCCCGCCTCCACCTGTTTAACTCCTTTGCTTGGGAATGAGTTGCTGGGGGTGGTGGTGCTGTCACGTCAGTTTCAACACTCAGGGACCCTGTGTGACAGTGGAGAACTGCCTCATGGGTTTTCTAGGCTGTAATCTTTATGGGAGGAGCCCTGGTGGTGCAGCGGTTGAGTGCTTGGCTCTAACAGAAAGGTCAGTGATTTGAAGCCATCAGCTGCTCCATGGGAGAAAGGTGTGCTAGTGTGACTCTGTAGAGATGACGGCCTGGAAGTCCTGAGGGGCAGTTCTGCTCTGTCCCGTGAGGCTCACCATGGGGACTTTTGTTGTAGTTGTTGTTAATTTAGTCTTCACGGGAGCAGATTGCCACGTCTTTGTCCCGTGGGGCTTCTGGGTGGGTTTGAACCACCATCCTTTCAGTTAGCAGCCGAGTGCTTAACCACTGTGCCACCAGGGCTCCTTGTTCAGGAATGAATAGCTGCCTCTTGCTGAGCACCCGTGATGTGCCCGACCCAGCACCTGCTCCTGCGGGGGGACGTTCCTTCTCGTCCCGGCAGGCCTGAGAGGTGGCAGTGAAGGTCTCTGGGTACCGGGGATGCTGCGGACGGCTGAGCTAGTAGCCTTTCTGTGTTCAGTGCTGGGCTGGGCTCCTGACTTGAGCCTCTGCCTCATCACATTCTCGCTTTCCCCGGGAGGTGGTTCCTGTCACCTCCGTTTCATCAGGGAGGGGCTGAGAGTCACAGCTGCCATGTGGTTACGTGGTAGGAGTCGGCATTCCAACCCTGGCTCCTGACCCTTAACCGCTCCACCCGGGAGCTTATACTGCAGAAATAGAAGGCTCGTACAAAGGGACACGGAAGCAAAATGTTTCAGGCCTTGGTGCTTGGAGTCCCAGGCCCTGGGTTTTAGTTCTAGCCGTTCCACTTGTGTACTGGGGACCTTGGGTGAGCCGCTGTCTCCCGGAGAGTTTAGCTGTGAGTGACAGACCTTATATCTTGGTGTCTCCAACAAGGTAGAAGTTTGTTCCATTTTCACATAAAAGCCCAGAGTCAGGCGTTCTGCTCAGAGACCTAAGCTGCTTCGATTTTGTGGCTCTGCTGCACACAGCTTCTCTGTTCAGAGTTGTCTCAGAGCCTAAGAAGGCTGCTCTGGCTCCAGCCGTCACGTCTCCGTTGCGTTCAGGGAGGAGGAAGCGAAGGGAAAGGGGCAGAGATTCATGCCAGTGATTAAAGAGAGGTTTGTAGACTTTTCCAGTGACCAGAAGGTAGTCTCATGGTCACACACAGTTACAAGGAAGGCTGAGAGGCGTAGACTGTACTTTGGGTGGCCCTGTGCCCAGGACAGAAGGGTCGATGCATCTGAATAGTGGTTGAACCTGCCGTGGACCGCCAGAAGAAAGAACAAGTCAGTTGGTCAGTCTTCAAAGAAGAACAACCAGCATGCGCCTTAGACGGGAGGATAGAGAGACTAGGGCCCACTTCCTCGGGAAAGCCCGGTCACTGGAACAGGACGTGCTGATTGGTGAAGCAGAGGGGTCCCGCAGGAGAGGGAGGCCTAGGTGAGATGGGTGGACGCGGTGGCCACGATCAGGAAGGTGCCAGGGGGTTGGCGGTGTTTTGTTCTGTTCCATACAAGATCACCATGAGTCAGTGAAGGTCAGTGACAGCCGGCACCAGCAGTTATTGCTGAAGAAGCATGCGGTGGTGGACGTTGGCGACAGACAAATAGTGAGCGGCCATGAATGGTGAAGGATTTGGTGAGATCGGGCATGGAAGCCACTTGGTGTCGGCCCGTCCTGGGCAGCTGCTGCTCAGAGGGGATTTGCTCTTGAAGTCGCTGTTGCCGGTGCAGCTGAAATTTGCAGCCAGGTCACTCAATAGGGTAGGGAAAGAAGGCTGGGTTCAGGTCACTCAGGGTGCCTGGGATGCCAGGCTTCCCTCTGGTTGGCAGGGAAGCTCCCAGAGCTTCATTCCCCCTCTAGACAGTGGTGACCACCAGCCCTGTCACCAGATGATGGGGGGAGTAAAGAGCCAGTGTCTGAGGGACGCTCTGGTGCAGGGCTGTACCAGTGGCCATTGTCCCTGCGTGGACGTGACCAGCACTGAGAGCCGGGCTGCCGACTGTGGGCATGGCGGGGCAGTGGCCCGTGGCTGCTTGGAGGAGGGGGTGGGGCCGCTCCTGTGAGTCTCTTCCCCTGATCTGGGGCTGAGGGGGGCAGGAGGGCGGTGGACGAATGTTGAAGAAGCCGAGGTGGAGTGTGGCAGGCTGAATGAGTGTGTCCAGGAGTAGATTTTTCTGTTACTGTTTTGTCCCCGGTCCTGGCCTTCTCCCCCCAGTCTTCACTCCCGTGCTGACCCTGGTTCTGTCATCACTCCTGTCCTTGTCACCTTTCTTTCTCCTTTTAATCAGAATCCCCTGTGATACGAAATTGAGAATGAATCGGGTGTTTCCTTGGCCACTGCCTCCTTCAGGGTCAGACTGGGCTCTCCTAGTTCAGCACTGCCTGCTCTGATCAGTTGTTGTCCTAGAGCAGAGGGACAGGTCTTTCCTGGACTGTGAGCTCCACGAGGACAGGGCCAGTGCTCTCTGTCCCTGTCATGTCCCTAGTACAATCCCTGACACGCAGTCGGTGCTTGCCTAACAGTGGATGAATGAGTGAGTGGTTGAACGACTGATGGATACTTCTGTCTGCCTCTGAGCCTGGAGGCAGGCCAGGCCAGTGGTGCTGAATGGAGCTTGGACTCAGGGCCTTTGGGTTCAAATTCTAGGTCTGCTTGTTAATTGACGTTATCTTGAGCAGTTGGGCCTAACCTCCCAGAGCCTCAGTTTCCTCATCTATGACATGAGGGTAGAAATAGAACCCTCTCCTGTGGTTGGGGAGACTCAGCAGCAGGGGGTTCAGATGGTTAAAGAGCTCGGCCACTAACTGAAGGGTTGGAGGTTTGAGTCAGAAGAAAGGCCTGGCAATCTGCTTTTAAAGCATCACTGGTATCACTGTTAACCACTGGGGGAAGGATCGGTGCGGGAGATCCTGGATGGAGTGGGAGAACAATGTGGAACAAAACTCGTTCGTAAAAAGGACCGGGCTTACTGGTCTGATAGAGATGGATGAAACCCTCACAACTAGGGCCCCTAGTCACCCTTCAGGTCTGGAGTTGAACTCACTCCCATGGCTTCCAAACAAACAGTAGTCAGGCATAGAGGCAGAACATTTATATCAGGTGGATACACACCTTCGAGCAATCGATCGGTGAGAGCAGGAGGGCGGTGTCTGCACAGGGAGACAGCTCTGGGCAGGAGTGCACAGGAAGGAAGGACACTGGGAAGAGGTAACTGTGGGGAGGAAGTGGGGAGAGCGCTGTTACGTTGTGGGGAATTGCAGTCCGTGTCATGAAATAAAACGTGGATGAACTGCTGTCTGGAAAATGAACCTGCTCTGTAAACTTTCACCCAAATCACAATAAAATAATAAAAAGCCACCAGGAACCCACTAGAGCACAGTTTGGCCCTGACACACACAGGCTTGCCATGGGTGGGAATCAACTCGGTAGCATCTGGTTTTCCTGTGGTTGCAGTGTGTGAGTGAGAAAATGTATGTGGCTTGATGTCTGCTCTTAGCAACTGCCTGGAGGATGGAAGCTGTTCTCATCGACTCCTAGTTTTGAGATGTGGAAACCTCGCTGGCAGCAGCCCGTTGGCTCTTGTAGCATCTCCCAGCAGAGCCCTGGCCTCAGGGTCCTCACTCCCAGCCCAGCGTTTTCTCCTATCTGCAGGGCCGACACGGCCCCCGGCTGCCCCTTTCCTGCCAGAGTTGGGACAGCAGTGTCCCTTGAGCTTCGGCGGCTGTAGGACCTGCGCATGTGGCCCGGAGCAGCCTCAGGAGCATGGTGGGATCTTGGCCTTGGACTTGGCCAGGGGCTACCATGAGGCAGAGGGAGCTGGGTATGCTGTGAGGCTGGGACAAGTGCTCAGGGAGGCGGAGGAGGGGGAAGACAGGGAACTGGAGCCCAGCGGCACTGCCCCTGCTGGACCCCGGATGCTGGGCCTTGGGCTTGTCCTGTCCTCCGTTTCTCCAGGGAGGAACTGGGGGACAGCTGCCCAGCCCCTGTCCTGCGCACGAACTGTGGTCACTGTAGCAGTGTCCCCGTCAGTGCCCCGTGCTATTACACAGTGATAGTCCATTGTTTGGTTGCACCACATGTTTGTCCATCATCCCTGGGCGGGTGTTAGGCTGTTCCGACCTTTGACTGCTGTGAGCAGTGGCTGCTGTGAACGTTCGTGTACAAGTGCTCGCGTGAACACCTGACTTAGTCCCTGGGGCACACGCCTAGGAGTGGACTCACTGGGTCGTATGGGAATTCTGGAGTCCAAGTGGCACACGTGGTTAAGCACTGGACTACCAACAAAAAGGTTGGTGGTTCGAACCCACCCAGGGCACCCTGAGCTGATAGTCTGCTTCTGAGAGGTCCCAGCCCTGACAGCCCTCTGGAGCAGTTCTCTGCACACCGGGGTTGCCATGAGTCAAATTACAACGACGTGGCAAGTCTATTTTAACATCTTGAGGGACCTAATTTTCTTATACGAAGCTCTGCTAGCACACTGGTTAAGTGTTCGGCGGTTAACCAAGAAAGCTGAGCTATTTGAACCCGCCAGCTGCTCCGTGGGAGAAAGATGAGGCAGTCTCTCCTTCCATAAAGATTGACAGCCTTGGAAACCTTGTGGGGCAGTTCTACTCTGTCCTCCGGGGCTCTGTGAGTCAGAAACCACTCGACAGCAGCGGGTTTGTATTTGTTGAATTTCCTTATATCCTCAACAATGCTCAGCACTGTCTGTACTTCCGGTGGTAGCCGTCCTGGCCGGCGTGGTGGTGATTTGCATTGCCTTGGTGACGAATGGCATTGAGCATCTTGCGTGTGCTTATTCAGTTTTCATGTCTGTGGGCTGGTCCGGTGGCCCTGGAGTGGGGGTGGGGGTGATACTGTCGGGAGTAAGGGCCTGCAAGTGGTGGCGCAGGTCACCAGAGCAGAGCTCAGAGCCTCTTGCCACCACCATGGTAGGAAGCGGTCCCCTGTCCCCAGGGGCCAGATGTGGCCCCGTTGACACTGCCTTCCTCGATCTGCGTGTGCAGGTGTTTACCTCAGAGAGAGGGCCCGGGTGGACTCTACGGCGGGCCCTGCTGTGCTTGGCTGTGGGGGTGGGGTTTGGAGCCTGTGGTTGTTGGCCTCATCCTGTCTGTCCCTGCAGAAGAAGGACCCGGCCCAGTTCCTGCAGGTGCACGGCCGAGCCTGCAAGGTGCACCTGGATTCTGCAGTTGCCCTGGCCGCCGAGAGCCCTGTTAACATGTAAGACTGCCTTTGGGGAGCAGAGTCACAGCTGTGACCGGGGGCTGGGGGCGGTCAGAAGGGAGCAGGGAGCTGTGCAGTCTGGAGCAGAGACCCTGGGGCTCTGGGGAGACTTGAGGGACTCAGAGTCAGGGAGGATTTACACGTGAAGCTGATGTCACAGAGGCTAAGGAGAGCGACGGGGTTTGGAATGGAGGTCCTGGGTCTCCAATGGTGATTGCAGGCCTTTGAGGTGAAGGGTTGGGGATGGGGCCAGAGGCAGAGAGAGAGAGAGGGAGAGAGAGACGCCTTGAGGTCACTGGGTGGTCACTGGGAGGTCACTGGGACTTGGGTACTCCTACTGAGAAATGGGGCCCTGGTGTTCCCAGGGCCAGCTAAATGGCTGGCCCACTCCAGGTACCAGGAGCCTGAATGGGGTTCAGGGGGGCCGCAACATAAGGGACTGGTCACGAGGAGGTGGAGTGGGGGCCCTGGCGTGGGCTGAGGGCCAGACTCTCAAGCTTGAGGTGGCAGGGAGGGACACAACTGCTTTGTGTCCTGGGGGATGGGGACCCTGAAGCAGCCCCTTGCATCTCTGTCCCCCTCCCCCCAGGATGCCCTGGCAGGGGGACACCAACAACATGATCGACCGCTTCGACGTCCGCGCCCACCTGGACCACATTCCTGACTACACCCCCCCACTGCTCACCACCATGTAAGCTGCCTCCCACCGGCTGTCAGCTGGCTGTCAGGCCCGGCTCCTCATCCCCAGGCCTTTGCCTGCCTGTCACCTTCTTGGGAAGGAGGTGTGAGGAGGGAGGACCCCCCCCCCAGGAGCCTGAGCTGGGCCCCGCCTTCCTCCTGCTGGCGTGGGGTGAGGTCTCCCCGCTGCCTCTGATTTCCCAACCTTGACCTCCCCAAAGCTCTCCGGAGCAGGAATCAGACGAGCGGAAGTGTAACTACGAGCGCTACCGCGGCCTGGTGCAGAACGACTTCGCCGGCAGTGAGTGACGGGCGAGGAGTTGGGCTGGGGGCCCTTGCAGACAGGAAGGGCTCAGGCGAGTTTGGGGAGAAAGTTTATCCAAGCGCTTTCTCCTGAAGGGCCTTGGCTCTGGTTCCAGCCCTGTTGCAGGCCTGTCTCTGGAGCTGGTACCAGAGACATCTGCTCAAGTAGGTCCGTAAGGTCCCTGGTGGTGGCAATGGTTTGCCTTCGGCAGCTAGTCTAGAGGTTAGTGGTTCAAACCCACTCTGCAGCTCCGTGGATGAAAGGCCTGACAAACCGTCCCCATGAAGATTCCAGCTGAGAAAACAATGCAGCGATTTTGCTCTAGATCCGCGGCAGCAGGGTTTCACTGTCTGTCCCCTCAGCCCCCGGGGTCTTTCTCCCTGAGGTCATGGGATAATAGCAGTGGCCCGTTTGTTTCCCGCTCGATGTATCTTCCCTGCCTGCGTGGGTCACAGAGCGTGAGCTCTGAAGAGGACGTTTCTCCTTGAGCGTGTTGTGTATACATCCAGTACCTTAAGCCAAGCCCAGCATCACCCCCCCCCCCATATCATTTCTTGAGTGAGAAGACTTGAGGCTTGGCTGGGTGGTTTGGGCCTGACGGCCCTAGGCTGGGCCAGATGTAACGGTACCCTGGTTACATCTGCCCAACAGGCCTGCAAGGTGGGCGGTCCTCCATCTAGCAGGGAGGCAGTCAGGGCCCGGAGCTGAGGGACGGGGCTCCTCACCCCCACCCCTACCCCCGGACTGAGCCAGCCCCGTGTCCTGTAGCACTGTTGCCTCTTGGTGGAAAGTTCAGAGTCGCCTGTTGAGGATCTGAGACCAGTCCCCCCTCTGTTTCTTGGAGTTGGGTGAGGGGGCTTCTCTGTTGGCCGAGTCCTTCCTCCTGGTTTCTGCCCCATGGGGTGGCCACGTGTATAAAGGCATACAGTCGGCCCTCCTGACGGGCTCGCTGGTTCCACGTTCTTTTGTTTCTAAGACATTTTGTGTCTTTAAAATCCGTTTCCCAAAATTCTCTGTAAACGAGGCCTTGTAATCGAGGAACCTCTTCATTCATGACACGGCTGTTGTTTTTGCCGTTAACCCGAGGCCACATGGGTTCCGGTGGTGGAGCCAGGGTATCCCTTCGTCCTCTTTGGCCCTGCATTCATCTGTGCCCACAAACACATGAGCAGCTGCCTCCTTTGCCATGAGACCAGAAAAACTGGATGGTGGTTGGCTCCGTTATTGAATATTTTGATCAACAATTCTATAGAAGCATCCTGACTAAGGGGGGGGATGTGGAACAGAATTTCAAATTCTCACAGAATCTATCCAGAGTTCTTGGAGCCTTGGAGGCTGGATGAATGCCCAAAATTATTGCCCTGAGATAATCCTTAAACTTTAAACCAAATATAACCCCTGAAGTCTTCTTAAAACCAAGCAGTAGTTTAGCTTGACTAGTCAGGAATGCCTGCCTCGAGCGCCGTGCTGTTTGAAGGTCTGTCTGTGGGATCACACTGACAGCCGCAGCTGGAAGGAGTCCGTGGGAGTCTCAGGGCAGTGAGTTCACGCTCACGGGGGAGGGCGAGAATGGCTGTGTCGAGGGGTGCCGTCCGTGCCACTCATTTGTCCGTGGAGAAGCTGTTAGGGGGTGTATTCTGCTGTGTAGAAGGAGGCCTGCTGGCGCAGTGGTTAAGTGCTTGGCTGCTAGCCTAAAGGTTGGTAGTCTGAACCCGTCAGCTGCCCTTGGGGAGGGAGACGTGGCTGGCTGCTGCCGTAAAGATGACAGCTTTGGAAGCCTTACGGGGCAGTTCTCTGTCCTGGAGGCTCACTGGGAGTTGGAGTTGACTCGACAGGAGCGGGCTTTTTCTACTGTGTCTTGTTTTCAACAGCAACAAAAATGACAAAAAATATTTAACAAAATAAAAACAGGAAGCAGAGTTGGAGAGATTCAGTCCCTTGTCCAAGGTCACATGGTGATTAACTGGCGTAGCCAGGACTGCAGGGGCTCCCGTGTCCCCATCGACACAGTGTCTTTCTTTGGAATCTGTGACTGTCCCCAACTGCACTGGGCTGCATCCACCCCACCACCCTTCCCAGTTCCCCGTGTCCCTGACCTGGTTTGGCCAGCGTGTCCCCACTGAGTTCCCTGTATCAGATCCTCATGCCCCCCCTCCCCCGAGTTCCCCGGGGCTGACCAGCATGTTGTCCTGTCGTCCCCTCCCCCGAGTTCCCTGGGGCTGACCCTTGTCTCCCCCGAGTTCCCAATGTCTGACCTATGTTTCCCCTGAGTTCCCCGACTCTGACCTGCATGTCAGCCCTGTGTGTGAGCCTGTGTCCCTTCCAAGTTCCCAGGTCTGACCTGCGTTACTACTGAGTGCCTGGGTCTGACCTATGTGTCACCTCTGAGTTCCCTGGGTCTGACCTGCATGTCACCCGTGTTCCCTGAGTCTCACCCGCGTATCCCTGAGTTCCCCGGGTCTGACCTGTGTGTCCCCGAGTTCCCCGCGTCTGACCTGTGTGTCCCCGAGTTCCCAGAGTCTGACCCGCGTGTCACCTCTGAGTTCCCTGAGTCTGACCTGCATGTCCCTGAGTTCCCCGGGTCTGACCCGCGTGTCACCTCTGAGTTCCCCGAGTCTGACCTGCATGTCCCTGAGTTCCCTGGGTCTGACCTGCGTGTCCCCGAGTTCCCCGGGTCTGACCCGCGTGTCACCCCTGAGTTCCCTGAGTCTGACCTGCGTGTCCCCGAGTTCCCCGGGTCTGACCCGCGTGTCACCCCTGAGTTCCCTGAGTCTGACCTGCATGTCCCTGAGTTCCCTGGGTCTGACTGCGTGCTTTCACCCCCGCAGTCTCAGAGGAGCAGTGTTTGTACCAGATCTACATCGACGAGCTGTACGGAGGCCTCCAGAGACCCAGTGAGGACGAGAAGAAGAAGTGAGTCGGGGATGGGCCGGCGGGCCTAGGGGAGCGGGAGAGCACCAATCCCTCCTGTCCATTGGGTCTCCCTGGGCTGGGGCCGGGGTTGGTGCCTAGCACTTGCCCCATAACACAAGCTTGGCAGAGGTAGCAGTGGCTGGGAAGCAAGGGTTTGCAGTTCTCCCTGGCGCTGTGAGGCAGCCCTGATCTGAGCCTTGTCTGG
Organism: Orycteropus afer afer; assembly: GCF_000298275.1. Lineage (NCBI taxonomy): Eukaryota > Metazoa > Chordata > Mammalia > Tubulidentata > Orycteropodidae > Orycteropus > Orycteropus afer. Next base: position 4,886,590 of record NW_006921686.1, on the reverse strand, counting down.
GACCCCAGGCGGATTTCTTCTCTGAGCCTCAGTGACCTGTTAGGACAGCCTGCAGTTGTGGGCATGCTGAAGCTTGAGCTAGGCGGTGCTTGTCCCGGTGCCTGGGATGTAGCGAGCTCACACGCAGTGTTACTATGGAGAGGCCCTCTCAGAGCCGTATCCCTTGAGGAGTGACGGGACCGCAGGGCCTTATCTGGGAGCAGCCTCCGGGGATCCCGAGAGCAGCCGGTGAGGCAGTTTGGCTGCTCTGCACCGTGGTCTGAGCGTGGTCAGTGGACTGGCCTTCCCTCTGCCAGGGCTACCAGTGCCTTCTTTGGAGGGTCCTTCCCTGCTGCTCCCGGGGCTTCCTCCTAGTGACCCGGAGCCCTTGCTGATTCCTGACTGGGAACTTTCCAAGGACCCTTGTCTGCTTCCAGGAGGAGGCTAGGCACCGGGCAGCCCTCAGGGATGCTGACTGAGTTAGTTCACCCTGCCCCTGCTCACTGAGCACCACTGGGGGCACACTGTTGCCCAAGAGAACGCCATGGCTCGGTGGTCCAAGGGGAGACAGACCCATCCCCTGACAGTGGTGACTCAGGGCAGCACTTGACTCACTTTGAGGTGGGGCGGTCAAGCAGCACCTGCTGAAGTTGGGGGACTGGAGCTGGGGCCTGGAGGACGAGAGGGAGCTGGTGTGTGGTGGAGCAGAGGTTCTAGGATGAGGGGAGGGCGTGTGCAAGGCCTGGCGGCGGCTGGGCCCAGAAGGAGTGAGGCAGGCCTGCCCTCTGACGGCTCCCCCGTCCCAGGCTGGCAGAGAAGAAGGCTTCCATTGGCTACACCTATGAGGACAGTACGGTGGCTGAGGTGGAGAAGGTGGCGGAAAAGCCGGAGGAGGAGGAGTCACCAGCCGAGGAGGAGAGCAACTCGGACGAAGATGAGGTCATCCCCGACATCGGTGGGGTCCCCTCTCTGCCCTCCCCACCCCCAGTCCCTGGGCATCGTTTTGTGTCTCGTCCCTCACCCTCGTGGGGCACCCCGTGATTATGAGCCCTCTCTCTCTTCCCTGCTGCCAGCGTGCCGGCCTCCTGTCCTGCTCCCCATCTCACTCGCGGTCCCCTCCTGGCCCGTGTCTCTGTCTCCCTGAGGCGCTCTCTCCCGCCTCGTTCGGTTCCCTCACCTGCTTGGGCCGGCTCTGTCTCCCCTCTGTGATTCTCTGGAAAACAAACAGCCACCGATGACCCAGCCCCTCAGCCCCAGCCTTCCGCCTGCTCTGTGCCCCCTCTCGCCTGAACACCCGTCCAGCAACATCAGTCTGTGTCCAGCCTCCTGTCCAGGCCCTCGGCCACTGTCTGCTCCCTGCCCTCTGCCACAGCCCGAGCTTTATGCCAGCGCCACCTCCACTTACTCAGGCTCCTCCCAGGCCCCGCCCCCCTCCTCTGAGTCTGTCCGCCGCCCCCACCTCCCAGCCCCATGTCTCACTCCATCCCTCCCTCCATCCACCTGTCCCCTTTCCCTCCCCTCCATGGTGGTGTGCTCTCTGGGCCAATCCTCACACTGGCCTGGGGCCACCAGACATGCCAGACCAGACCAGTCTCTCCTTGGAGAGGCCTGGAGGCTGGTGGGCCCGTGGCCTCCCTCCTGGGGCACTGTCCGCCCCCTGGCCCCTGCACTGGGCCCTCCTGCCCTGACAGACCTTCTCTTGGTGCAGACGTGGAGGTGGATGTGGATGAGCTGAACCAAGAGCAGGTTGCCGACCTCAACAAGCAGGCGACGACCTACGGGATGGCCGACGGCGACTTCGTCAGGTGAGAGCCCACCTGCACACTGTGGCCCCACCGGGGCCTCCTCCTGCCACTCGGTCACTGAGCACTCATGAGCCTGGTCCTGTACCCAGAGCCACACCCCTCCCCCCCCCGGGCACTAGGGCCCAGGGCCAGGCGCTGTGAGCCCACTTCAACTGTGGGGAAACCAAGGCAACACGCCCATTGGCTGCCAGTCAGCTGCCTGCCCTGTGCCTCCCTCACGCTTGAGGCTCCTGGGCCTGGTGGACAGCGCCCTCTGGTGCAGAGGCCTCATGCTTCTGCTCACACCGCAGCCTCTCCCTGTGCCTGCCCGGCTCAGCACCCGTCCCTCACAAGATCTCACAGAAAGGTCCCAGCCGACCACCGAGCAGTGAATCGGAAAAGAATAGACCCCAGTCTGAGCACAGCCCCCTCTGCAGAGCCCTCCCATGCTCCGTCATTCAGGAAAAGCCAGCACCCTGCCACGGCCCACGAGGCCTCGCCCACGCGGACGCTCTCCCCTCCGACTGCATCTCCTGAACGTGCCAGCCCAGCCCGGCCTTCATGGCCTCCTTACTCCCCAAGTGCTGTGGCCCGTCCCTGCCTCAGGGCCACTCTGCTGGTCACTCCACCTGCCCTGCCCTCCACCACCCTGTGTGAACGGTAGTCTCTGTCTGCCCCCTGCACGCTGCCCCCCCATGCTTGCTTTCTCTCGTCTGTCTGCTCCCCTAGAACGGAAGCTCATGGGGACACGTCCCCAGCACCTAGAACAGCCCCTGGCACACAGTAGGTGCTCGACAAAGTGTCACTGAACGAATGAGAGGCCCCAGGATGGCATGGGCTTCTGCCCCTTCTGCCTCTGACCTCTCACCACCCCTGAACCTGCCCGTCCTCCACTGTGACCTCCCTCCTCCCCAGGATGCTCCGGAAGGACAAGGAGGAAGCAGAGGCCATCAAGCACGCCAAGGCCCTGGAAGAGGAGAAGGCTATGTACTCGGTGAGGGTGGGGCCTGCGGGCCAGGGAGCAGGGCCTCCGGGGGAGGGCATACCCTCACCCCCTGGTGCTCCCCACCCCAGGGCCGTCGTTCCCGGCGCCAACGGAGGGAATTCCGGGAGAAGCGGCTGAGGGGCCGCAAGATCAGCCCGCCCAGGTAGGCTTCTCCCCTGCCGTGACCCACTGGGGCAGTCTGGGGGCCCTCAGGCCTGTGGATAGGGCCAGGGGCTCATGGCCAGGTGGACTTAAGAGATGGACTGGCAGCTCAAGGAGAGGGGCCTGGTGGGGCAGTGGGTGCCCCCAGCAGAGGTTTAGAGGAGGCTGCGGCCTTGAGGGGCACGTGGGCCCCTTCTCATCAGCTGTGCTGCTCGTGAGGCCCTTGGCTGTGTTCCTGGGAGCCATGGGGAGGTGGTGCGTGGCATGGAGCTGTTGCAAGGCTTGCTGAAGAGTCGGGGCCTGGCCCTGGCTTCCCCGTCTGAGCTTCAGTTTCCTCCCTTGGGAAGCCGGGCACGGTGGCCTACCAGGAAGTCCCCCTGCACGGTGGCCTACCAGGAAGTCCCCCTGGAGGGCTTGGGCCAGGTGTGGATGAGGCAGTATGGCTGGTGTCAGGCCTCCGCCACGTCTCACTGTTCTGTGAGGCTTCAGTGGTGCAGGGTCTGGAAATGTTCACTGAGGGTAGTGCTGGTCTCTCCCACTCGGCATCATTGCATAGCAGCGTGGTGGGGGGACAGCACAGGCGCTGGGACCCCACACGGTCCAGATCCCGCCCCTTCCTTTATGAGCTGTGTGATCCAGGGCGGGTGACTTGATCTCTCTGGGCATCGGTTTTCTCAGCTTTGAAGCGACTATTCCTGGTACCCTGTCAGAGGGTTGTCATAGAGAGAGAGCCCTGAAGCGTTCAGTGTCTGGTCACACGTGGGAAGCAGTTAAGGCGTGGCAGCTGTTCGGTGTAAGTGTCGCTGTCATCACTGAGCTGTCGGGACCCCAGTAACTGGGGACGTGGCAGGACAGGAGCGGTTCTTCTGTGTGAGGTCAGGAGCCAGACAGGACTGAGGCCGCCGGAGCCCTTATGGCCGAGGACAGACAGGATGGTCGGGGGCATTGTTTGAGGGCTGCGGCCGAGGTTTGCACTCTGGACAGGTCGGAGGCAGGGTCGGTGGAGGGTGCAAGACAGGACACTGTCACCTGGCTCCAGCCCCTCCTGACTGCCCAGTGCCTGGCCTTGGGCCATCAGGTTGGGAACTGGGCTCAGTTCTGTGCCTACTCAGACCTCAAGCCCCACTTGTCCCCACCCCATTCTCTCCATAGCTATGCCCGTCGAGACAGCCCCACCTACGACCCCTATAAGCGGTGAGTCCTGGGGCCCCAGGGAGATGCGGGGCCTGGGATTCGGGGCTGTGGGTTGGGAGAAGGAGCAGGGGGCACCCCATAGGCCGTCCTGAGGTGGCAGACTGGCAGCGTTCCAAGGTCTCTTAGTACTTGGTGTGCTTTGGATCTGAATCAGTTTTCTGTTTTCCAGATTGTTAGTCCAATTGTTTTTTTCCTTTAAATTTGAGCCTTTGTTATTTTCCTGATTTTAAATGTAGTTGTGGCTTTTTTGAAAATTACCAAACGTGGCTGTTACCTGTGACTTAGAAATCAGAGGTTTCTGGAAACCTTAATCCCAGAAATAACCAGTGAGAAATGAGAGGTAGAGCTGCCTGGAGATGAAGGTGGGCGGTGGTGAGGGTGGGAGCTCTGATGGCAGACAGACCCAGCCCCTCATCCAGGCTCCGCAGCCTTGGGAACGGGCTGCACCACTCTGAACTCCAGCAGTGCTCTCTTCAGAACTGAGAGGGAGGTGGCATCTGCCTGGGAGCTCTGGTGGTGCAGTGCCTAAGGCATTTGACTGCTAACCAGAAGGCTGGCGGTTCAAACCCACCAGCCACTTCTTGGAAGGAAGATTGGACAATCTACCTCCCTAGTGATACCACCTCAGAAACCCAAGGAGGGGTCTCTATGAGTCGGATCCGACTCGACAGCAGTGAGTTTTTTTTTTCAGTTTGGCATCTGCCTAGTAATTCTGTTGTACAGAAGGTTGCTGTGAGTCGGAGACGACTTGATGGCATGTAACGGCAACAACAGTAGGCCGTTGTGTAGTTGAGGTAGAACTCGCACGCTTCTCCGAGGTTGTCTGGTATAGGTGAGAACAGGTAGTGATGCTAAGTCATTTTTTTTTATTTCATAAAAATGGAACTTTCCTACCCTTGATATGTTATAATTCGTTTTTCTGCCCCAGTTGATATATGGGAAGTCCCTGGGTGGTATAAATGGTTAAGGTGCTCATTTGCAGTTCAGAGTCCCCCCAGGGCTTCTCAGAAGAAGTGCCTGACAATCCATTTCCAAAAAATCAGCCCCTGAAAACCCTGTGGGCTGTGAGCGTACCGCGGAGATACCGCAGGTTCGGTTCCGGGCAACCACGATAAAGCAGATTACCTCGAGAGAGCAAGTCCTGTGCACGTTTCGGTTTCCGGTCCATACAGAAGCTAGGTTGCCGCTGAATTGTCATCTGTTGAGTGTGCAACAACATGATGAAATAGTTTGAATATTGTGGGAAATGACCAAAGTGTGACAGGAAGTGAGCACACACTGTTGGAAGAAATGGCACCAGACTTGGTTGACGCAGGGTTGCCGTGACCCTCGATTTGTAAAACACAAAAGTATCTGCAGAGTGCAGTGAGCAAGATGTGTCCACACAGTCTTTCCCACGTGGGGTCCTCATGAGTCAGAACCAACTTGACAGCCCCTTCCTGGTTGACACGCAGGGAAGCGCCACGTTTAAACGTGGACCTTCTCATGTTTCTCACGGCCGCGTCTGGTCCGTCATTGGCCTTCCCGGCTGCTTTTGGAAGGATGTCACCACAGGATCCTTGTGCAGCGCTAGCGTCCCTGTGCCTTCAGGATGGTCCCGCGGTGTCCGGTGTCACTCTGGGGCCCCCGTGGCTGGGGTGTGCTGCTCTGCAGGGGGCTTGGTTATCTGGTGGGTGGACCTCTGGAGCCCGGTCAGTGAGCCCCGGTCCCCTGCTCTGTAGGTCGCCCTCGGAGTCCAGCTCGGAGTCCCACTCCCGCTCCCGCTCCCCGACCCCAGGCCGTGAGGAGAAGATCACGTTCATTACCAGCTTTGGGGGCAGCGATGAGGAGGCAGCCGCGGCTGCAGCTGCAGCAGCTGCATCAGGGACCGCCGCAGGGAAGCCCCCCGCACCCCCCCAGCCCGGCGGCCCCACACCGGGACGTAATGCCAGCGCCCGGTCGGTAACGCTCACGCCGCCCGCCCTACGCCCCAGCCACCATGGGGGGGGACTTGGGGCAGTGGGGGGCCTCGTCCCAGAGCCGAGCTGACCGACCCCCCGTGCCCCGCCTGCAGCCGCCGCTCTTCCTCCTCCTCCTCCTCTTCGGCCTCAAGGACCTCCAGCTCCCGCTCCAGCTCCCGCTCCAGCTCCCGCTCCCGCCGTGGGGGCGGGGGCTACTACCGCTCCGGCCGCCACGGCCGCTCCCGCTCGCGCTCCTGGTCCCGCTCCCGGTCCCGCTCCCGGCGCTACTCACGCTCCCGCAGCCGCGGCCGGCGCCACTCAGGCGGGGGCTCCCGGGACGGCCACCGCTACTCCCGCTCTCCTGCCCGGCGCGGTGGCTACGGGCCCCGGCGCAGAAGCAGGTGGGTGTGCGGGGTGGGCTCCGATCTCAGGCACCATGCTCTGAAGTAGGGAACATGGCTGTCATACTCGAGACCCCCCCGGTGACGTGCAGGGCAGGCCACCGCTCTTCTTAGGGGCTTAGGTTTGAAAGTGGGGCTAGGCCCACTCCACTCAGGGAGCCCCGGGCTCTTTCCTGAGCCCATGGCTGGGAAAGACCAAGCATCTCATTTTTGGGGCCTTGGATTCTGAGAAGGGAGGTTGGCTGCTTCCCATTATTGGGGGTCCCAGGCCGAGGGCCTGAAGATGTGTTGTTGCTCTGTAGTCTGCTGTGAGGGACTGGCCCTGGGCAGGGAAAGGTCAATAGGGGGTGCCTCTGTGGGTGATGGGCAGCCCTTCAGGGAGCAGGCCTGGCAGCTGCATGGAAAAGAGAGGCTGAGGGATGGAGCCCCCGTTCCCCATGGGGAGGTGGAGAACACGGGCCGACGGCCTGGGTGGGCACTCGGCCTGGTCTCTCCATCTGTGGGGCGGTGACAGGAGCACCCTGTGTGTTGATACACTTGCACGCATGCCCCTTTGGAGCTCTGCAGCCAGGTTGGCTGTAATCTTTATGGAAACTGCTCAGGTATGGGTCTTCTGCGGTGTGACTGGGCAGGTTCAAATAGGCAACCTTGGGTTACTAGCGAGTACAGGCCATTGGCAGCACCCAGGGACCAGCTGCATGGAGTCGTATGGGCCCAGTGGACCCACGGGACGCACTGAGGCAGCCGAGCACTGGCTGAGCGCTCCTGTGGTTGACAGCACTGGCCTGAATGTGGTTGGCGTGGGTTGCAGTGTCAGCTAGCTGGACCAGGACAGTGAAGGGCCAGGACGTACCTGGTGACCTGGGGAGCACGCGTGTCCCATCTGAAGTGCCCAGTGTGGCCCCCTCTTCCACTTTCTTCAGAGAAATTAGAAGTCTGGGTTTTCTAAGAGCAGCTTTTGTTTTCTCAACAAATCTTCATTTTGTCAGAACCCAGGGGAGCCAAACAGTCAGAGTGGGGCCTGGACTTGGCTGCCAGGCCATTCCCCTGTAGCCTGGCCCTGGGGGATGATGGGAGAGGTAGAGGAGGAGGTGGGGCATGGCTGGGGCCAAAGGCAGCCTGAGGGTGGGGAGCCCTCCAGCGTCTGAGCAGTGGAGGGTGGGGTGCACCCGCCCCGGCTGGGTGTTATGGTTCTGTGCTGGAGACGTGGGGTGGCGGGTGATGGGAAGAGAGATCCTTTGGGGTGGAGACCCTGGACAAAATGAGGTGGGTGAGGTGCAGACGTGCCCCTGGGGCACAGCCTGTGCCGGGAGCTGGGCTTAGCGCATAAAGAGGCAGCAGACCCTCTGAGCCCCTCCCCTCTCCCCGAGTCTACCTTCCGGAGAGGCTGGCGGTTGAGTGAGTGGTGAAGTCAGGTCGTGACAACAGGCAGGAGGAGGTGGCCATTGTGGGCTGCTGGGGTCCATGCAGATCCTGGAGGGAACCTTCCGGCCTTCCTGGGAGAGAGGAGCAGGAGAGACGCCGGGGGCTGGCACACCCAGGCCGCACGGGGCTTCCCGGCCACTGGGAGGGGTGCGAATGGCGTCCCCTAAGCCTCACTACCCTCTCCTGCCCTGCCGTGTGCCCAGGAGCCGCTCCCGGTCAGGGGACCGGTACAGGCGGGGCCCCCGGGGCCCCCGGCACCACAGCAGCAGTCGCAGCCGCAGCAGCTGGTCCCTGAGCCCATCCCGCAGCCGCAGCCTGACCCGGAGTCACAGCCGCAGCCGCAGCCGCAGCCGCAGCCACAGCCACAGTCATTCACCATCGCCCCCGAGGGAGAAGCTGGCCAGGCCGGCAGCGTCCCCTGCCGTGGGCGAGAAGCTGAAAAAGTGAGCAGGCGGGGTCTGGGCGTGTGGGTGCTGTCAGCCTCAGATTGGGGTGGGTACATGACCTTCCATTTGAAGGGAAATGGCTGGTCCGAGGTCTAGGGGTTTGGCCCTGCCCTGGGGAGTCTGGAGGGGGATATACAGCCCTACCCTGGGAGGTCTGGGAGGGGTCATGGCTCTGACCTTGGGGATCTTGGGGGACACAGCCCTGCCCTGGGGGGTCTGGGGAGCCATGGCCCTGCTCTCAGGGGTCTGGGGGAACTCGGCCCCGACTTGGGGGTTCTGCGGGCCATGACCCTGACCATCTCTCTGCTCCTCTCACCCCACAGGACTGAGCCGGCCGCTGGTAAAGAGACAGGAGCTGCCAAAGTCAGTAAGAATTTAGAACTCGCCCGTCTAACTCCCGTCAGCAGCAGTGCCCGAGTGCTGGGCCCGGTGGGCCTGCAGGGGGCCCGGGTGGGCTGGGAGATCCTGCCCCAGGGGTGGGAGGAGCTGGCGGGGTCTGCCCCCTGTGAAACTGGCCCCCTCTTCTCCTGACCCTGCGACTGTCCCCGAGCATCCCAGACCCTTGTGGCAGGTGTGCACAGCCTGCCCCTCCCATATCCCACACAAGTCCCTGGCTCTTGGCTGAGGTGGGCAGTGGAAGCTCTAGGACACCCACCCCCCTCTGTCTCTTCTCCCCTCCCCCAGCCCAAGCTGACGCCGCAGGAGAAGCTGAAGCTAAGGATGCAGAAGGCCCTGAACAGGCAGTGTGCGTCCGCTGCCCCTGCTGGCCCGCTCCACACACGCCCACCCGCCCTGCCTGCCCCTGCCGGCCAGCTCGGCACAAGCCCACCCGCCCCCGCCCGCCCGTGCTGGCCTACTCCGCACACATCCACCCGCCCTGCCTGCCCCTGCCGGCCGCTCCGCA
>NW_006921686.1:4864682-4876973 GCF_000298275.1 Orycteropus afer afer | reverse complement strand
CTGCCAGCCCCTCTGCTTGCCTGCTCCTCCTCCCTCTGCCTCTCCTAAAGGCCAGGAGCAGACACGGGCCCTTGGAGGGGGAGTGGCTCTGTGGCCTCCTTGCCCGGGCCTCGCGGGGCTCGGTGTCCTTGCAGCAGGAGCTCTTAAGGGCATCACTCAGGCTGTGTCCCTTCCTCCTGCAGTCAAGGCGGATAAGAAGGCGGCTCAGGAGAAGATGATCCAGCAGGAACATGAACGGCAGGTACGGGGTGGGGCACGTGGGGCGGGGTGGGGCTACCTGGTGGGGCACGTGGGGCACATGGGGTGGGGTGGGGCTCCGCTGGGCTGAGCCTCACGGCCCGGCCGTCTCTGCCACAGGAGCGGGAGGACGAGCTGCGTGCCATGGCCCGCAAGATCCGAATGAAGTAAGACACCCCCACCCCTCTGTGTGCCTCCTGCTCTCGATACCTCCATACCCTACCCGGATGCCTGGCTCCTGGCTGGAGCCCTGCCCCGCCCCTGTGTGGTGCCTAAACCTGGCCAGGGCCTTGGGGCCGAGCTTTGGTGACTCCTCACCTCTGCTCAATCAGCTCCTCCACTTCCAACTCAGAGTCCCTGGGTGGCGCGGGCAGTTACTACTGGCGTTGAACTACCAGCCAGAAGGTTAGCGGTTCCACCCACTGAGGCACCGTGCAGGACAGGCCTGGGGAGCTGCTGGTGACAGGTGTAGCCTCGGAAAGCCTCTGGAGCAGTTCTACCCCACACGCGTGCGGTCGCCAGGAGTGGGCTCAGCGGCACCTCACGACAACATGCCCAACTTAGTTCTAGTCACTTCAACCCGGCCGGCTCCTCCAGCCACCAACTGCAAGTGCCCCTTGCTGTGGCCCAGACAGCTGTGCAGAAGGCCCCCTGCCTTAGAATTCTTGCCCACTAACCTTGCTGGCGTTAGGGATGCACATCTTGTTTGCTCACCGTGCCCCTTCGCTCTGGCATGTGAACGTCTTGCTGTGTGTTCACTCCTGCTGTGTCATTGGTGCCGGAGTGCACGTGTGGTTGGCACACTCAGTGGATGTCTGTCGACTGAGTGAACTGGCTCTGCTCTTCGCTCCTTCCCTCTTTCCCCGGGTCTGATCCCAGCTCTGCCCCTCTGTGTGGCTCTGAGACGTGACCTCTCAAGCTGCACTTAGTGCTCCGGGCACTGGGTTGGGTCTGCAGTGGAGAGCCCAGGGCTAAGTGCTCCACCCCCCCAGGGCCCCCAGGCGGCACCAGGGACTAGAATACTCTGTGTTGACAAGGAGACGGGCAGTGGCCAGGAGGTTGGCCGTGTAGCCATCTGGTTCCCTTCTGTACTCAAGGACAAGCAGCCTATCTCCTGGAGCTGGGGCTCCCTCCCTCCTCTGAGAGAGGGGTCATATGGCACCCGCCTCCTGGGGGCCTGCTGTGAGGCTGGGTGCCCGGAAGCACTGCTGTTGGAGTTGTCATTTATCATGTGCCCACTGTGTGCTGGGCATCAGAGGCCGAGGAGGGGAAGCCAAGGCGTCACGGTCTTGGTGATGTGGTCACTCCTACCATCTTCTCACCCTGATTCTGCCACACACCGTTATGGCCTTTTGTCTTGTTTGAGTCTCAGAAAAAAAAAAAATCCAAACACTGACTGCTGTCAGGTTGATTCTGACTCACAGCGCCCCTAGAGGACTGAGAAGAACTGCTCCAGAGAGTTTACAAGGCTGTCAGTCTTTATGGGAGCTGCCTGTTTCATCTTCTTCTGTGGAGTGGCTGGTGGGTTTGAACCAGTGACTTTTATTAGCAGCCCAGTGCTTTAACCACAGCGCCACCGGAGTTGCTTGAGCCTCAGTTACTATCTCTGAAATGGGGAGGGGTCGCAGTCCCCTTCATAGGCTTGTGGGACTCTGAGATCACACTAAGTGTAGCCGCAGGGTTCTGCCCAGACTCTGCTGTCTGATGGGGCCAGGTGAGCACGCAGTGCACATAGGTCCCCCCCGGCAGCGCTCTGCGTCAGGCCAGCACTGATGGGCCCCCTGGCCTCCCTTCTGTGTGTTCAGATCCCCACTGTCAGCCGCTCTCCCCTGGGAGCCTCTGTGGCCCACGGGGACAGTAGCACTGCCTCCCCTGGGGGTATGTTCTGCTTACATGCCGGCACCTGCCCTGGGCAGAGCAGACAGTCCCTCCCACCCCCCCCCCCCCCGTGCTCTGTGTTCCCTGGGGGACTGAGGGATGCACCCCTTCCTCTTGGCTGCCTCCCCTGTCCCCCCCGCAGGGAGCGGGAGCGCCGAGAGAAGGAGCGAGAAGAATGGGAGCGTCAGTACAGCCGGCAGAGCCGCTCCCCCTCCCCTCGCTACAGTGAGTGACCCCGAGATAGAAATATCCCAGTAGGGGTAGACGCAGGGCACCTTTCCCACAGTGAACGCCTGCTTATGGCAGTGGTCACCGGCCTGATCGGCAGCGCCCATTCCCGGGGCTGAGGCTTCAGGTCCCTCTGGTGCCCTTGCCATCCTGTCCTGTCAGTGGATGTGGCCTCAGGCAGAGGGAACCCGAGCCCAGCCTTGACTCAGGTCAGGGACGAGCCCCCTCCCCGGCTGTGTCTTCACTTCCTCTTTTCTTCCCAGGTCGGGAATACAGCTCCTCCCGGAGGTGAGGCAGCCAGGCTGGCTCCCCAGAGACCCTCCCTCCTCTGGGGAGCTAGGCTGTCCCTTGGTGGGAGGGCCCAGTGCTGTCGCTCCACCCCCACCCTGGGAAAGTGTCCCCTCTCCCCAAGCCCAGGGGTCCCCTGCATGTTGGGGGAGGTGGGGCTGGTTCCTGGCTCCCCAGCCACCCTCACAGGTCGCCCCCCTTTCTCTCTCCAGGCGCTCACGGTCCCGCTCCCGAAGCCCCCATTACCGCCACTAGGCGAAGAGTGGGGGCTGGGGGGGCCTGGACAGTGTCGCGCGGGGTTGAAGCTCCAAGCTACTGGCTCTCTCTGGTGGAATAAAACTGAACGGTATTTAATTCCCTTCCCCTGGCTTGTGTGCTCTGTAATCTGCAGGGCAGTCCTGGGCCTGGACCTGGCTAGGCTTTCAGGCAGGTGCTGGTGCCGCTGGCAGAGCCAGTCCTGTGGGGGCCGCCTTCCTGAAGGAGCCGGACCTTCAGATGGTGCAAGGACAGTGGGCTGTTGCAAGAGCTGCCATGTGGGTCACAGAGCCTGTGTCTCAGCCAGACCTGCTGGGAGCAAAGGCACTTCTGCCATGGGGCTGTGGAAGGGCCCAGACCTGCCTGCAGGTGTGGACAGGGGTGTCGGCCCGCACCCAGTATGGAGGCTGGGCAGGGACTCTCTTCGCCCAGGGGCCTCTGGCGACAGGTCCAGGCTGCTCCCCACCCTCACCTCGGCCCCTGCCCTGGCCTCACCCACACCGGGAACTGGGAGCACGGCTTTCTGTGCCAGTCCTGCTCTGCCCCAGGCACTGGGGGCCGGCCTTTCCTCTCACCCCCTCACCCCAAACCGGTCTGTCCAGGCGTCCACCCGAGGAGGGGAGCCTCCCGCCCCACCTCAGACACCCCAAGAAAGCCAGAGTCTACATGAGCACCAGGGGAGGGAGTTTACTCAAAGCAGGGGAAGGACGGGGGGCCAATGGTGGCATTAACAGTGGGGCCCAGGGGCAGCTGCTAAAGGGTGCTTCTGCCGCAGGTGCTTGTCCAGCGTAGCGCGCAGGCCAAAGGGCACGCGGCAGTGGGGACACGCGAAGTGGGCGCCGTTGGGCCCCAGGCCATGCATGCGCCGGTGGCGGTTGAGCTTGCTGCTCTGGGCGCAGGCGTAGGGGCAGAGCTCGCAGGTGTAGGGCCGCTCCCCCGTGTGCGAGCGCCGGTGCACCGTCAGGTTGCTGCTGTTGGTGAAGTGCTTCCCGCAGAACTCGCAGCTGCCCCCGGGCCCGCGGCTCTTGCCCCCTGACTTCTGCATCTTCTTGGGCAAAGACTTCTGGCTCTTGGCAGGATCAGCTTGTTCCTTGCTGGCAGTTCCCCAACCGTCCTCCCCAGGGCCGGCCTGAGCCCCACCGCCAGGGGCCTCGGGCTCTTGGACTCCAGCTGTGGCGGCGGCCCCAGCCCCTTCCCCATCGCTGCACTGGAGGGTGCTGGCCGGGGCGGCAGCGTGGGCAGCCGGCTCGGGGGGCGCCGCGGAAGCCTGCTCCTGCCCGGCGTCGGCAGCGCAGGGGCTCTGGGGCTGCAGCTGGCGATGGGTCTTCTTGTGGCGGTTCAGCTTGCTGCTCTGGGCACAGGCGTAGGGACACTGGTCGCAGGCATAGGGCCGCTCACCTGTGTGAGAACGCATGTGCACCTTGAGGTTGCTGAAGGAGCTAAGGGTCTTCTTGCACACGGAGCAGGTGGGGCTCCGCCGGCCGCTCGCCCGGAGACTGCTGGCCTCAACCTCCGGTCCCACCACAGCGGACACGGCCGCTGCCACCTCAGCCAGGCCCAGCAGCGGGGCCTCGGGGGCCTCAGATTCTGTCTGGTAGATGGACAGGCCGTGGTCCCACTGGGCATGGCGCAGCAGCTTCCAGGCCCGCGTGAACTGTCTCCCGCAGCGAAGGCAGCTCAAAGCTTTGAGGTCCTCACGTTCTGGAGAAGAGAACAGGGGCAAGGCCGTTAGGAGGAACGTTTACTGGGATCAAAACCACGGCCGTGGCAGCTAACAGCTGTTCACAGCTACCGGCTGGACACCTGTGGGAAAGGCTCTATTCTGGGGGCCAAGGGCTCAGCAGTCACAAAACACAACCAACTCACTGTCATGATGCTGGTGCTCACGGGGGTGGGTGGACAAGACACCAGGAAAGCAGTCTGTGGAGTGGGTGCTGAGGACCTAGGATCTGTTCCAGTTTCGTGGGTTTGAAAATCGTCCAGAGAGAAAGGTTGGAGCAGAGCGAGGTGCAGGGCAGACAGGAAGGCCTGGCTGAAGTGACCAAAGCCAGTAAGCACTTCCTGTGTGTTGGGTGCCAGGCCATGCCCGCCTCAGCTCACTCTTCACAGCCTCCCTCCACGACAGGGTAAAACCACAACCAAACCCACTGCCTTCAAGTCCATTCCGACTCCTAGCTACCTCTGTTGGGTTTCCCAAGGCGGTACATCTTTACAGAAGTAGATTGCCCGGACTTCCTTCTATGGAGTGGCTGGTGAGTTTGAGCCACCAACCTTCTGGCTACCAGTCAGATGCCTTAGGCACTGCACCACCAGAGCTCCTCCCACGGCAAGATAGAAGACTTCATTTCCCAGATGGGGAAACTGAGGCACAGAGGGGCACATCCCTAAGGCCACATAGTTTGGAAGGGCTGGGGCTGGGAAAGAGGAGACGGATTTTCCAAAAGGATTGTTGGTTGAATAATGTGTGGAGCCGATTTCAACTCATAGCAACCCTGTAGGACAGAGTGGAACTGCCTCATAGGGTTTCCAAGGCTGTCATTCTTCAGCCCTCGTGGTGCAGTGGTTACAGCTCCTTGGGAGAAAGACATGGCAGTCTGCTTCCATAAAGATTACAGCCTTGGAAACCCTAGGGGCCAGTTCTCTGTCCGGTAGGGTCGCTGTGAGTCTGAATCAACTCCATGGCAATGAGTTTGGTTTGGTTTTGGTATTTTTATAGCAGCAGCCTTTTCCCCTAGGGAGTGAACTACAGACCTGCAAGTTGGTAGCTGAGCACTTAACCGTTGCGCCACCTAGCAGCTCTCAGTTACTGAGTGGGTTTCTCTATGCTAGGCCCCAAGCTCAGGGGCCTACATGATCCAATTATCACCACTTGACAGAAGACGGGGCCTGAGTCCTGGTGGGGGATAAGATGAGCGACCACCCAGAGGTGAAGAGAGGCAACCAGGAGCCCCGACCCTCTTGTGTCCCGCCCCCCAGAGTTGATGTTTTCTTTGGGTACCTCAGTGGGCATGTCCCACATCCACAAATTTTAGACATGAGGTAGCCTTTGTAATGCTCCACCAGGGACAAGAGTACTCGCAGGGGCAGGGGAGGGTCAGCCCGGCCTGGGCTTGAATTCTGTTCCCCTGCACCCTGGCTGTGGTATCTTGAAGACATAACCCCATCTCTGAGCCTCAGTTTCTTCACCTGCCCGAATAGGGATATCCTCAGGGTCCCCTCCCTTTAGGGTTGAGAGTTGCAGGTTAATAAACATGAGCTAAGCCAACAGAATCCAGGCGCTCACCGGTCTACACATCCAGTAATTCCTGATCATGTTAGTCCCATCATCCCATCACAACTAGACGGTGCCCAGCTGGGAGTCACCAGCTGTGAAGCTGACTGAGCGCGGCCCCTCCTCCTCTTTCCCATCACTGGATCCTCCCTTGCCCCAGCCCTGAGTATGACTCAATTTCTCAAAAGTCCCAGGAGGGCATGGGCCCTGGGGCTGGAAATTTTAAGCCAAATGAGCCCCACTAAGCCACAGTACTGTATGAAGAGTTTTAATTCCCTTCTGAGAGAAGGAACCCAGGTATCCAGACACCAGAGCTGTGCTCAAACCAGGGGCTTCCCAGCACCCTGGGCTGGGAGATTCCATCAAGGGCAGATTACAGAAGCCCCCTCCCCTGGCCCTGAGTAGAACGAGAAAGAGGTGGGAAGAGAGAGGTGACCTCCCCTCCAGCTGGTCCAGGCTGCCCCTCCTCCAGGCGGCTGTCTGCCCCCCACACACACCCCAGAGGTCCTCCCTACTGCCACCCTGGTCCAGCCACCTGGCCAGTTATTTCTGGCCAAGGGGAAGGAGAAGTGAAACCAGATTGGGGGTGCAAGTGGCAAATTCCCAGGTCAGTCTCGGGGGCTGGCCACACCCTGTGGGCCTGGCCCCCCCCCCGCCCCCACTACCACAGGTCCCAGCTAGGACAGGGCAGGCCGTGGCCACGCCTAGGCTGCACCCCAAGGGGAGCCAAGAAAGGGGAAGTCATGCTCACTGCCCTGCCTGTCCAGCTCTGCTGCGCTTTTCTCGCAGGAAGCCCGGCCCTTGAACTTGAGAAACGGACTGCACGCCGCCGGCTCTACTCACCTGGGCCATGGCGGGGTCTGGGGCCTCTGAAGAGCTGACAACCCAGCTTCTTGTGGTCCATGAAGGCAGTGATGGCCTCCAACGGGAAGGTCTGCAGGCAGCGGCCGCAGGTCAACAGATCTGGGTGTTTGTCGGTCCAGGACTGGCGGTCTGCAGGGAGGAAGCGGGTGGTGAGCGTGGGGGCGGGGCCACGACAGGAGCCGGGGTTCCGAGGGAGAGAAGCCCGAGGGTCGGAAAAGGGCCGGGGACCAGGGCCGGCCGAGGGAGGTAGGGCAGGGTCAAGGGTTCGCGCCCAATGCATGGGGTCCCTCCCCTACCCGAGCGTCAAAGTGCAAGGAGGCTGGGTCCAGGGGCTGGGGAGCTCACCGAGAGAGTTGGTGATCAGCGGCGTCCACGGGGCCCACTGGCTCCACGCGCCAAGAGCGTGGAGAGCGGCCCCGGCGGGCGTGGAGCCTGGGGAGTGGCGGGGCTCGTCACCGAAGCACCCAGGCGCGGGCGCCTCCTTCGGGGAGAAGGGCCCCAGTCCCCGGGCCTGCAGGAGCCGCGCGTCTAGCTCGGGCTTCACTTCGGTGACAAGGTCCGGCATCTCCATCTCGTCGTCTGAGCTGGCGGGCACGGGGTCGACTCGGCGGGGCGCGCTGCCGGCCTTGCGGCGGGACATGGGTCGCGGCCCTGCGTGCGGACGCGCGGGCGGGCGGAGGACGCGCGAGCCGTGCGCTCCGGGCGCGGCGCTCAGGTGAGTGACTGCAGCGACCCGCCGCGAACTCTTACACGTGCTGGCCGGGCCGCGGCTCCGCCCTGCGGGGGCGGGGACTGGAGGGAGGGGGCGGGGCGGCCCCGCAGGGGCCCGCGGGCGGCCAGCCTCAGTCAAAGCCGTGCCCGCTGCGGCTGGCGGAGTGACCAAACCCCATCACGCCGAGTTCACACCGGAACCAATGGGGACAGCGATTCCTGATCCCATTCTATGCCTGGTGAAACTAAGGCACGAGGGTGCCTACACGTACCCGCCACGAGAAAATGGTAGCGGCCACGTTTCTAATGAGGCGCCTACTAGTGATCTGGACTATTTTACTAAATGCATCACGATGAAAATTCATTTAGCAAATATTTATTGAGCGCCTACTGGACACCTGGCCCCTGTTCTAAGCACTGGGGGTTCAGCGATGAATAAAACAGACAAAAATCACTGCCTTAGTGTCGCTGAGGAGCCCTGGTGGTGCAGTGGTTAAGCGCTCTGCTGCCAACCCAAAGGTCAGCAGTTTGAACCCACCAGCCACTCTGCCGGAGACAGATGTGGCAGTCTGCTTCCGTAAAGCTTCCAACTTTGGAAACATGGGGCAAGTTCTACTTTATCCTTTAGGATCGTTATGTATGGGAATGGACTGGAGGGCAGTGGGGTTTTTTGTTTATTTCCTGTAGCATATAGTCTAGGGAAGTAGACAGGACTAAAAACAAGATAAATAAGTAAATTAGAGTCCTTTTCATGATAAGTGCCCTGGAGAGAAATAAAGAGAGGAAGGGCATGGGGTTGCAGGGGTGGGGGCTTCAATTTTCTTCCCGATATCCAGGAAGGGCATGGTGGAGTTAAGACCTGAGAGAGGGCAGAGAGTCAGGCAACTGGCTGCGGCTTCAGGAACAGAGGAGTGGGTGACTGAGGTCAGTGGGGAAGTGGGTACAAGATGCCTTTGACCAGTTTAAGATCTTTTGGTTTTCCTGAGATGCGAGACATAGGAGGATTCGGAGCTCAGGAAGGTCCCAATGTTTTCTGCTCCTAAGCCTGGACTCGCGATTCAGAACAGCCAACCATCGCAGCCCTCTCTGCCCTGCCTTCAACCCTTCCCACCGACCACATCCCACATCGTAACATAGAACTGTTTGTTGATTGCTCTGCCAGCCATCAGAACACATGCCCCCTGAGGTCAGGGCCAGGCTCTGTCCTGCCCCAGGTGTCCCCAGCCCAGGACCGAGTGCACCTGGCATTTCACATGCTGATTCTCGGAGAAGTGCTGCTCACATTGTTATTCAGGTCTCAGCTCCATTGTCCTCCCAGAGCCCAGGGCCGCCCTGACCACCATATCTAAAGTAGCCCCACCCTGCCTGCTGAAGGCCTTGCATTTTACACTGGATGACCTCCATCTGTCCCCAGTGCCGCCCTGGGTCTCAGTTTCCCCATCTATCAAAGGTGTCCGGGGAGGTTGGCACTAGAGGGATTTCTGGCAACGCCACCTCCTCTGACCACTCAGTTCAGGAAGCGTCCCCTGACTTGGCCACCCTCTATCCTATGCCCTTATTTTCTAGTTTTCACATCACTTCTTGTGCCCCATAGAATCTTTTCACGATATGCTGGTTTATTCCATTTGCCTACTATTTTCCTGAGCAGAATCGCTACCGTTTGGGTATCATGTGTTTTGACCTCTCACCACACCCCCAGAGGGTAAGTTCTGATGGGCAAATCTGTCTTATTCACCAGTACATCCCCAGAATTGTGACTCCCCACCTCAACAAATATTGATTGAGCACCTACTATGGGTATGACATTCTTTCAACGGGTATTTGTAGAGGGCCTACTGTGTGCCAGGCACCAGGCTGTGAGGACTGGGTGAGCAGAGGTCGACAGGGCCCCTACCTGTGAAGAACTCTGTGGAGGAAGCTAATTGCGTCGGAATCAATGAGATCCACAGTACTTCAGGCTAGACATTTCCCAGGACTGTGCCTCAATTCACCCTTTGTAGAATGGGGCTGCAGGGAGGCTGACAGGCAAAACGACCGCCTTCAGACCATCAGCTACCTAGCTGCAAGCTTTTTTCCTGTTTCAATTAGGGGAGGTGGGGTTTCGACTGGACAGGAGAGTAGGTGTGTCTAGAGGGTTGGGGGTGCAAGAAAACTGGAGGCCACAACAGACCAAGCAGGGAGGAAGTTTTTCTCTGGGGCTCAGTTTCTTCCGCTGCAAACGGAGCATGCCAGACACCCCTACCTCGCAGCTGGCGAATGAAACTGAAGCGACCGGCCTGCCTGCCAGGCAAGCCCGTGGGGTGGTGCTTTGATCATTTCCTAGCCTGGAGCCAGCCGGCCACCACGTGGGGCAGCGGCTGCGGAGAGGGCGGAACTCAGGCTCTGAGGCTCGCGGAGCGCCCGGGCCTCTGCATCGGGGGCGCCGGCGGAAGTGGGGGCGCCACAGCCGCGGACCTCGGTGAGTGCGGGCTGGTGGCTGGGAGTCGGAGCGGGTTCCGTCGCTTTGGCCCTGGCCCGGGATGCCCACCCCTGTGCGAGGCCGGCCGTGGCGGGAAAGTGCAAAGCCGCGCCTGGAACTCCGGCAGCGGGGGTGCTCTGGTCCACGAAGCCAAACAGCCGGACGTCCCCACGCCGGGCTTGGGCTGGAGAGCAGGGGGAGGGAAACACAAGTCCCCCCGTAGAAATCATAACGACGACGTTATAATAATAGCGAGACTTAATCTCCAGACTCCCGCTTCTCCCGGGGTGGAATTGTCTCTTTAATCCGAGCCGGGAGAACGGCCGGCTCGAGTGCTGAGTGGAGAGTGGACGCCTGGGGGCCGGGAGGACCTAATTAGTATAAGAAAAGGAGAGGGATGGGTGGCCAGGGCGGAATTAAAAAAGAACTGACCGGCCCTGAGGGCGGAGGGGCGGGCTAGGTATTCTGTCCTTGGGGTTCTGACCCTCCCCGGAGGCCGCATTTGAGTAGTGTTTGTGGACACGTGGCCACCTCGGTCGATTGGGTCCGGGAGCCTCGCTGTTAATCTGATAATTCTGCTGTTTCCTTACTTTGGTGGCTTTGAGGCACTAGCTTTTTTTTTTTTTTTAATGTGGCCGCTGAGCTGATCCATTCTGTTTTCTTTCTCCAAAGGAGGTCCTCCAGGGAGGGATCTCGGTGAATCCTGCCCCAGCGGTCGGACCTAAGTCCTGGGCTCTTGACCTAATCAAGCAGGTTTTCCAGTGGTGGGGGATGGGTGTGGACATTTTCCCTGAATCCAGCAACAACACATCTTTGGCTGCTGCCAGACTGAAAGGATAAAGGATGTGTCTGGCCAGGTCATCAGGGAGAGTGGATAACACCTGCCTTCTTCGGGGCACACCCTGCCTGACCTTTCTCAAACCAGATTCTTAACCTGGTAATACCTTTGCTCTGAAACCTCCAAGGGTTCCCCTGTACTGGCCAGATCAAGTCTGCCCTCCTGCAGAGAGCACACTGGTCGGATCCCCGGTCAGTCCAACCTGTGTTGGCCTCCTTTTCCTACCACTTAACTAGCTTGCACTCAGAAGTTGCCTTACATCTTCCAGGGTCAGTTTCTTCAGTTGGAAAGGTAGACTGCATTCTCTCCTCCTGGAGAAACCACTGTCCTTTCCTGGGCCCTCCCTTCATTTTACTTGATCCAAGGAATTAACGTTATCTTTATTCACTTGCTTAATTCCCATCAGGCCTTTATTAAGTGCTAACTTAGGGAGATGGGGGAGATGCCCTGCATACCAAAAATAAACCAAACCAAATGCATTTGATTCCAGCTGGTAGGACAGAGCAGAACTGCCCCATAGGGTTTCCAAGGCAGTAGATCTTTAGGGAAGCAGACTGCCTTATTTTTCTCCCACAGAGCAGGTGGTGGGTTCGAACAGCCAACCTTTTGCTTGGCAGCCCAATGCCTTAACCACTGTACCACCAGAGCTCCTTGTTCTGCATGCACTCAAGTGTTAATATTGTTAGGAGGAAAGCCCTGGGGCCTGGTGAGGGTTGACAGACAATTAGGAAACATATTTATCCTTAATCCCATTCACCTGGATCTTCCTTATCAGGCAAAAATCTTAAGAGTCCTCCTTGACTCTAGTTTTTTTTGCCTTCGACCCACACATCCAGGCCCTCAGCAAATCATTTCTGAGTACCCTCAACCTTCAAAAGCCACCCGTTCGTTCTTCCGAGCCACCTCTGGTGCACTTGAACTGTCAGCCTTTTGTTTAGCCAATGTATTGCCATGTGTCCTTTCACCAATAATACAATAAATATCAAAACAACAAAAGCACATACTAATTTGACCATTTTGCACTCTGACACCCCCCCCCCCATTGCCATACTCTGTCCTAAGCACCTTCACCTTCTGTCTGGACCACAGCAGGGGCCTCACTGGCTCCCCGGCTTTTCTCATTGTCCCCCCACCATCTGTTGCAACATGCAGAGGGAGAGAGTGAAACCCCTCAGCTGGGGGAACGGACTGTGGGGTGAAGGTGGAAGCCAGGAGTCCAGTGAGGAGGAGACTGCAATAGGCCAGTCGAAGGGACGGAGGAGT